>NC_138949.1:3637500-4237500 GCF_965226115.1 Aulonocara stuartgranti | reverse complement strand
TCCTAAACCTAAGCTTTTACTTATATGGATGGTATGAAAATGTACTTATCTTTTAATATCAGCGTTGGTATACAACATACATTAAATGTCCGTAAACAAAGGGAAATGCAAAATAGGTGCAAACAAGGTTTAGTGTTTAATTTTTCAGGGCAGGTCAGAAGTACTTGACAAGCAGTAGGAACAACCCGAAAACATCACTGAAAGAGGTCCTATAGGAGCAATTGCTACAGTAAGAACACACACAGTAGGACAGGCTAAACTCAATCCTCCTCCTAGTTCCTGATCAGGAAAACTGTCTATAAAGTGAGGCAGATATCTGCTTCGTGCTAAGTGGGGGTCTCTTAATGTTACCTTGGCTTTGGTGGCCAGACTCCTGAGACTGAGGCGTGTAGAGGAGAGTATCTGAAGAGCTTCTGCTGGATTACTCTTCTTCACACTGCAACTGAGTGCCACTGTGATGCAGAGAAAGAGAGACTTAGAGAATGCAGGGAAAAGCTTCTGCATCTGCAGAAGCAGCATTTAGAAAGTCAGAAATCAGATTTATTACCATGGTAGTTAATATTCTTTGGGACAACCGTGCACAAGCGCAAATATCAAATATAGGAATCCTAAAGGTGTCTTCCAAAACCCTCAAAAGTGTTGCATTTCATTGCTTGTGTGAGCTGTATCACTGGAGGGTGTTTGGACCATTTTGCAACCCACAAGTATGCCCCCAACATGGAGGGGATTAGGAGGAGATTAAAGGGATTAGAAAGAGTTCAACCAAGACCTGTAGTCGAGTAACAGCAACACATTTTCTAAACTCACTAGGAAGTACTATTTTGCTATCTTTTCTCTAAGCCCTCTCCATTTATTCTTCTGTCTTTAAACAAAATCAAAATCTAATCCTACAGATGGTAACACTCGAGTTATTCTCCATTTCAGATTGATTGGGCATTTCTACTGTATGACAGTGTCCAGCTCATTTTTTGGCGAATGTTTACCTCTATTTGAGTATTTCATAGAGTGTGTATATAATCAACTCCTAACCTTTTAGTACTTTGGAGGTGCTGATTCTCATTCCCACTGCTAGGATTCCCCAAATCTGAGGCCATGGTCCTCAGCTGGAAAACGATGGATTCCCCACCCCGGGTCAGAGACGAGTTCCTGCCCCAAGTGGAGCAATTTAAATATCTTGGGGTCTTGTTGACGAGTGACGGGAACAGACGAATTGGTGCTGCGGCTGCAGTGATGCGGATGTTGTACTGGTCCAGTTTGGGGAAGAGAGCGCTTAGTGTAAAAGCGAAGATCTCAATTTACTAGTCGATCGACATCCCTACCATCACATATGCCCACGAGCCGTGACTGAAAGAACGTGATCGTGGATACAAGCGGTGGAAATGGGCTTTGTCCGAAGGGTGTCTGGCCTCTCCCTTAGTGATAGGGTGAGGAATTAGGGGCTCAGAGCAGAACCACTCTGCTTAGGTTGCTGCCCCTGCGACCTGGCCACGGATAGTGGAAGAAGATAGATGGATGGAATCCTAGATTCAAGTGTGGCTGATGTTTGTAGCTTTCCCAAAATGTTTTGTAATTTTTAAGTGTCCCAGAAGCCATTTTCTGTACTCAAACACTATTAAACAATGTGTACTTGGACTTAGGCTGTATAGCTTCCGCTTAAACATAAAAGCGTCTGGTTGATAAAACTCTTGATCACCTCCCTGATTAAAGCTGCTGTTGTTCAGTGGTTCAGTTTGGACGCTTTCATTTAACAGTAATTGTTCCACCCCTTTTCCATTAGTGGACACTATAAGAATTTATGCTAGCCAATTTCAGGGGTTTTTCCTTGAAATTTAAATTTTTTACATCATTGAGTGTTTTTTTTAATTTCACAGATTTTAAATCAGGTCAGGGGGAGATACCAGCATGTCCAACTGTGAGATTAGGTATCAATCCCAAAGGACAGGTAATGCATCGAACGCACTGAATGCTTCTCCACCTAAAAGAGAAGCTCATGACAAAGATCTGCTCCTCCATGCCCAACTGCCAATACTACATGAAGTAACAGGCCCCATCTTACTTAGAACTCATACTACCACATCACCTCAATACAACACTTTACTCTCAGTTTACTTGTGAGAGCAAAAAACTATATTAATGTGGAGTTTTGTAACACTATCAGTTTTACGTGGGTGAAAATCACCTGACATTAGTGTTTTAGGGTTAACAGTAGAATGGGAGGTAGAGGCTTCAAGTTTCTCTGTGGAACCAGCGCCCAGTTTGTATTTGGGAGACAAACTGGGCGCTTACATTTTTTTAAAGGTTATTGGCAGGAATAGATCAGGTGACCCTGAACGCTTACCCAATACATCACAAAAGTATTCTCAGCACTTTACTTGTTTGTCGTTTTGTCAAGTAAGGGAGGTGATCAAGAGTTTTATCAACCAGATGTTTTTGTGTTTAAGCAGAAGCTATACAGCCTAACTCCAAATGTTGCATGTTAAAGCCTCAAGTCTAACTATTTTTGAACAGGTTCTTCCATTCTTCTTTGCAGAACCTCTCGAGCTGCATCAGGTTAGATGCAGAGCGTCATTGCACAGCCATTTTCAGATCGCTCCAGATATGATCACTTGGGTCGGGGCTCTGGTCCTGAAGCCACTCCACTGTTATCTTGGCTGTGTGCTCTTGGCATATAAACCTTCGGTCAAGTCCGGCCTAGTGAGCACTCTGGAGCAGGTTATCATCAAGGCTCTCTGTACATGACTGCATTCATTTTTCCCTTGATCTCACATCCTCACAGCATGTGGATGTGTGCCAGCGATGGTATTGGCCAGATGATGAGCCCAATTTCCTTGAGAGAGGACACTTTGCATTTAGGCCAAAGAGTTCACTCGTTGTGGCCGGGTGGGGCAGTGCCAGGAAGCCTAGCAGGGCAGCTGGGTCTGATCAGGCTCTCCCTATATCAGGCTGCACAGCACCCCAAAAACTAAAAGCACTCTAAGTAAAAAGTCACCAATCCCGCAATATTGTGTACGTGAATTAAAACTGAACGTATTTCCATTTTGAAATAAGGGTGTAACGTGACAAAATGTGGAACAAGTGTTGTGGATACTTTCCAGATGCACTGCATGTATAATTTACCCTTTTGGTATTTGGAATAATTCATTTGCTGTTTTTATCTTAGAGGATGTAATGGTTCCTCTTTCAGATAATAAAACATTGTAAGTAAAATTTATTTATACAGCACTTTTTAAAACAGGAAGTTATTTCAAAGTGCTTCACAAGGGAATAAAAGCAAACCAAACGAAAAATAAAACACTATAAAGAGGGTATAATAGCATATCCACTAAAACAGTACACTACACATGAATATTACCTAAATGCCTGTCTAAACAGATGTGTTTTGAGTTGTTTTTTAAAAGTAGCTACAGAGTTGATGGTGCGTAGGGGGGGAGGTAAACTGTTCCATAATATTCGAGCCAAGGTTTGAAAAGCGGGATCCCCCTTTGTTTTCAAACGAATCAGTGGATCTAAGGATCTGGTTTGGAGAGTAGGGTTGGAGAAGCTCAGTGATATAAGTGGGGGCCTCACCTTGTAGGGACATGAATGTAAAAGTTTGGATTTTAAACTGATATCTATACTCAACCGGAAGCCAGTGCAAGGATTTTAACACAGGGGTGATATGGGAGAATTTTGGTTTGAACATTGGTTTGAAGAGAGCTTGCAGATGAGCAGATGGTACTGTGATCCTGGTAGAATCAGATGATCAGAAGTACCTCTATAATGCTGCATCACAGACAGCATACAAAAAACCCCACAGACTATATGTAGCATGAGGCATTGATCGTTACTATTATTATACTGAATACAAATATTAACTAAACTAATGTAGACATGTACAAAAATCCAGTCTTATTCACTGACAATCAAATCTAACACACAAGTATTTAAAAGTATCTAAAGTATTTAAAAGTGAAGGGATTTGAATTGTGTTTTAAAGAACCCAAACATCACACCCAGGAACATGGCTAACATTAGTTGAGGGAGGAAGGATAAACTGATGGAGAATGCAAACACATTTAATACCTCACAGCATTATTATTATTTTTTCAAAGTCACTTCTGATTGCCTCTCCAGTGTTTAACTCTATGAATCTGTCTTACTGTAATGAAAACATCAAAGGTTTGAGGAGATTATCATCTAAACTGTAATCAGATATCGCTTTTCCATCTCATTGCCATCCTTTCATCTTCTCTGTTCCTCTGAGAAATGGCTGTGAGGGCATACAGAGCTGGGTGGTGAGCTAACCTTCTCCCATGTGGACAGCTTGTTTGATCACCTCCTTGAAGAGAGCAGGTTCTTTCTCCCAACCGCCTCCCTGAACCTCACAGCGATGGGCCTTGGACAGGAACTGCAGTGCCTAGAAAAACAAAACAAAACAAAACACAGAAGCTGCAGTACCATTCTGGTAGTCAAATGCAGCCCCCACTTTTACCCTTGACTTGTTTTAAATTTCCAAACAAGGAGACTGTTGGAAACCAAAAGTAGTGAATAATTGATGGTGATTCACTCGAGTGCTCAAGGAATCCGGTTGTTCAGTGATGACGCGACGAATCCTACTTCCGGGTCTAAAGTAGTCTGCGTTTAATATGGCTTTTGTGTTGTTAACATGTTTAATGTTATGTATTTTCTTCTATTTGATCTCAAAAAGCTCCTAAAACAGTCAGTGATCACTGTTGACCTCCCTCGGCTTTTATTACCGCTAATCATTTATTTAAGCTCAGTTTTTAAAACCTTAGGATGTAACTACAGCCCAGCCCATGCAGCAGTATATGAATGACTAACCTCGTATTGTGGATGGATTATCTCAGTTGTTCTCCTGGCTGAAGTTTGGTCCTTTTACAGCATCCTGCCATGCGATTACATTTGTTCCTGACCACCGAGAACACTCACGTTAACTTTTATCGAGTGGAAAAAAGTTAGCTTGTTTATATTATGCTAACATAGCTGTGTCGCTAGCGGTCATGTAGCACATCATCATATACCAGCTAGCCCAACTTCAGTAACCCTACAAACATCACTGCTGTTTAGTTTCCTGTCTTCATTTATGCTGGAAGTGATAACAGAGCTGTACGTTTTAATTTGTTTCCAAAACCCCGCAGTCAGGACATGCTATATTGTATTTATATAGAAGCTAGCTAGCTAACTCCCTGCTAACTTCTAACTCCGTTAAATGTCATAAATCCCGTTTTCATGGATGCCTGGATGTTAAACTCAATTGTTACACCTGGTAGAGCAGAACGCTGATCATTTTATTAAAGATGAAAGACTTTAGACAGTTTTTCAACTCTCAGTAATGCCATAGTGATCGTTTGATATATGGACCTGCAGCAGAGTTTAGACCCAGACACGGCTAGTGACGTCAGACTGAACAACCGGATAGAGGATTTATACGAGACCTTCTGTTAACAGATGGATCATTAGGCATCCAAACCTACAAACGGGTGTTTTCAAAGCCATCTATTGCCACTTTGTGTGGCTCAACTAAATACATGATTCAAGCAGCAAAGTTAAACAACAGGGATTACACTACAGATTTGACTTGTGAGGCCATCATGGTAACATTTTTCCACCATATGAGGTTTGTAAATGTTATTTTAATGTTCAAATGTGTTTTATGCGGTATATTACATCAGTCAGTGGCATTCTGTTAGTACAAGGAACTTTGTATTATTTCATTTTGTAAAACAAAATAAATTTAAGTATAAATAAAAATTGAAGAAAAAAAAAAGCTCCACACCAGTCTGCATCTATCCTTTATATTACTCCGATCTTGTGGCATGAATGTAAAGGACAACAGGCTATTGTTGCTGAAAGCTGCGCTTGTTTCATACTGATATATATACTGTGGCAGTCTCCATTTATGGGTGTGTTCGTCTCACTTTGTTAATGACTGGAACTGGACAAACAGAGAGCAGTAGCTTTTTTCTAATGATTTGCACATACACGCCACACAATGCTCAAGCCTTTTAATTTAGCTGATTTTTTTGATTAATGTACATTTCAAAATCAAGATTTAGCCTGTTTCTGAGCTCAGCAACAACCTTTCCCCCCCCCAGAGATGTGTGGTCCTTAAAAGATTAAACGATTGACATATGATTTAAAGAATAAGAATTTACAATTCTTTAGTCAGGAAGGAGTGCAGAAAGCTGAAGATGTCTAAGCAGAGTGCTGAAAGGCACAAATGTAATTCAATACAATGTATTTATATTAGAGGTGGACCGCTCCGATATTACGTATCGGTCCGATACTGACGTAAATTACTGGATCGGATATCGGAGAGAAATAAAAAATGTAATCCGATCCATTAAATATCAAAAAAGCACATCAAAAAACTTGCGACATGGCGTAACTCGGCTCATAACCGTAGCACGTCGGAGCAGTGTGCTCACATGATAGAGCGGCTGTGTGTATTTGTAGCCTCGCTACCAAACCAGCATTTCATCTCAGAGGAAGTTATCTCACAGAGAGGAATAAAGCAAATGTGTAAGTTCATCTCTGAATGTTTGTAAAGCATTTCCACGTTAAGCTTAACAACCGATACATGGAGTGACTGCCTCTTCTCCCTCCCTCTCCTGCTGCTACTTCCATGTGAAACTGATTAATGATCAGCTGATCGGCTTTTCTGTCGCGAGTCTGTCTCTCTTCTTTGTTTATCGCCCACTTTGCACCAGAAAGAGGAAACCAGCGGCTGAACAACAGCAGCACGTTTAAGCTTGATAATCTGTTGTTAGAATTGATTTAATATCACTTTCTACACCAGGATCCTTTTCTACAGCTGACGGCTGGTAACTGTGCAGGGGCGGATCTAGCAAAGTTTAGCCAGGGGGCCGATAGGGCATGAACAGGGAAAAGGGGCACAAAGACATACTTTTCTTTCTTATTCTCATTTAAAATGTCGAGCTTTTAATAAATAATTATCCGAATCTTACACCCAAAGTTTTAATCTGATGTAAAATGTATAGAAGTCCATTACTGTATATAGTAACTGTTAAGTCTAATATACCCTAGTAAGCTATAGTAATTTTCCTTTGGGAAGGTACCATCTGTGCAGTCTGCAATTCTGTTGAAGAAAGATGTTGAATCTATTTAATTATTCCTGAAAAATAATTGATTTCTGTGCATTTTTTTCACACTGCATCAAATTAAAGTTGATTACGTCGATTAAGCATCATGAGGTGGAGGGTGGGGGGTGGTTCCCTATTTTTTTATTTTTTTGCTGGGAGTTTTAGAGCCCTATTGGTTAGGTTGCTTACTCTTTAAAATACCAGAATAGGGAGGATGGAGCAGGTTTAACTTTATTAGATTGATCAGTATTGCTGAACTATGAAATATTTTGGGTGCAGTGTATGTTTTGCATACAGGTATAACAGAATAGCTTTAGTGTTGTTGTTTATTTAAACTTGAGTATAAACTTATACAAAAAGCAGCAAGATATTAAAAAAACAGTTTTATTGATTAAAACACACTATATTGGATTCATATCGGTATCGGCCGATATCCAAATTTATGATATCGGTATCGTGCCATCTCTAATTTATATAGCACCAAATCACAACAACAGTTGCCTCAAGGTGTTTTATAATGTAAGCTAAAGACAGTACATTAATAGAAAGAAAAACAAATGGTATGCTTTAATTTGATCAAATTTATCTAAGATGATGACAAATTTTTGTGTTGAGGATTATCTTTCTGTAAAAGTCACCGCACACCACTGATTTAAGTGCATTTAGTTTTTATTAATGTTTAGGTGCCTTTACTTTGGTTTTTTATATAAACAAGAGGCAGATGAAAATGAACTTGTATGTGAAGTTGTTTCCTGCAGATTTCTGCATTACCTGTTAGGAAACAAACCGTTTGGAATCACATGCTTTGAATGAAGAGCTGGTCTGACCCTTTGTATAGTTGTAAAGTAGAAACTGGCAGATCCAAGACTTGTTAGAATAAAAAAAAACAACAAAAACAAACAAACAAAGACATGCGAGTGCATGTTACTGACCTTGTCGTCGTTTTCTGGGTTGGAGCTGTGGCCGTCACCATACAGCAGGGCATACTGTCGCCATATCTCAGCGTCACTGCTGTGGCGAGAACTGACCCGACCTAGGAGCTCCTTCAGTTTGGACTGGAGGGCTCCTGCCTGCTCACCCTGGCTGTCTGTCAAGTTCTCAACAACTGCTTTCACCAAGATCTGCAGAATCTGATGGGGAAAAAAACAAGTTTAAACATCATCATGGAAGATCTGATTTACTGATTTAAATGTGTTGCTACAACCTTAATCACTGTTAATCCAACCAGCAACGTTGCTCAAGACCATTAAAACCCCAATGACTGAGAGGCTGGATGGAAAATAATGGGCTTATGGGAAATGTGGTTTTCAGTTTTTATTTTTAAACTTGAATTTGTGATGGTATTACAGAAGTCTTTAAATAAATAGAGTTACTAGTCTGCTCATAATTATGCCAGTTTGCCACAGTTAGTACAGTTATTAGTACAATAAATAAATAATACAGTCAAAAAATAAATAAATGAAAAACAAATAACACAAGGAAGGAAACTTCTGCATGTAATACGTCAGCTTACTATTGGAACACAGATGAGTAATCAGAGGCCAATTGCACCAATAGAGTTTCGGTCTGATCATAAACTAAGCCAATCATGACTTTTTAAGTCATTCTAAGTCTGTTGCAACATCTAGGTTTAAGCCGCCTTCTTGGTATGACTGGGTGTAAATCTTATGGCTAGCCAGGAGCCAAAGTCAAAATTAGTACCGACATTAGGCATCACATGTTGACTTTACAACAAGCAAAGGTGGTAAGGACAAAAGCCATCAGCTGGACATATACAAACATGAGGAGATTACAGGTTTCAATAGCTGTCATGGTCAGGTCCCATCTTATCTTAAACACTTTTATAATACCGTATCAACCCATTAGAGCACTTTGCTCTGAGACTGCAGGCTTACTTATGAGTATATAAAAGGAGAATGGTACCCCTTTTCTGTGGAAGCAGTTTGGATTCAGGAGACAGACACCTTCTCTACTTTTAAGATTACGGTAGGCTTAAAATGCTCCTTTTGTTAAATAGTTAGGGTTGGATGAGGTGACCCTGAATCCTCCATCAGTTACTTTGCAATAAACTTGGCGGTGGCTATCATGGAAGATATGATTTACTGATTTGTGTTGCTGCACCCGTTAATGTACCGGTACCACTTTGCATGTAGGGCCTTTACCTTACAATAATAAGAGCCTTGAGGTGAATGTTTGGGGCTTTCTAGATAAAAACTGACTTGAAATTGATTAAGCCTGGTTCTGTCGCAGATTTCTTGCTTTTAAAAGGGATTAAGATTCGTGTTGAAGTGTCAGGGTGTGAAATTAGGTGCAATAGTACTAATTTCTGTGTTGAGAGAAAACAAGAATAACAGGCAAAAAGTTTCTAGGAAGTTCATTTCAAGTTCTATCCAAAAATGGAAAAGAAAATCTCCTCCCTGTGAACAGTAGCTGTAAGGAAATGAATGCATGTGCAACTATAGCCCCCATTAAACCCCATGAAGCACATTCTGCTGTAGATTTCTTGCTGTTAAAAGAGTGTTTCCTTTCCAGCATCAAGTGCTTGCTTATAGGCATTTTGTCTAATTGTTGGGGTTTTCTCTGTATATACAGAGTCTTTACCATCCATCCATTCGCTTCAACTGATCTTTTTCAGGGTCACGGGAAGCGCTGGGGCCTATCCCAGCTGTCACAGGGCGAAAGGCGGGGTCCACCCTGGACAGGTCGCCAGTCTGTCGCAGGGCCAACACACAGAGACAGACAACCATTCACACCTATGGGCAATTTAGAATAATCAATTAACCTATCCCCACAACTGTTAGGTAAAAAAACCCTGTGGGGTCTTTACCTAACAGTATAAAGAGCCTTGAGGCAATGGTTGCTTTGGTTTGTTGCTGTATGAATAAAACTAAAATTAAAATCAAACACTGTCTGATATATCTCTCTGACCTTACTGAAGCGCCATCTCTGCACTGTAGTTTGTGTTGCACCACAACTCAGCCCCTGATTTTTTTAAGCTGACAAAACTGTATTCATTTTGAATTTTTATTTCTTTGTACAGTGTGACTCAGTGTGTTGTCCTGTCATGAGCCTGGCAGAGTCTAATGCATAACTTTATGCTAACCTTACCGGAACAAATGCATAGCATTTCCTTTATCCGTTTCCCTGTGATTGGCACTCGTAAGCTTCGTAAGCATCAGGTGTCAGATCATATTCTCAAAAATGTTCTGAAACCCAGTAGCAGAAACCCTGACTGGCATTATTCTCATCCATGGACATGTGGAGATTTTCCAAGTTTTCCACCTCAGTGGGCAACAGAGTGCAGTGTCAGCATCAGTCTGAAGACATTTTGTCTTTCTGGTCATTCATTTGTCATTTTTGCCTCATTCCCCTGAGTCTTATCTACCATTTGCTTTCGTTATGATTGACTTTGAGTTCTAATAAATATGGCTCACTATCAAAATGTAATGACTTGTGGCTATAATAGAACCTAGGTCACAATAACTGGACCATGTTCTGGATTCGAACCCCGAACTGTTAATAGAATTTGACAGACCATTTCTCATATTGACAGTAACATTACTTTAATCTACACAGCATCTGCCTTTTTGTCTTTACAGACACTGTGTGTCAGAAGGTTGCCGGTTCGAGCCCCAGCTCCGACAGTCTCAGTCATTGTGTCCTTGGGCAAGACACTTCACCCATTGCCTACTGGTGGGGGTCAGAGAGCCCGGTGGCACTAGTGCTCAGCATCCTCGCCTCTGTCAGTGCGCCCCAGGGCAGCTGTGGCTACATTGTAGCTGCCATCACGTGTGTGTGAATGGGTGGATGACTGGATGTGTAAAGCGCTTTGGGGTCCTTAGGCACTAAGTAAAGCGCTAGACAAATACAGGCCATTTACCATTTATTTCTGCCATCTACCAGTTCTCCAACCCCCACCAGTTAGTGAACCATCTGCCAGGTTGCACTGCAGTCACAATTAAGATAAATCAACTGCAAGGCTATGGAGCAGAGACTGTAACATCATGTTAGACATCCTGCAAAACACCTCAGAGGTGTGCTGACGGACACATCCTCTACATCTGTTCAAACTCCAACACACTAAGTGTGATTTTAAGAGGGTAATCTGTAGTTCAGTCCATTTGATGGGATTTTCCAGTGAATTCTTGTGAATGTGGCAGTGCAAGTACATCTGTAAGTATTAGTTTTGTATTTTGGTATTTATCACTCTGGTGAAAAGTGATATTTAAAGGAAAAAACTAAATGAATCGATTAAGATTCCTGTTGAAGTGTCAGGGTGTTAAATTAGGTGGAAAAGTACTAATTTCTGTGTTGAGAGAAAACAAGAAAAACATGGATAACAGGCAAAGAGTTTCTAGGAAGTTCATTTCTACCCAAAAATGGAAAAGAAAATCTCCTCCCTGTGCATAGTAACTGTAAGGAAATGAATGCATGTGCGTCTATATCCCCCATTTAACCCCATGAGGCACAAAAGCTGAGTCATGTGACCACCAGCTCCTCTTGTCAGTAGCCCTTTCCACATTCCATAGGACAGCAATCCTTGGTGGCCCCTCCCACCTTCTGAACCTGCGATGAAAAACTAACACAAAAAGCACATAAAATGAAATAAGGCAAAAACGTTGCTTCTAAATTTGTTACTGTGATCTAAGGAAATTAACATAGTCTGTCACCACCAGTTATGCAAAGCAGCATTTTAAGGTGAATCGAAGTAAAAACAGACGGGTAAAAATAGAACAGCTATTTAAAGTACAGACTTTCAAGCTTTGACAGACTTTTCGGTGATGAACTTAGGGGACAGTACTACATTTTATTAAAGTAGTCATATAAAAACATTTAATCATCTCATACACGCCAGCACACACGGGCCTGGCTGTCGCAAATCGGCATTCAACATCGCTAGTGCTGTTGAAATGACCCAGTCCAAAGTCAGGTGCCGCTGACTTTGGACTGGTTTTAATCGCGTTCCCTTGATGATGATCTGCACGAGTTTGACATCTACATTATACAAAATACAGAAGACTGCAACATCAGCCATTGGTTTCTGAACTTTACCCTTTAAAGCCTTATTTGCTTTTATTATTCAAATGTTTTTATTACATAAAAAGCACCTTGAATTAATTGGAATAATTTAACAAGAAAAAAGATCGAGTAGAGGATTAAAGCAGGAAAAAAGCCAGAAGTTGAAAATGCCACAAATGAAGAGGGATGGCTGTCAGAAGCTACTCTTAAGGAAGGGAAACAATCAGGACAGGCAGGTGTATGCCAAATTACACAGGAACTGGACTGAATATCAAAAGCAGCAGCCATCTGTGAAACACAGTGGAGCTTCTGTCAAGGTTTGGTGCAGCACTTCAGGCAGTGGTAATGGCGAGCTTGTCAAAATTGAACAAGTTCTATGTTCACTGAATTATAAACACAGAAAAGTACAGTGAGATTCTGATCCACCAGTACCATCTGTAATCCAGGTCAAACAGATTGACCTGGATTTAAAACAAAGTTGAACACACATGTGGGCAGTGGGCCGGTCGCGGCTGGCCTTTGCAGAGCCTGAATCTCAACATTATTGGAGCAGTGTGGGGTTATCTAGACAGAGAACAGAACAAAAGGCAGGCAAGATTCAAGGAAGAGCTTTGGGCCATCGTTGTAGAAGCCTGGAGTCTGAGTCAGACTGCAGCTGTTCGGGGACCGAATTCTAACACACAAAAAAGTGGTTGCTATGACTACTTGCAATCTGTTGCTTGATATTTTAAAAAAATACAATTCCCAATTTTTCCTAGTTGCAAGGAGGTTGTAGTTTTGTTCTCACTCTAGTGTGACTGAGCTATCATTAGTCACAGTTGATATTACTAAACACTCCTTTTACAGCACTCCTTAAATGTGCAATTTCATGCTCTTTTCCATGAAAGGGCTTTGGTGTTAGGTTGTCTGTAGGAGATTGTCGGCCATTAATAAACTGTTCAAGAAAACTGTGTTCTGAGAAGATATTTAAAAATGAGGAGGAGGCAAGCAGAGAACTAAAGACTGAGTGAGCTGCTCTGAAGCTGCTGCTGCTGACCTTTTCAACCGGTGTGCTTTTACATCTGCCAACCTTATTGATGAGGCTGACCAGGACACAACCTGCATAAATGACCATTTTGGTTGTTTGAAACAGAGACGACAAAGAGGGACACAACAAAAGAGAGAAAAGAAGAAGATCATGTATTGTGGGATAAATGTGACTGTTTGTATATTTAATTCCGAGGCCCACAGGATCTCTGAGTCAGAGCTGTGATTTTATCCATTCCCATTAGGCTGGAAGACGTCTTCTTCAAAATTAATTGCTCAAAACTATGTGAGTAAAATGACTGCAGGGCTGAAGCAGACCATTAACAATGGAAATACTACCACTGGCTGTCTCGCCTTGTTTATTCAAAGCTGATGGTTAATTTCTTATTTAGAATGCATCAGTTGCTGTGGAATTAATGAGCTGTGACTACAAGAGGCTTTTCCTTCAGAGTTTCTAAATGACTCGGCATGAGTGACCACAGTGATAAAGATTAACAGTTTCACCTGCTCGGTGTGTTGTGATTGGACAACAAATCACGTTTCCCCGTCTCACAAAGCTCTGAGACTTTGCACAGAGTAGAAGAGGTGGATAAAGCCAAAACGCTGAACTTGAGCCAAGTATTCCAGAATTTAGAGAAATGTATATCTTTTGTTTCAAAAGTTCTTCCTTTCAACACAGACAAAGCTTCATTTACAGAAAGTCAGTTAATTGGTGCAACTTATTAGGAGCACTGCAAGGTGAAAGAAATACAGAGAGCAAAGGGACCAATTCCTGCTTCACAGCTCTGTCTCATGTGTTCAAGTCAGACATTTTTATTTGTTATTTTTGACCATGGTGAGCTAAACCTAACAGATTTCAGGAGACATAGATTGCCCCTGAGAAGCTTTATCCAGCCAGGTATAGTTTATTGTTTGCCAAGCTGTGTCTCATTAGACACGCAGCCTAGAATAAATGTTTTCCCCATTCTACATGGAACAAAAGAAGAGACTAAGTGCAGTCATGTACCTGGATGTCCTTGTAGTTCTCCCTCAGGTCCATAAGACGGTGGTATGCCTTGATGGCTTCAGCAAAATCTCCGATGTCAGTGCTAACAACAATGAAGTTCTCCCAGATCTGCCAGTGTTCGTAATTACACTTAAGGGCTTCCTGCAGGGTTCGAAAAGCCTTATTTCTGCCAATGACAAAAAGGAGAGACAAGTTAGAAGTAGATCATTAAATGTGTTGAACAGAGTTCTAGGAAGTTCTAGGCTTGGTTCATTTCAAAACTGCTTGAGCTTAACTGGCAGTAGAACTAACCAGGTATTAATTAAAAACTCGCCTGCTTTGCTTCGGTTTCAGGCCCGAACGGACAGAAGGCTGCTGTCAAGGGCTAAAAGTCTACCTCTGTATCTGAAAAGCCCCCACAGCCAGAAATTACAAAAAAAACAAAAAACACAGAGACACGAACATGGGCTGGAATGAAGAACTTCACATATTTTTATTTGGAGTATTTTTATTGTTTGTTTGTTTATCTGTACATTATAAATACATAAATAAATATCTGAACACTGTCTGGATGGTTACAAAGTTCTGGGAAGTTCTGATGCTTGTAACGACTGCTGTGAAGACTGTCTCAGCAGGCAGGCAGAGATGACTGTAAACTGGGACAGGCGAGATACTATTTTACAGCAAAGCTTAAGAATGCACTGGATTTACTTCTGAATGACTAAATGACAGCATGGGACACCCTGAATGAGAGCGACTTCACTCATCTGTAATGGCAAGTTTGTCATACAGTTCAATTCAGAATTACTTTGGTCTAAATTCCTTTTATAGACATTAGGGAAGAAAGACAATGGTTGAATATTAATAAATTCCATTCCACTAAGCTGTTTCCCCCCCACACAGATTTAACGATGAAGCTAGATCAAAAAGAAGCTCACAGTTCGCACGCAGTCCTCCACAGTAAGCAGACACTGACACCAGCTGAGGACTGTCTACACTAACTACAGATGAACAACAGCCTCCGTTTTAAAGCAGTTACTGCTGACAACAAAAACAGTTAACTTCTGCTCTGTTTCATGAAAGTCTCAGTATATTGAGAAGCAATAATTAGGGTTTCCCCCTAAAACCTCAGCATGATGACTAAGTGAAGAGCTTTAGGACAGAGCAAGTTTTGGCGATACAAACTTTTGAGCTGCAAAGCACACCAAGTGCAGACTGCACACTTATTCAGAAAACATCTCCCTCTACTAAAAACCAACACTCCTAGCAGTAACTATCACAACTACAACAGGCATAAGACGTGACTTTTGTTCACAGATTTTATGCAATATGCAGTAAATTCAGTACAACTGATTCATTTAAATACTCTTTTCCTGAAAGGGAAACTCTTTATGCCACAAGGCTGCAAAAACACTCTTGTCCCAAACTATCAGCCACAGAAATGACCCTCTTTAATACATCCAGTAGCTTTTTAATGTCAAGAGAAGGCTTTTCACTGCTGTCCACAGTGTGTTCTTTTGTTGTGTCTCTCATAACATCTGCAGATGGCCGCCCCTCCCTGATCTGCCAGAGGTTTCTTCCTGTTGAAAGGGATTTTTTCCTTACCACTGTTGCCAGGTGCTTGCTCAAAGAGGTTTGTGTAACTGTTGGGGTTTTGTCTGTATTATATAGCAGCGGTCCCCAACCCTCGGGCCACGGACTGGTACCGGTCTGTGAGTCGTTTAGTACCAGGCTGCGAGAGGTGAGGCTCGGGTGTGAAATTTATGTTTTTTGGGGTTTTTATCGTTTTTTAATCTTTATTTTTATCGTTTTTATCGATAACTTGGTTTCTCCTGGTTCTTTTCACGTGTGTTATGAATATATTTTCTTGTTTTTTGGTACCGGTACTGGTTTTATTTTGTTGTATTTATCCACGACACCTTAAAGGCCGGTCTGTGAAAATATTGTCGGACATAAACCAGTCCGTGGCGCAAAAAAGGTTGGGAACCGCTGTTATATAGGGTCTCTACCTTACAATATAAGGGGTCTTGAGGCAATGGTTGCTTTGGTTTGTTGCTGTATAAATAAAACTAAAATTAAAATGAACTACTGTCTGAAATATCTCTCTGAACTTACTGAAGCGCCATCTCTGCACTTTCAGTTTGTGTTGCACCACAACTCAGCATCTAATCTGTACTGTTTGACCACTAATTGACCTTCCATTCAAGCCCAATGACATGCATGTTGGTTAAATTAATTAAAAGCTTTACCCATATGTGCATTCATGTTACAATGCTTAAGTTGGGAAGGTTCAAGTCCATTCGTAAGACTGGTCTTAACATTAAAAAACTTTCCAGTTAAATCGCTGATTTTTTTAAGCTGACAAAACTGTATTCATTTTGAATTTTTATTTCTTTGTACAGTGTGACTCAGTGTGTTGTCCTGTCATGAGCCTGGCAGAGTCTAATGCATAACTTTATGCTAACCTTACCGGAACAAATGCATAGCATTTCCTTTATCCGTTTCCCTGTGATTGGCACTCGTAAGCTTCGTAAGCATCAGGTGTCAGATCATATTCTCAAAAATGTTCTGAAACCCAGTAGCAGAAACCCTGACTGGCATTATTCTCATCCATGGACATGTGGAGATTTTCCAAGTTTTCCACCTCAGTGGGCAACAGAGTGCAGTGTCAGCATCAGTCTGAAGACATTTTGTCTTTCTGGTCATTCATTTGTCATTTTTGCCTCATTCCCCTGAGTCTTATCTACCATTTGCTTTCGTTATGATTGACTTTGAGTTCTAATAAATATGGCTCACTATCAAAATGTAATGACTTGTGGCTATAATAGAACCTAGGTCACAATAACTGGACCATGTTCTGGATTCGAACCCCGACCTGTTAATAGAATTTGACAGACCATTTCTCATATTGACAGTAACATTACTTTAATCTACACAGCATCTGCCTTTTTGTCTTTACAAAGGCTACTAATTCCTATAGGTGTTCCAACTTTTCTGGATTACTTACAGCCCCCTCTGTCTGCATAAAAGCAGTGTTGGAACACACTGTGGTGCCATAGCCTCGTGAGCATCAGTTGAACAGTATTGACTACAGAAAGTAGTGTGTTGCTACAAAAATGTTGAGAGAAAGGTAATTAACAATGGAAGAGAGACAGACCATCATGACACTTAAAAATGCAGTCCGTTCCTACAGAGAAATCACAAATAAAGTCAAGATGTCAGTGAGCACAGTTTCCTTCACCATCAAAAGGGACTCAGAAACTCTGACAGGAAGAGGTCTGGCAGACCCAACGCCACAAATGAATCTGAGGACACGTTTCTGAGAGTTCACAGGACAATGGCTTCAAGTACAGCTTAGTCTCAGTTTCAACTGTGAAGAGAAGACTTTGAGCTGCAGGTTTGTCTCTTTGTCAGAATAAGACAAAGAGGCTTGGCTGGGCCATGGAACACCGCCATAGGACTACTGAAGTCTGGAGAAGGTATTATGCACTGATGAATCAAAATTTGAAATCTTCGGTTCTTCACGCAGGATCTCTGTAGGCGAAGGGATGGCTCCATACTGTGTGGCATCAACTGTCAAACATGGAGGAGGAAGTGTGTTGTTCTACCACAGCATTCTGCAGCACCATGCAAAACCCTCTGATCTGCCTAGCTGGTCAGGGGTTCATCCTACAGCAAGATAATGACCCAAAACGTACATCCAAGCTGTGCCAGAACTACCTCAGAAGAACAAGATGGTAAGCTTGAAAACATGGAGTGGCCAGCACAGTCTCCAGACTCAAACCCCATTGAGCTGGTTTGGGATGAACTGGACAGAAGAGTGATAGCAAAGCAACCTACAAGTGTCACACATTTATAGAAACTGGAAACGGATATGAGAAGAACTTTCTGAACAATATTTGATTTCTATTGTAGAAAGAATGCCCGGGTGTGTTCAGCTGTTATATCTGCCAAAGGTGGCTACTTTGAGAAGTTTAAGATACATTTTGATTCCATGATTTCTTTGATAATTCCAATTGATTATTTGTATTGTGCTTTCTTTTCAGAGTGGAATGAGGCATCAAACTGCATAATTTTCAATAAAAAAAATGGAAAAATGGGGTGTGTTCTAAAACTTTTGACCAGTAGAGTACGTTGAGCACGTTTTGTAGTCAGTCTGCACATTGTAGTTTCAATAAGGTGGACATCCAGCGTCATATTGAAAGAAGACTAGTGTAAAATAAGAAGCATAAGGAAGAACCTTAGGAATGCTCCCAGAGACTGTAGTTTAGAAATCTGAAGAGATAACTAAGGTGGGAGGTAAAATCCACTACATGGAGGTGTATGTCATTCTGTTTTAGAAACTAAATACCAGCAATAGCAATTTAGAGAGATATGGACAAACTTAGATGCAGTTGACCTCTGACCTTTCTGTCATCATCACCTTTGGGCACATTTATCCTGCCCAAGTTATTTTGAAAGACTACTGGAGCGTTTTCCAGTCTGCTGGGTGTGGATGGTTTCAAACACTTTGCTGCTTACGGCAGAAATCCTATTGGACAAAAGTCAACCCATTCTATTACCTGGCACACACGTTCTTACACCAACAAGTTTCCAATATGCACTACACTCATACTCACTTCATTTGGAGGCGAATGTAAGCTGTAGAAAGGTTGTTCCATGCTTCTGCATTCTGGGTGAAGGTGGGGTAGGGGGTTGGGCGAGACACAGGTCAGTGAGGGAAAGAAGACAGTGGGGAAAAGGAAGTAAAGAATAACAAAAAAAATCCTACAAGACACAATTTTCAGGTTTATGCACATAAAGAAAAGCTGGAGTGACTATTAAACCCTCACCAAATGAGTTGAAATGAGAGACGGCTAGCGTCTATATATTTGCTGTGCACTAACTGTGTGCTATGAACATAAATTTATTGAAACGTTCACTTTGGGAGGACCAAGCAGAAACAACCTCCGAGACTGAAAAATAATCACAACTGCCACAAACTGCGTTAGCTCAGTTAGCACTTCAGGCTGTCTAGAGACTCCCACAAACTTCACTTCATTAAAAAGCATGTTTACAGCCTGTTTAAAACATTTTTTCCAGTGGTCTACAGAAAATCTCCCCTTCGTAACAGTTGTCTGCAGGGTGCCCTTTTTCCATTACGCAAGGCGTAAAGTGAGCCATGTAGTTCCTTTGACATCTATACACATGCAACAGTAGTTGATTGTTGTCTACTAGCTTCACATCTACTTGTTCTACTCACTGTACTTGACATCTCCATGTCTGTCACTAAAATAATGTTATGTAATATGTAATTTAATATGGCCCTCTGCTTGGTACAACCATCCAAGAAGTGAAATTTGAGTATTTTATTAGTCTGTCAGTCCTGCAAGCTTACCAGCATTAGGACAAAACACTAAGGCTGCTGAGGTTTCAAAATGTGGAGCTCAAAACAAATAGGTGCTGTTACAGTGGCAATGTCCACTGTACAGTGGTACATGCCAACCTGTGGTGTCGCCCACACCAACACAACTCTATGAACCACCTGTCAGATTTGCCTCCCTGTGACTTTGTCCAGTTCCCAAAAGTGAAAGATGCAGCATAAAGCTGTAGTTGATGCTTTGGACATTACTGGAATAAACTGCATGATTTATTTGTGTTAAAGAAATCTCCATGCACTAGCAGCCTCAAGCAAACCCACATTACTTGGCCTTTAAAACTAAGGATGGACTTGGAGAAAAGACATTATGTCAAAGAGTGTCCCTAAAAAGAAAGACTGTGTGTGTAGGTACTCACGTCTGGCTCCAGTCCCACACACCTCTGGAAAGCCTTAGCAGCTCCCTCATAGCCCTCCAGGGCAAAGTAGGCACAACCAAGAGAAAACCACACACCGAGCTGTGCGCGCGCACACACACACACACACACACACACACACACACACACACACACACACACACACACACACACACACACACACACACACACACACACACACACACACACACACACAAAAAGGTTTGTATTGAAGTGTTAAATTAAGGCACAGATATTTCCCTGAAATGAAAGTGTGTGTTAACAAAGCAAAGAAAGATTAAAATCCTGACCAGGCTGAGAATCTATCCCAGCTGCTCTGTTAATATGTACTTATGCATAGAGGTGTTTTAATTAAATATCAGTGATCCCACTTACACTGATGGGTTTAATTGTCTTGTATCTTGTACCTGATGTCTAAAAATCTGAACATGTAACTACATTTTGAACAAATTAAATTCATGACTAAATCTGGTTGCTGTGCCTGTGGCTCGTGCCATGCTTGCTCTAACTAGGTAACGCATGGCTGTATAATGGTGACCTTGTACATGTCTATTATCCAGTTCCACTGCTCAAAGGTTTCAGATAGTGTTTCTCCACCAGCTGGATCACTAGGTTGTAGTGTTCTTTGACATCCTTCAGGTGCTTTCACAAAGAAGATCTTGTGCTAGCAGTTAGACATACTTTACTGAGTTGGACTGCAACTAGTACAAAACTTCTGTTATGTCACCAGTTGCATTGCACTCTAACAGCCTCCTTAACAGGAATACAGTCACCAACCACAGTCCAGGATGGTGGAGTTGAAATTCATCTGCAGGATTCTAGACTCACTGAATTTACACCTCAGCCAAACTAAATCTGTGGAAAACACTGAAAGGTGAACAGGGACCAGTGTAGAGACTACAGAACGGGCCCAGCATTTTAACCACCTGTAGGTCTGACCCATTCTTACACATGTAATAGTGATCACTGGCACACTCAACTTTTAGTACAGTTGAGAAAATAATTCATTCTTGTGCACTGCTGAACATGAAAAAAGTTTAAAAGAGTAAATTATTATTAAACTTTATAGACAAATGTGAGAGAATGATGATTTGCTTGTACCTGCATGCTGTTGATTTTGAGCGACTGCTCAAAGCAGTTGACGCACTGCTGGAACTCCTTGTGGCGGAGGTGTAGCAGGGCTTTGGAGCGCATAGCTCTGGCGCTGCGCTGACCTGACAGCTCCCATGCACGGTCGTAATACTGATGCTCCCTCAAGATGTCTCCTAGTAGACAGTACAGACTAGGTGTCTCCTTCTTCTCCAGCTCCCTGCACACAATCTCCTCGGCCTGAGCACAAACAGAGAAGAACAAAGGTGAGTTCAGATGAGACATGTGAAACTGCATTCAGCTCCCATGTTTGTTGGATTTTAGGTGGAATTTAACTGATTTCATTTCCAAACATAGCAACATGAACACTAATATCTACCTGTGTTAGATGTTAGGACATACGGAATATACCTCAGCGTCGACCTTTTTGAATGCCTCCAACTTCATCTACAATTTAATACAATCTTAGAAACAGTGCATTTTTCTTTTCAATATAGGTACTTGCTTACATAAGTTAACTAATCAGGTCAACCATTAATAGCTTAATTTAATGTCAGGATGGCCAGCCTAAAACAAAGATGAACTTTTGTGATATATCATATTAATCATGCATGTAACAGCAAAATATGTTCTACCTTATAAAACCCTTGTCGTGATTTCTTGGAGCACCAAAAAGCAAAACAAATATTTGGCATTTTATATGAGGATAGGTCAGAGGCAGCTGACACACATCTCACCAGCTCAGACTAGGCTTGTGAGTGTTTTACATGTAGTACATAAGCATGTCTCAAATACATGTGAATGATCCCCAAGAGTCGCCCTAGATATCATGTGGTGTTAAATAGGTTCATAGTGTCTTTATTTGTTTTAGGGGCATTTTTACACTGTCCATTTTAGTTGACATCCTACCGGAATAGCACCTCTTGCTACTTCCTGCCTGCCTTTGCTACCTTTTAAGCCAACACAGTCTGTTAGTTGGCAGTAATGTTGTATTTTACTATTGTGTGTTTGGCACTAGCTGCCGTGAGTTGCTTGTAATAGTTTGTACAAGTGAGTTCACCTAAAGATGTGCTGTATCAGACATTAGCCTAGACGCTAATTAGCCATTAACTTATTTCGTTGTGCTTCAATTTATATGGTAAGGAAGTATAGCCTATGATGCTTAAAGGTCACAGCATTTTCTAATTGTAAAAGAATGTTTACGCATATCAGATCACACATGATATTTTGTGTCTTATTTACAGTTTTACAATTTATTCTTTCATCAAAATCCATGCTATGTATCCAACTGGACATAAACGACCACAAAAGAACAACGGTGTGGTTTTTATTCGTGTGACGATTGTTATCTACCTGCCTAGTTAAGTGCAGGGGAAGAATAATAACCAAGTGACATAAAACTGCAACACTTAGTAAAACTTAATGATAATCAGATTGATTATATTTCTTTACGCTGCAAATTTAACACCTACCATCAATTGATGGCAAATTTCAGATATTCTGAGGACCTTTTGAAAAATTGTCATTTCACATTTTCTAAGACTTTTTAATGACTTGTAAGAGCTCTATTAAAAGATCTCCTCTTCACCTCTCCTCAGGAGATATGAATACCTTATCCTACCCATCTACTCATAGGCAGGACATAGTTTAACACTACGAGAAGCAAAAAAAAACCCCAAACCAAAACAAAAGTATCAAAACACAGGCTGAGATCTAGGAATGAAGTCTGACAGAAAAACAAAATTAACATAGGGATTATGTTACAAGTATAGTAGCTGTCAAATTACCTGTGGACATTTGCACTCGGTGCACTTTGTCTTGCCACTACATGTTTTGGATTGCAGCTCACGCACTTGTGAGGGTGGAATAATGAGATTGTTTTCTCTTTCCAAATCCCTCTGTCTTGATTTAGGTTGTGAAGAGTGCCAATCTAACCACTGCTAGCGAGCCGAGGGCCTCTGAGGTTTGACAGAGCCTTAGGTTCACTGCATTCCTTTGCTGTCATGGGGCTGATGCTGGGCCAACAGCCCAGCCCGATTAGGAACGAGAAACCCCATCATACTTATCTAAACTACACAACGCTGAGCAGGTTGTACCCCATGCAACATTCCCTAATTAAAGATAATACGGTAACACAGACACACACACCTATTAAGACCATTACTTTGAATTTTAATCTAAACTATAACTCAAACATGGAAAACAAATTCATCTGATCTGTCTGAAGTTAAATGTCGCTCCCAGACTCGAGCGGGTGCGTCTCAGATTAATTTAGTATTTGCATATTACATATTAATGCGTGAGGCTGATAATGACTGTAGTCATACTGTTTTCTGAGAAAATTCAACAGTGCATAAAACATTATGAGGATAACTTCAGGTCATTTTAGTTTTAAGGTTGAACAAATTTATTCTGAAAAGTACCCCCAGAAGTGCAGATCAATCACGTGGACTTGAAGGATGGTGGCTGAGCAAGAAGACACTGTGAAATGCAGTATACCAAGGGTAATTGCTATTCCTGTGCTAACTGCTTTTCTATGAAAACAAATGTTGTTAAAAAGACTGGGACCTACTGGGATCTATGGAGGAGAGAAGTCCAACTTCTGAAACATCAGTACCAAGACATCCAGACTGAAGTCTCAGTTTTTAATATAGATCTTTTGAACCCGTTTTTGCTGTTGGTGTTTTTAAAGTAATTTAATGGAAATATCTCATAAATAAATTGTCAATTCTTGACATCTGTGCTTCATTTCTGATGACTGGATTTCTACTTGTTTATTAGTTGGCATAATTAGCAGGTATCTCCCTGCAGACTGCAGAATACAGTCATTAGTTAAGAGCATAGCACTTCACCCTCTTTTCCAAATATGGTCATTTTAGGCTCAGAAAAAACAACATGCCAGTGGCTGAAATACTGTTTTATCTGTTAATATTTAGGAAAAATGTGGAGTTTAGAAACTAATGGGATGGTTTCCACATGCTTGCTAGTAAGAAAAAAAAAACAAAGAACAAAACAAAGTGACATTTTAACAGCAATGAAGATGTAACGTAACCACTAAACATCCAAGTGTTCAGCCTGCAACTTCTACTGCAGCTGGGCAAATGCAATGCAAACATTTAGTTAAACAGAGACGAGCTGTGAGCCATACTGAACACAGCAGTCTCTTTCATTATTTATGTCCGACATTACATTACGTCATGAAACAATGTCATTATGACAGAGCAAAAAGGGAGTGTAGGGGATAACGGAGAAGCAGTGCTGGACAGAATCCCAACCACTCCAGACAAGTGGATCGGCCTTGTTATTTTGGATCTCAGTGAGTACATAACACAGACTATTGGCTGGAATTACCACAGCACATGGTTTAAGACTAGAGAAGGGCACTGCACTTTTTATTAGCAAAAAGCAACCTGACTAATCAAATCAGACACAATAGACACTGTAACTGACAAACAAAGAGCTGACAGGCTGTTAGAGTCCTGCTGAGAGCTCTTCACAAACAGACAGGTTAAATGTTCAGGTCAGTGCTCAACATCCACACACATCATTTATGCACATCTGCATTTCATAACCGAGTTGGATTTGAGTACTGGGTATGTTAAACACATAATTGGCGCAATCTAGTGTTTGATCCGTTACCTAGACCCAGTAGGAATTTAATTTCATCTTTCTAGGTTTTTGCCTTATGAACAGTCTAAATCAGTATGGAGAAAACAGCATTTGGCCTCTCAATTTCCCCCAGTTCTTCCACTTTTTGCTGTGATTTTGCATCTTTTTGTGTTTCATTCCGTTTCTCTCTGATCTTTTTGCATTTCACTGTGGTGATTGTTCCTGTTGTTGTCATTTTGCATCTGTGTTAACTGTTTGTTTTTAGCTCTTTGTTTATTGTTTTGTGTCTCCCTGTAATTACTTTTTTGTATTTGTTGCCATTTTGTATCCCTGTGTGCTCATTTTGCATCTGTTTGTGATTGTTTTGAATTTTTCCGTCATTTTGCATCTTTTTGCAGTAATGTCATTGACTTTCCAACAAGAAACGTTACCCGAGCAGTCATGGGGCCTGTGTCTGCTAGGTCTGTTAAGTAGTCCATCCATCATATTAAACTGAAAAGAAAACATTTGTCATCTGGTGTTTCTGCTGCAAATGTGTTTACCAGCACTAAATCAGTGCCATGTTTGTTTTGGCTTTGCTTATTAGTGTCATATATACATTATACATGTATGCATATATAATGCATACATAAATATGTTGCTAGTTTTGCACTAATGCTTCTCTGTGCATGCATATAAGAGATAAGAGGAATATTAGTAGTGTACACACAGCTGCAGACAGCATACGTGCTGACATCTGCTTTTAACCGTCTCTGTAGTTGTACTGGGTCTCTGTCCACACTTCTGCATGGCTGACTAAAATCATCGGAGTTAAAACTATCTGATGCAATAGTGATCAAAACTTAGTAATGTTATGACTGAGTGAATGACTGAATTATTTCTAAACACGGTCCTCACTGGATGTCTTTGGAATTAAACTCAAACCTAAATCTAAACGCCGAGATCACTTCTCGCAGCACAATCACAGCAAGAATTGTGTTGTACTCTTGACAGGCAGGTAAGAATGTCCTTGGTGAGTGCTGGCCTATGAATTGGTTATACTCCCAGACTGATAATGCTTTTATGAATATAACAATCTCTTTGTTCAGCTGGAGGGTGGAGAATGCGCCCTCCTTAAAAGAACATGAAGTAATAGGACTTGGTTAGGAGCCACATGGTGATGTTCAGGCATCAGAGCTTTTCCTCTGCGACTCCCTTTGTGGTTTGTGGCTATGTGTAAGTGGAGATCTCTGACAGATCCAGAGCCTACAGGGGACATTACCCCTTTAGTTTAAAAACAATACAAAGTTAGTCACGGTCAGCATTTGCAGCTGCAGTACAAGTTCAGATAAATTAAATACTTTACAATTTTTTTACCTTACAATGTAAAGCAACTTGAGGCAACTGCTGTTGTGATTTGGTGCTATTTAAATAAAATGGTATTGAAGTGAAGTGAACCGTAATCCTAGCATCATGCTATGAGAAGAACATTTTTTGGCAAGGGATTAAAAATCACATGCTCCAGTCTTGGAAGTCTGTAATCCTGATGGCTAATCCAAGGGAGTTCTAACAAAAGGTAAACAAGCTAACAAATGAGGCTCATGTTGTAGTGAAAGTCAACATTATACTTCCTGTTTACATTCCCGAAGGATTATGACAAAGTTATCAGTAAAACAAAATTAAGACCAAGAAGATACACAAAATCCAGTTCTTCAGATTAATCAGAATCCATTAATACTATTTTCACTGTAAGATATCAATATTTCTGTTACTCTTATATGCTGAAGTAAAGTAATTAAGGATATGTCTTCTGCGTTGAAACTATGAATAAAAAGTCATTGCAATTTTGAATAATGACCAAGGGAAAGATGAGTAGAAGTGCAGTTATCCTGATTTTTGACTTTTTCCCCCCGATCGCTTCATCACTAATTACTGACAACCTCTAATTTGGCCTTGACAACCAGTTTAAAATACCGATCTGCCAAATGAGCATCAAATCATTTAGTTTGAAATCTACAATTGACATGTAAATCACACCATCTGTGCTGCTGTGAACAGAGATCTGCAGAGAGTTAACCACAGCTTGGAATAGACAAAAGTTTTCCAGTCTTATTATAGGATTAAAATCTTTTTCTGACTCTTTTTTTCCTGATAAGATAAGAAATATTGTAGCTATCCCATAGCCAGGAAATTCTTCAAATATCATGGAAACCTTTAATGTTTTTCCTAGATGTGAAAAGGTTTCTCTATTACACGAGATAAGAGAATCTAGAATTCAATAAAGATGATTTAATCCAACAAAACCCCAGATAGAAGGAAAAGAACAGATAGTGACTGTGGGGGTTGTGATTAAAAAATATGTGTCATTTATGATTTCTACCAAAGTAACTAGGGTCTGTTTAAGAGAAAATGAAACATTTAATTTGATTTTACATTACTCTTGCCTACATACAGTAAGTGTTACACTATTTATGTGAATAAAGAAACCATGAAGTATTAAAACAAATTCATATCAACTCAAAATATAGTTAAAAAATGTTAAACTAAGCACTATTGCTTTTAGATGATTTTGATTATTCAAACAGCAAGCTGCTGGAAAAACCTCTTCTAATAATACAACTTAGAAATGTTGTCTAGATTAAGTGAAGGATTTAGGGAATAAGAACAATTGTATGAACATTAAAACGACTTCATTTACATAGATTAGTGGTTTAATATTCAGTTAAGTTCAGGAATGTTAAGATCAGCGTGTACCTTTCCGTGTTGGCCGAGTCTCTCGTAGCAGATAATTGCATCTTCCCAGAGCTCCAGCCTTTCATAAATGAGTACAGCTGAACTGATGCAGCCGAGATCCATCAGAAGGCTGGCCAGCTGTTTCTGTACACAGGGAGAGAATAAAGCGAAGACGTCTGAACCATGTTGAGGCTGCTGGCATGCTAAGGTGCTCACTATGACAACGCTAATAGAGTGACAGAAGAGGCACATTTTATATTAGCATGCTAGAAAGCTAACATTCATGCAAAATACTGTTTGCAGATCTTTAACAACTTCTATAACCATGAAGGCATATAAATGCATCTGATGACGAAATCAGATAAAACTTGCTCTGACTGACTGATATGGAACAAAATATTCTATACCAATAATTTATAATTTATGTCCATCCATTTGTTGTATGTATGTATGTATGTATGTATGTATGTATGTATGTATGTATGTATGTATGTATGTATGTATGTATGTATATATATATATATATATATATATATATATATATATATATATATATATATATATATATATATATATATATATATATATATATATATATATATATATATATATATATATATATATATATATATATATATATATACACACACACACACACACACACACATATATATATGCATGTATGTGTGTGTATATAAATAAATAATCTATCTACATTCAATTTCACTGTGTTAGTTAGTTCTGTGTGACCTGTGTTAGCGTTAGCATGGAGAAATATAATATCAAAGTGCTTCTAGCAGTTGTAGACTTATGGGAAAGAAGACAGGAAGACTCTATTGTTTTATTCTCATTTATGATGAATAGTTATCGTAATTTACAAAACGACAGTTATACTGATAAACTGAACAGGAAAATATTTGCTATGGTCACAGACCAGCCACATGCTGATTTTTTATATATTTTTTTTTAAAGAAAAATGCAAGTTTTAAGACATTTTTACGCCGGGTTCAGACATTTGGGTGTCTGCAATTTTTTTGTAACCATCCACACTCATCTGTAAGACATTACAATAGTATGATGCGCCAACTACTGTACATCCATCAGGCAGGCTTGAAAACAGTGTAAAAGACATGAGTGAAGATCCAACCTCACCACTGTAAGAAATCACAAGTTTTTAAAGTACCATGAAATTAATGGAAATCAGTGAAACATAGGGAAGCAACTGATGGCATGCTTTAGAAACTGGTTAGTAGCAATGTAAAATATACACTACCTGATGTGTGGTTATTGACCAGAAATGTGCAAAACCAGCTGTAAGTAAACTATAAAAATGGCCTCACCCTAAAGGCATAAAAATGAAATGGCTTGTCATGAAAACGAAGTGTGAGACGGAAAAAGCAGAAAGCCACCCCCGGCAGAAAAATGCATTGCAGTACCTGCTGCAATCCTCCTCCTCAACAGACTTTCAGCTCCCCAGACGGTAATACAGACTCTTCAATTCCAACTTCATTGCTGTTATCAGTTATTACCGGCTGCCTGTGTGATGTTTCCTCCCAAACTGATTTCTCCCTTTCTCCAACACTCCTCCTACTTCAATCTTTCTATTACTGCCTATTCAACCTCTTCTCTTTCCTTACCCTACCTGGGACAACACTGCTGGCAATAATGTCAGCTGGATCTGGCTGATCACTTGCTTAATGGTGCAACATAGACACAAAGAGGCAAAGATTTTATCAAAATATGTCACAGCTAGTTTCTCCTTTTCAGGTGCAATTTATTTATCAAAATGTGGCCAATTTGCCCAGCTGGGCCACTCTGATGTGGAGTTTTCCCTGTGACTGAGTGGGCTTCCTCCGAGTCCTCTGGCCTCCTCTGAACTCCATCCTCCCACAGCCTAATGACATGCACGTTAAGTAAACTATTGATTCTAAATTGGCCATGGATGCAAGGCAGATAAAGTGCTTAAGGTGTACAGGTGTGGTTAAGGTGTGAACTCCAGAGGTCAACTATCAATCTAGTATAAAATTCCCATACACATAAAGTGCTTCTACATCCAGTAACTCGCTATAACTTTACAATGGGATTAAAGGTGACATTAGAGTTTTTGATACAGATATGGGGGCAACTTTTGTTACTCTAGCAAACAAGAAACCTTAAACAGTGGTATGCAACACTCCTTTCTAGTTCTATTATGGAAGAACTAACGTAATATAGGTAATATCATGCTTACTCCTTAACCTGACATCTCGGAGTTCTAATGTTTTTTTTTTATCTGAATTGAGCATCACAGTATGTATGCAGCCAAAAAAGTTATTTACATACACGGTTTTTAAGTATGTAAGTTAGATGAACGTTTTTACAACAATCAAGCTGTTGTCACTCGGTGCTTTTCTGTTTTTGTCATGTTCTCTATGAAATAAAATCATCATATCATTACAAGTAGCTGATGTTCTCTTTAAGACTGTAGAGCGGATGTGTACGTTAGCAAACTGGAAATCTTAACAGACAATGTGGCAGCAAGGAGTGGATTTTCTTTTAAAATTTAATCCAGTATAATAACAATTATGTCACATGCGCTGAGTAAGCAGAGAAGAACTTCAGGGTGATAAAGTTTGTTCTTGAGAGAGTCAGAATTTAAATTAGGAGAGTGCTGCTGAGAGGTGCCCCTCCATTAGAAATGCAGATGAATAGAAGCTCTGACCGCAGAATCAAATATTATCACAAACATTTCTCAATAGCCAAAAAAACGTATGAAATCTCATGAGAACTATATAAGCTAAGGACGACCTGCCAGAGAGGTGGAAAGATTTGTCTCAGACAATGATAAATATTTGTCTACATTACATTTTAATGCCTTAACGTGCTGGCCAAGAGGAAATTGGCTTATTGACCAGATATCTGCCTTGGTTGAATTATGTAAACAGATGATGTCATGTAAGAGACTTTGTGGTTAAATGTAACTATGCCATGAGAATTAAGGCACTTGAATTCTTATTAAAGGCAAAGAATCTTCATTATAAATAACAGCTGAACTGTCTTGTGTTTAGTGTTTTCTTTGAACATTGTGCCAGCAGTGACCAGTACCAGTGTTCTAGTGGTACACCCACCAGAATCATAAGGTGATGTAAGCTATTTGTTACTGGTGACCAAAAATGTTCCAAGCATGCCAAAAGAATGGCAACGATAAAGCCAACAGAGCTGATTGTTGCATTGCTCTTCGTTCTGTTAGCCAAGAACAAACAGCAGTTAAGCATTATTGATTATAACCTTTGACAAGGCTGCTACTTGAAGAATGCAGCACGTGGGCAAGCACTAGAACAGCTGCTCTTTTCCCCTACACCCCGCCCTGGAGGCCTTTTGTCGTATTGTTCTGTCCCTGTTACGGGCATGACACCGCTTGATTTCAATCCAAATGTAATATTAATTTTAATCTAATTTGCCATTCACTTATCTATGCTTAAAGAGTTAACTTAATTATAACTTTGGTTATCTCTACTTTTTCTTTAGTTTATTTTGAAACAAAAAAGGAATTTAGAATAGGACAAGACAAGGTATGATAACAACAACATTAAGTATACAAGCTATGAGCTCTGGAATGAAAGAGGATGAAGTCAGCCCTGTGACAACATTCACAGTATTTAGAAAGTAGCTCTCAAACCCTTAACAGCAAGCCTAAGGGGCGTGTCAGCGGTTTAGTGAATTCTTGTTTTAAGGACAGCAGACGCTTTTTCTTATGGTAGAACAATCAAGGCAAGGTTTATGACCAAATAACAGCAAAAATGTTATTGTATTCCATCTCAGGTGCACTTATGTGACATTAATGCGAATTATTCAATCTATGCTTAACCGAGACATTATCGTTTCGTATCATCAGTGACATTATTAGTCTCTGTCCAAAAGATCTTTTTAATGATAAATTTTAAAAAACACAGACTCTCACAGTCAAAGTGAATAAAGTGCTAGTTAATTTCCTTTTAGTTTACCAGACGGAACGTTTTGGAAAAAAACAGAAAGGGACCTAATACCTGGACAGCCCATCTGGGTGGTGCTTGGCAGCAGTAAAAGACTTTGAGGCGCTCCGTCACAGGACAACTCTTGTCTTCAAAGTGGTCTACTATTGCCTGGAAAAGAAAGAAACTCAAATAAAGAAGGAAACCACAAAATGTGCTGCAGAGTCTGTAACAACAGAGTTCATCCCCCAAAATGACTGAGTATTACTTCCATCAGTTGAAGATGTAACCAGTATCTTTACTGCTAGCAGTGCAAATATATGTATATATTCTGTGCCATTGACAGGGTTACAGGGTCATTAGGCATGAAATGGGCAATGAGAGGGAACATTCATGGAGACAAAGAGCAAATAGTGAACACAACTCTTGTAGCCTACAGCTGTTCGTTCTCCTTTTATGATTTTGAATTAAATAAAATGCAAGGAGGAACAAACAGACACGTTTTGTGGTTTCCTTCTGCCACCATCCTTGCAGAATCTTGGCATCTTTTCCAAAGGGTCAAAACTGATCAGATGAGCAAATTAAAATCATTGAGACACGTTTTAAATGTCCCCCCCATACAAAAAACGTGGTTTATCTCCAATGGTACACATAAAAAACACAAAAGTAAAGAGGAATGTTTTTGTAAACACAGAGTTGTTGCTAATAAATTAGAAAATGGCAGTGGAAAGCCAACTTTATTAAATTAAATAATTGATTGCTCGTTTTGGGTTGTGGGAGAGTTGCTGCCCCATCCGAGGGAGTTGAAGCACAGCATCTGCTGTGATGAGGACATTGTGGTACAGATAAACATGAGCTAGAACACGAAGCCCTCAATTTACCGCTTGATCTACGTTCCAACTCTCAGTTATGTTCTTAAGCTCTGCGTAGTGGCCAAAAGGATGAGGCTGTGGATAAAAGCTGTCAAAATAAGCTCCCTGGGCTCAGCCTTTAGAGGCAGGATGAGGAGCTCGCACATTTGGAGGGAGTACAGCTACTGCCGCTTTGCACTGATAGAAACAGCTGAGGAGGTCAAGGCATCTGATCAGGATGCTTTGTGGATTCGTCACTTTATAGGAGGCAGACCGAACAGTCAGGAGCCTCTAAGGGTAGTCCCATAACCTTCTGGAGAGATCATTTCTCTCTCATCCAGGATCCTCCATAAAAAAGCCAAAAACCATTTTATCTGAGAGACCCTGTTAGCCTGCTTTCAAAGAGAAATTATCTCAGAGCGGACTGATGGGCAGACTGATGGATGATCCTTATCTTGAGAACTGGAATTATTTATCCAAAATCAAGCAAAACAACGTAGAACAACACTACATGCCAAATTGATTTAGATGCATGTCATCATATAGAATGAAATAGAAACCAAGTGCATTTTATTTGCTCAATAAGCTTGAGACCTTTATAGGAAACCAATCCAACTACACAAAATCACAAAATACATCTTAAAAAATGACATTCACTGCTTACAACTTTACTCTCTACCAGCCCAGGCTGTGGCAGCTAAAACAGCCTCGTTTTACTTCTGTAAGGAAGACTTGTCTGCAAACTATGTCCTCGAGTCCTCCGTTTGCGGCTTTTTTTTTTTTAATAAACCCATAATGCACCTTGTGCTCACTCTTTCAGGGATGTTATTGATCAACATCCACAGTAACATTTGGAGCTGTGCAGCATTAATGGTTTGGTTTGTGCTCAGGGTTGTTTGGAGAGAAAAAGAACAAGGTTACTCAATAACTCACTGGGACTGTGAGTCTGCAGAGCTCTGCGGCTCTTAACTTTGTTTGTGGTCACACTAATTTTCTTATTCTGTAACATGATGGCGAAACCATTCACAGATGGGCAGATACAATTACACACAAAATGAAAACACAGCAACAAACAGTATCCTTGGATGGACTTGCACTAGAGCAAAAACCACTCATGAAATCAAGGCTGCAGAACTTCTAGAAGCTTCTGCCATGATACGCGAATTGTCTTCAAAAACAAAACAAGAAAACTAGCTTCCTTCATTTCAAGCAGTTCAGATTAATACTCAAAGTTCAATTAGATAATTGAACTTTGATAAACCTTTATGATTATTAACTTTTTTTAATGGGCTGTGATTTAATTATCCAAATCTGGGCAGGGCAGATAAGGAAAGCATGTGCATCCGCAGAGTACTGTGGAAAACCTGGCCTTTGATTTTCCTGCTATGGTTTTCACTAACATACCACTCCCCAAAGGTGATCAGGTGACCAAAGAGGCCACTTATATCCACTGTCACATTTATGAAACAAGCCTTTAGAAGATGCTGCACTCTGCCCACAACCAAGTGAATACAGCACACAAAAAACTGACGAATTGAGATTCAACCAGTGATTTGTTATTATTTAGGTGTATGAAGAATGGCAAGAAAACATTCAACATATCACAGCAGCAGCCTGGACTTTCTCCATGAATTCATGGAGCCTCAATTTTGGATATCAGAAATACGGGTTCATTAATCCATGTTTGCAGTTTTCTATTCTCCAGTTTTGCTCCAGTGCCCTGTGCCCACTACAGGTGCAGATTTCTGCTCTTTGCTGATTGGAAATTATTTCTGTTATTGACAGCTCATTGCATAGCCCATGATGAGCAGACTCATCATTCCAGATGTGCAGCTGATTGTGAGTCAATCAAAAATCATGACTCAGACGACTGTTACCAGGTGTTATCTCCTGACAGCAGGTAGCACACTACTAACTTACATACGTTTTTGGAATGACATTCATTTTTCTGATAGATGCAGTTACAATACAAACTATCCAAAATAAACAAGTCACAAGAACAATGTTTTTACCAATTCCAAGACGATTCATGTCCCCGTCTGCCTCCTTGGGACTGGAGGTGGAATGTTTGTACTTACAGACCCTTTCCAAAAAATGTGAATATCATGGAAAAGTTTATTTATTTCCATAATTCCATTCAAAACATTAAACTTTCATAGATGATAGATTCAGGGCCCACAACTTAAACGATTTCAAGTACTTAGTTGTTTATTTGTACATAATTTGAGCTTAGAGCTCATGAAACCCACGAAAACAGGCAGACAGAAGATTCAAGAATCTGGCAGAGATCCAGAAAGAGTGAAACGAGGCAGGAGTCAAAGCTTCAAAACCACTTCTGAGTCTGAGCCAACGTCGGAAGCGACTCAACTGGGACAAGGAGAAGATAGACTGGACTGTTAGCCAGTGGTCAAAGGTCCTCTTTTCCGATGAAAATAAAGAGTGCCTTTCATTCGGGAATCAAGGTCCAAGTGTTTGGAGGAAGACAGGTGAGGAACAGAACCCAAGCTGCTTGAGGTCCAGTGTGAAATATCCGCAGTCAGTTATGATTTGGGGTGCAATGTCCAGTGCAGGTGTTGGTAAACTCTGCTTTCTTAAATCCAAGGTCACCGCAACAGTCTACCAGAATGTTTTACAGGGCTTCATGATTCCTTCTGCTCAGGATCTGTATGGAGATGCAGATTTCATCTTCCAGCAGTACCTGGCCCCTGTCCATACCGCCAGAAACACCAAAACTTGGTTTGCTGGCCATGCCATCACAGTGCTTGACTGGCCAGCCAACTCACCAGACCTAAACCCCATTGAGAATATATGGGGTATCAAGAGGGAAATGAGGTCCACCAGACCCAAAAACAAAGAAGAGCTGACAGCAAGCATCAAGGAAATCTGGGCTTCCATAACTACCGGGCAATGCCACAGGCTGATTGCCTCAATGCCACGGCGCATCGAGGTAATGATTAACGCAAAGGGATTCCCAACCAAGTATTGAAGATGTACTTTCAAAATTATAAGTCAAACATTTTGATTGATTTGATGTGATCCTAATTTCTATCTTTTCTTTCTGCAAAAACTGAGAAGTAAATGGTGATGTCTTCACAGTATTCTAATTTTTTGAAATCCTGTTTTTGTGGGTTTTATGAGCAGGAAGCCCAAATGATGTACAAATAAACAACTAAGTACTTGAAATCGTTTAAGTTGTGGGCCCTGAATCAAAATGTATGAAAGTTTAACGTTTTAAATGGAATTTTGGAAATAAATAAACTTTTCTGTGATATTTTAATTTTTTGGAAAGGGTCTGTATAGCAGTGACTGGCATTATTTTTGACATATGGTGTGATAGGTGGTGGTGCTGGAAGAGACTCTGAATCTTATTTCAACAGGGCGACTTGTATGGCCATTTCTACAATAAGCTGGATTGATTAAGGCAGGCAGACGCTTGCACACACTCTGCTTTCTGTTTATTTTGACCTTCCACCCCGAGTAGATATTTACCTGGGTTTGCATCATGGCTCTTTCTACACATCGGGATTTTCCTTTTTCCAGTTTCGTCCTGAGGCAAAGTGCTGACACTTGCACTGGCCAAAACTTGGGTTCGGACAAAACACACTGCGGAACAATAAAAGAAAAATAGAGGGTCAAAGATAACACTTTATTCACATCATCAAGGAACACATGATTGTGTGCAACAACAGTATCATTCTGGTGACAAAAGCCAAGGAGCTCAGGAAATAGTGCTTCATCCTCTAATCAGAAGGTGGCTCAATCCAAAGGTCCGAAGGATAGAATTGAAGGGATGCATTTAAGTATGTATGGCCGAATGAAACGTGACTTGTACGTAAAAAGTATTTTTCTTTATTTTCTACTAACTATTAAACCCTTAAAAGCAAACGCAAGCAGATCAATCCAGATTCATAGTCCATAAAACCAATTACATTACACAAAAAAGAAGCAAATGAAAAAGCAAACCTGGCATTACCTTCCCACAAACATAGAACTATACAAGAGCTTTATATACCTGACAATACAAAGATTGTTGTATTAACAAATCTGTGTGTGTGTGTTTTATTTATTGGTGAATATGGAACATGACACACTCATTCAGCACTTCAAATTACCGACATCCTTCTGAACAAGAAGTAAATTGATGCATAACCAAGTTTTCTTTTAAACACAAGCATAAGTTAAAGGATGCTTTGCCCCAAAAATCATAGCTTACAGATGACAAATGAAGTATAGTACTCATGATTTTAGTATAAACAGTATAAAACAGTACAGAGACAAATAATAACATTAATAACCTAACATTATTAGGTCAGAATTGTCTTTTTTTTCCTTATCAAATTCTGCAGCTTTAATAATAAGCTCAGAATGCATCCATATGCACTACTAAAATAGATAAGACAGGGATTGAATTGTAAACTATAAACTGATCTGTGTTGGTCTGTTTCAAAATAAAGTGGATTATACAATATTTGTTCCTCCAGTATTCAAGTTATTACTGTTACATGTTGTGTATATAAATGTGCACAACTTTAAAGGTTGTCACAGATGGATCTCGCTTCTGATTCTGGGTGTAAGTATTAAACTAGACGATGATCAAAGTGAAGATTAGACATCAGTATATAGTTTGGCAGCTAAACCCAAAAAAGATCTCTTTGCTTTTAGGTTTTTCAGTCTGTGCAAGTATTGTCCCAGTATCATTCCAGTTTAGAATATTCTCCAAAAGCTGCCTTGCACTGAGCTGCAGAAACAAAAGTACAGTCATAATTGAATGCACTGTGAATGCACAGTGTGCTACATAAACAATAATAGGTTCACCTTTTTGACCTTTACAGCATATACTATATTATTCTGGTGGAACCTGAACTTTAGGTCTAATTGCAATCTTATTAATCAAGTAGTATTTTGGTAAGCTTAGTTTTTGTTACCGCATCCCTTCAGATCTTTTGTTTTTATTTTTATTTTCAGTTGGGACTGTATGGGCGGGGATGCACTGCTTACGAGTTTGTTTTGTTATGGTTATACATGGGGAGGGCGGTGGGGGGTGAGGGTTGGGGCCCATATCTTGACTGCAGAAGTATGGAGAGCACCAGAATTAAGCCGCCTTAATTTATTCAAATGCAAGACAATGGAAATGGAAATGAAAAGAGTGTGGATCTGACCTTTTGTACATGGAATGTTAAAGGTGTAAATGAGCCTGTTAAGAGAGGCAAAGTGTTATCACACTTGAAATCTCTTAAAGCGGATATTATCTTTTTACAAGAAACTCATCTGAAAAATGCTGCTCATAATAAACTTGGGTGTAGATGGATTAATCAGGTGTATTACTCAACATTTTCTGCTAAAACCAGAGGGGTAGCTATATTAATTAAGAAAGATACTCCGTTCAGGCACACTTCCACTATAGCTGATAAGAATGGTAGATATGTATTAGTGACCGGGGAGCTGCACGCCATTCCGATTATTCTACTGAACATTTATGGACCTAACCATGATGACCCAGAGTTTTATAGAAAGGTTTTCAGCTTAATTCCGGATATACCTAATAATAATTTAATAATTGGAGGTGATTTTGATTTAGTGTTAGACCCATACTTAGATAAATCCCTCTCCAAAAAGAAAAAAACAAAACAAAACACATTGTGTAAAGGTAGCAACTTTATTAAAACATATATGAACAATATGAATATTTGTGATGTGTGGAGAACTTTAAATCCATCAGGTAGAGTATTCTTTCCACTCTTCTGCACATAACGTTTATTCAAGGATTGACTATTTTCTGGTAGATGGAGAAATGCCATTATAAACGATAATGCCGAAATCTCACCTGATATATTATAGGAAACGTTTAAAGCCTATATCAGGGGGTGCATAATATCATATCAGGCCTCACAGAATAAAAATAATAAACTAGAACAGTTAAAATTAGAAGAAAATGATCCACGATTTGGACGCCAATAATGCAAGGGCTCCCTCTTTAGATAAGTACAACACTATTTGTGCACTAAAATATGAACTAAATCAAATACTAACCAGCAGCATTAATAGAGCGTTCACCTTTGTAAGACAGAAGTACTTTGAATTTGGGGACAAGCCACATAAGTTGTTAGCTAGACAGCTAACAACTTATGTAGCTGTCTAGCTAACATAAGTTGTTAGCTAACAGGGCTAGCTAACAACTAGCCCTGTTAGTTAACAGCTAACAACTAACAGAATGATTCACAAAATTAGATCACGCAATGGAAACCTGGTTACATCACATAAAGACATTAATGATAACTTTAGACAGTTTTATGAATCTCTCTATTCCACTGCAGGGCCTAAAGATATGCAGGACTTTTTAGATAAGTGTGACCTCCCTGTGTTAGATCAGGTGGGTCGCAAGATTTTGAATGCCAAGATTACAAAGGAAGAAATTATTAAATCTATTGGTTTATTAAAAAATGGTAAGAGTCCAGGCCCAGATGGGTTAGGGAATGAATTTTACAAACAGTTCAAGATTAAACTTGTTCCATATCTTGATTAATGTTTCAAGTAGGAAACAGTGACAGGAAAACTGAAGAATAAAAAGCTTTAAAAAAAAAAAATGGAGTAATTCAATCAATACTTGAAAATTTATTGTATAATTAATCAGTCTATATTCGAAGCTGCCATCCAAGCTTCTTTTGGACAAGATTTATTTCTCTGTTGGAAAGTGGAAGGACTTTATTATTACATGGTCTGTGATTTTAATCCAGTCCACACTGTGTGAGTATTAATGGTGCTATTCTCTTTTGAGTGCCATTTTTGACTTGTATTTTTTTGGCACTTACTTAGCATTAAAAGTTAGTTACTGAATCAGATGGATGTACAGAGTGAGATTCTAAGAAGACTAAAACTTAATGAAATATGATGATTTCTAAGCAAGACTTAGAAGCTCATGTTCAGCACCATCATAAAATAAGAGCTGCTCTCCATGAACACTAAATATTTCGGTGCATACCTTTCGTCTATATTTGCATAGATTTTAGACATTATAATCTCAACATAAAAAAGCCCACCTGTTAACAGTCAGAGGTACAGTTAGCAGCTATATGCTGTTAATAAAGTCTGTAACACAATAGAAGTACAAAGTAATCCAGAAAAATCTGAACACACCACGCTATCCTTCAAAATTAGTACGTCATTAGTATTTATGAATATAGGAATAAATTAACAAATTTTAAAAAATAAATTAATTGAAACAGAATGCAATGATCTGCAAATCTCGTAAACACATTTTCCCTTACAATAGAAGACCGAAACCATACCAAACATTTGAACTGAGAGAGTTTACCATTATTGGAAAAATACCTTCTTTTTATAAAAGCTTTCCAGCAGCTGCTCTGAAATGTTGTCAGATTCTAGTCTGACGAAAGATTTTACCTGCTCAACAATCCTGGGTCGTCTCACGGCGCTTTTTTATTTCATGATGCCCAAATGGTTTGGTGCAGTTAAGCCAGTTCAGCAGTCAGACTCTTTTACTATGAAGCCATGATGTTGTTATAGATGCTGTGTTTAGCATTGTATTGATTAAATATGCAAGGCCTTCCCCAGATGGGAGCATGTGTTACTTCGAGCTTTGGCCCAGAGAAGAGGGCAGCATTTCTGGATCATGTTCACATCTGGTTTGTTATTTGCATGATAGAGCTTTTGGATGGCACAGACGATACCTTCTGGAAGGGTTCGTGAACACATGCAGTGTCTGCATAGCAGGATGATGTTTTTCTTCCTAATGCAGTGCTGCCTGAGGACCCAAAGATCATGGGCAGCCACTGATTTTTAGATATTCTCATTTATTTATTTTTTTAATACAGACACTCTGAATATCTGATGATCTATCATATATGATGACATAAAAATTTAAAGTCTTCTTTATTATGTTGAATGACATTCTGAAATGAATTCCCAATCTGTAGATACAGGTTCTTCTGCTCATTCATAAATACAGCCTCTCTAAACTGCAAACACGTCAGTGACCTGTTGTCAGTTAACCTACTTACATCTGAACACCTCTCAAACTTAACACATTTTAAACATTTAATATATTTCTAATGCTCTATTATAGAATATATATGTTCTGCAAATTGTTGCCGTTTTAAAAAACATTTTAATTCCCAAATTATTTGGCGTTGCGGTTGTACCGCAACACTGTGGAAATGCACACAAGAGTAACTTTCTTTTTCCTCTTCTTCTGTAGCTGAAATAAGCACAGGGCTCGCCTGTCTGCTGTGCACTGTAGTGGGAAATCAAGCAGCAAGCTTTAGTGAGAACACCTAATTATTAAAACCTATTACAGCCACAAAGTCTTTATCTGTGTGCTGTGGTGATAATCTGCTGTATAATAGCTGGCACAGCTTAGTGGTTTAGCTTTAGATGAGCTGATTAAAGGGAAAGCGGGGAGGGTGTGTTCAGCAGATTTACTGGTAGGTAGATGTCAGAGAGAGACGACTGAAGCTTTTCATCTGAATTCATGTCTCGACTCATCTTTAATCAGAACAAGTTATACAACAGTAACTTTCTACACACTGTATATTTATGACAATGGAAATGCGTGATAAAAGAGATACATGGTTCGAGGTGAGATAAACAAACACTAATGATCTTTGTGGATGCTTAGCAAGTCTTGCTGGAGTCATTAATGCAACAGTAAATTGTCCTAATTATGCAGTTATTCCTCTACCAACATCAATCGTTGAGCAATTTAAAAAAAAATCAAACGATAAAGCATCCAAAGCGTTTGTCATGTCGCTCCTGACGCAAATGGGTGTTTCTTAACAGCAACGAGAAGACAGAGGAAGTTTTGATGGTGACGACTAAATCCACTTATTATATTGATTATTTTCTGTTATGTTTGACTGAATGCTTTGGAGTAACAGAAAAAAAGCTTAGAAAAAATGTTGCATACTTCATAATTACAAGTAGTAAAACCCGTCCAAACTCGATGCTTTTTAGAACCTTAAAGATGCGTACAAACTGAAAGCAGTGTCCTTGTTGCATATCATTACTACATATCATTCACTCCTATTGTGCATAAACAAATACCCACAATGAAATGAAGAGGGGGTCAAAATTACAATACAACAATTTGAGAGACTGATGAAGTCCGATAGGGACAGATTCAATACAGCAGACAGCTGTCGACAAGAAACTGAGACTCTGTTATGAGGAGACAGGTTTGCTTGGGAGCAGGTTATACTTATACTAAATTTATGTATTTATTTTTGTAGGTACTGAGTATGGTGATCAAAACTGAGTTAATGTGAGAGGCATTTAGGACAGTGTGTAATGCTGCAAAGAGTAGACTGGGGCTGAACAAACATCTGGATGTGAGAGGAGACATCAGGCTGTGTCACATGGGAATAAGACCTGTGTGAGTTTTTACTGCAACCCTGAGATGAGGTTCAATTTATTCATTAACTGCAGAATACCATGAACTCTTATTGTGGGCCAGGCTTTCACCTTCTTCAGTTGCAAAGGGAGTCAGGCCAATTTACCCTTCTTCCAGCATAATTCATGTCCTGCAAACGCATCGATCTGCATAAAGATTTCTGTTCGGATGGTAGGGCAGAGCCTTGTCACCTACCGTACACGTGCTTTGGTACAGTTCTCCAAAATTAACAGATTTATTGAATTAAAGCCAGGGCAATAAATAAATCCGTATTGCTACATTTACGGTCTCTTTTTGTTTTTGAAGATCATTGTTTTTCTTAAAAAAATAATAAAAAAAAACCTGACATATTTACTATGCAGTGTTCTGATGTACGAGTGGTGCAGAAATAGAGATCAGACAGAGAGATCTGTGAGGAAGCATGTTTGCAGAGATGAAAGGGATATAGATATAATGGTCGTAACTGGAACCTAGACACAAGTCAGATCCTTAAATCCTCTTTGTTGGGTTTCCAGCAGCTGGTAGTTTGCTGAGGTGCATCATCAATCCCTGTGATACTGCTGCCTGAACCCTACACAAGCTGCCAAAGTCTCATAAGCTTCTCTCTAGAATGAATTCAAAGTTTCACTGCAGAGATGAAACAACTCGGTTGATTTTTGTGCAGCTTATTATTAGTGCCTGTAATATTCCCTGTTACACTCAAATCATGGGCGAAAAGCTCCTGTAATAACTGACACATTAGCAGTGCTGAGAGATGTTCTTCTAGTAAGGTGATAGGATTCAGGTATCGACGAAGACAGCCAGACATGTGACAACCATCTAACCAGCCTGCAGATTCCTGGATCTACATGTAGGCTGGGAAGATGCCTGCCCACAGAGCCAGCAGCTGCTTGCAGCAGCATTTCCAGCCAACGCAGTGAGACACAGATATGCTGCCATCTTATTTTGTATACACAGCTGGCTTCATAATAACTACTGCTCAACTTCAAAGAAAAGTGATGAACAGAGAATAACCACTGGCATAGTACAAATGTACCCACAAATATATTTGTTTCCAATTGGATAGCACCAATAAACATGGACACGCAGACTTGCATATTGCCTTATCTTGTTAGGATTTCAGGTAATGCACCAGGATTAAAAATGTAGGTACAGGACAAAGTAATTAACATTTTTCAAAGAAATACAGAGCAGCTGTTCTGATCTGACTTTGACTGCCACATACTCTTCTTTCTAGTATTTCCAATTTACTTTCTTTGCAAAACAAAGTCTTACATATCATGAGCTCAAAAAGTTACAACCACTCATATCCTAAGTGTAAATAACAGTGCTGTGTCAATTTACAGCCATAGTGACAAAGACTGAATCATTATATTAGGACCAGTGGTGAGAATGTGACAATGTGTCATTTTAACAATCAAATCTAATGTGTTCCAAGACCTCATGAAAGGAAACAAAAGCGTTATTATCAGGCTTAAGCAAGCCAGAACAACTAGTAGGACACACTGAACTATTCAATAATCCCACCAGTACAGTATTTGTTGCTTCTTTTTGCCAAGTACAAATTTAAAGTGCATCCTAGTGGCTAACCAAATAATTACAGCAAAGCTAAGGTTTGAAGTTTTGAAGACGTGCATGCTCTCCAGAGTGAATTATGGTGACAATATTCATCTCAAATACAGCTTTATTTAAAAAGGGATTTTTAGGTTATTTAATTAAACAATTATGTTGTACTCATGAATATACATTGATTAGCGTGTAATTATATCTTCCAACTAACATCATCATAACGATAAAATCGTAGTAGTGGTCCCACTACAGTTTGTCTGCCACTACAAAAAGTTCCATTAAAGTTTTCAGGAATTGCCTTCATAAAAATTACTGGTTGTTTTTGGGAGTGTCCCTAAAGATTTATGGTTACGTTTCCCTCAACATGAGCTCAGCTTTCTTACTGCTCACCTTTGGGTGAGCCATTTCATCATTTTTGTATTGTGGCTTATGTTTGTATGTCCACTTCAATTTGCTGGTACGACGATATTTTCAGCACTCTGCTGAAAAACTTACATTTAGGATGTTTACCAATCTAACTGCAAGTTTGGTTGTACATATCTTATTTATTGCCTGTATAAGCAAGATGAATGAGGCCCAAATAGTGATTTATACACTGCTGCATTATTTTTCATTTTGTTAATTCTAAGTTTCACTGTTAATCAGAGGAGTGTATGTGTCGGCTGGGTTAAAAAAGGCAAGGCATACTACCAAAGTCATTTCTCTTTAGTATTACAGGGAAAACTTACAATGCTGGTCATAAAAAAGTAAACAATGACTTACAGACGTGAAGGCCAGGAGTTCTTCTTCTGTTAGTTTGTGCACAGGGTTATTCTTCTGGAAGTCAGTGCTGCAGACAAAAATATTTGTGAATAAATAGTGGAAAGATTAATACAAATATCCTATTTAACAAGTAAAACAACTGGTAACTTGAGCTTTAATTAACCAGATCCCCTCGGTGTGTCAGGGAATTTGGGTCGTTGACCCGGTGTTTTCGGCTTTGCCCCCGTTTAGTTTCCCATGCCTATTTCCTGTTTTATTTTTGATAACCTTTTGTTATCAGAGTCCCAGCAGAGAGGCAGAGCACCCCCAGAACCCCAAGTCTCCAAGCTTGCCCCAGACCCACCCTGGGGCAGCTAGGCTACCAGGCCAGTGTCCTACGTCCACCAAAACAGACCCTCCAGGCAGCCGCCAGAAAAACACCATCCAAGAGCCACCAGAGCCCCATCCGGGTCATGAACACAGCCCGAGGTTGAGCCCCCCAAGAAATCTGTCCCTAGAGAATCCCCAGACACCCCAAGCCCGTACCTACCCCCGCATCAACCACAGTAATGAAAGCGGAACACCCCCCCCCCCATCCCCACTAGGCGATGGAGCCGACTAAAGGAGCCCAGAAGGATTGATCTATAGTGGTGGAAGAGGCTGTATTCAAAACTAATATGATCTATCTGACAGTCTCTATATTGGTTAGAATTAAGATTATTTTTATTTTTCCAGTTCATGAGTACAATCTTATTCATCTCAGTAGTGATGTCATCCAAGTTGACCAACAAGCAAACTAGGGGGGAGGCTGGATTGTTACATTTCGGACCACCGATTTCCAAGATCAAAAATGGTCTTTTACACAACTCTTGAGCCAATGTGGATAACATCAGCCAACCATGCAAGCGCCTGGGAATGATTTATGATTTGTTACAATCAATAAAGGGTAGACCGTTAGAAATTGTTTTAATTATTATATATAAGTCAGCGTGGGAATTAATCAGAATCCACAGTGAGCTTTAAAAGTACTTTTTCTAAGAGGTAAATTTCAGATCTGCCAAGAGCTCAAGAGGGAGAAAAGAGAAACCAGACAAGGTCACATTCCCAGAGTTAAAGGGACCATGGAGAATTCATAACCAGAGTCTCTGCTGTTTAAGCCCTTGGCAAGGAATTAATAAATACTGATTATATCCTGGGATTAGCACTCATTAATACAAAAAGCAGTGACAATAAAGACAAGTTATTAAAATGTTTAAATATACTATACAGGGCTCGCAAAATCGCTAGCCCGACGTCCCGGAGCTAGCGATATCTATATTTTCTCAAGGTTTCTATACTAGGTTGAGTGTCAAATGACTACCTAGCTTAATTTTTGAATAAATGTGGTCTGCTAACACTCTGGAAGACACACACTATACAAGAGACTTGTTCTTAACACTGTTTTGTAGTGGTATCAGGGTGTACAGATCTTCCTTTAATTTAAACAGACCTGCTGCTCATCAATCATCTCCTAGCAATCTCACTGACTGCTCCACTGACCTTCAGTTGGCCCATTCAGTTCCAGCACCAGCATAGAAAATTAATCACCAGGTTACTGTGAAGATAACTATTTTTATATATTACATTTTAGTCTATTTTTTTTATCCCTTTGCCTGGATTAAACCACCAGGACAAACACGTTCACAAATAACAGTCACTCAGCTATAAATTTAGAGAAAACTACAGGTCACAAAAAAAAGAAAGGGTTGGGTAAAAGAAGTGTTGATGAACTCTAAACTTTACATAGAAAAACATACAACTTATTAACTGACTCTGGAAAAATGTTTGTGCAGGTGGTAAATGTACACAGTCACACATTCAGTTTACTACCCACTGCACTATATTCCAGTGACTGTCATCTAAGACCAGAGCACAGCCCTTAGTACACCACTGATAGACATAATTAAATCTTAAGAATCAGGGAATTCGATCCATTGACGGACCTTTGTTTGGTTTTGATGCTGACCCCATATTGGCTTTTTTCTGGTTTATGTAAGTTAATACTGCTCTGCCTGGTAACCAGGCAGAATTCATAGCTATGTAACATAGCAAAACAGTTGGGACGACATCAGCTAACTCATGCAAACTCCTGGGGCTTACTGGCTGAAAAACTGCCTGGGGTGTCACATATTTATGAAATATAAAGGATCATGAGGTTCCCTCACCCCCAGAGCTGACAGGGGGTGAGGGCCAGGTTAGCAAAAGAGAGAAGAAGTGATAAAGAGATAAATAGAAGAAGGAAGAGGAAAAAAGAGAGACTTAAAAACAGTAAAGACGAGTGGGGAGCGTATAGCACAGGTTATCCTCCACCCGCGACAATCATGTCCCACAAGGGCCAAAGTCCAGTGCCAGATAGTCATGGGCTATCTATTAAGGTGTCTTGTTTGGTAACACACTTGCTCAATTTTTTTTTTTTTGCCTGTCCCGTTTGGCTCTTTTGCCATCAGAATTGTTGTCTAAAGGCGAAGAAAGATGCCCAACGGATTTACTTTACCAAATTGACCATCCCAGCCTTGCCGTAATGGTCCATTTGATTCACCTTTTATTGTTTATTTTATTTTCACTTGCTGAATACGGGACAGACTTGACTGGAGGAAAGAAGGGGAGAAAGAAAGAGGGAAAGAGAAACAGCTGAGAAGAGGGACGGGGGAGAAGGGCAAAAGACAAAAACCAACAGAATGAGCAGAAGAAGAAAAAAAAAAAAAGAAATAAAAAAAGCATATATCAATCACCTGGATCACCTGCTGAGAAAGAAAAAAGAAAACAAGCAGAAGAGAACAAGAGTAATAGAATAAACAACATCACAATGGTATATGGGAATATGACAGTAAATACTAAATATTAAAGATTATTGTGCAGCACATAAGATCAACAGAACACAGTGTGCTTTGAGGTAGGAGCCAAAAGGGTGTAGTTTGTGGGTGTGATCACCCGTGTGTACACCTGTGAGCATGGACGCGCTTGTTATTTTAAAAGGTTCCTTCATGTAATGATCTGCTAGAGGGTGTGGGGGGGCCACAGCCCCGTCCTCCAGGGCATGAAGCAGGTATGGAGGAGATCAAAACTCCAGACATCCAGAGGCCCCCAGAACACAAGAGACCAAGGAAGACCAACAGAGGGGCAGCTGCACCACTGTCCCAGTAAGAGCTGAGGAGAGTCCCAGATGAGAGCTCACTCAGCAGCCGCGGAGCAGAAGCCAGGGGGAGTTGCAGTGACGCGCCCGTGAGCTCCGCCGGCAGCCAGTCGTGCCTGAGTGACCGAGCCCCAGGCCGAGAGGCCGGGGGCACCCCACCTCCGAAGTGGCCCGAGCAAGCCCCAGGCTCCAGGCCCCGATAAGCGGCCGCCAAGGAGTGAGCCGGTGTGTACCCGAACGCCCATCCCCAGACACAAAGAACCACCAACGCACCGATGTCTGAGGGGGTCCACCACTGGCAGGGGAAGTGGTGGGGGGAGATAGGCCTCCAAACCTTGGAGGGCCTGAGATGTCCCCAGAGAGGTGGCGTCTGATACCCAACCTGACATATAGACACAAAAATACAGGCACACACAGACACAAACATCCATTCCCACCCTCATGCTCTCATATGCACTTACTCCACACTCAACCAACGTGGAGACAGACATAAAGAGACGCTGTACTAGGGCTGCTCAATTAATCGAATTTTAATCACGATTACGATCTGGGCTTTCAACGATCATTAAAAATGACTGAGCCGATTATTAGCCCCTCCCTCATTTATCCGCGACACCTAAAGGCCGGTCCGTGAAAATATTGTCGGGCATAAACCGGTCCGTGGCACAAAAAAGGTTGGAGACCGCTGATTAAGAGGACCCGAGGGAAGCCCGGAAAGCTAAGCAGAAGTTATTTGGAGAGGAGAGTGACTGCCGTTGGTTGAAAAGAGAGGTAAAAAAAAAACTTCAGTGGTGTTGCACACTATTTTATATTATTTTTTAAAGTCATTATTCAATACATTGTTATTGTTAACCCTTTAAAGCCAGTCAGAGCAGCACGCTCCGTTTTGCGTAACTATTTTTAAATCCCTGTAGAACCTGAACCGTGTAAGCTAGCGCAATAATTTTTTTTGCATATGAAACCGGAGGAGTTGTACTTACATCTGATGCCATCAGCTTGTCCTCGGTCACGGTTTCCTTCCACGTATAGCTTTGCAAAAATTGCATAAAAAGCGCTTGCAGGAACAAAAACATAATATTCCAGAAACACGCTTTGCCGATCCGATCAGCTGTTCGTAACACTTCCCACAGTGAAACAGACGTCAGCGCGAACTGTCGCATGTCCGCCATTTCCTGGCCGAAACCGGAAGTGACGTCATTTTCGCGGAAAATGTATTTTTTTTTTACTTGTACGCCTTAAAAACCTATACTGGTCATGTTTGACTTTTCTGAATAGTTTCTGGGATGCTTAGAACTCGAATTGCACTGCTGGAAATAGTTTATTTTGATGCACCTGCTGTTTTCTTTGCAAATTTGCATCATAGGATTGTTTTTTTGTTTTTCCTGCAGTATATAAAAATTGGTGTATCTCCAAAATAAAACTATGAAGACACTCAAAATAAATTTCCTGTTGTTGTAAACTATTTTTTGCAACTTTTTTGTATTTAAAGTTTTGAGGGATAAACCTCTTAAATTTCTCCAAGTAGAAATATATGTAAAAAACAAAAACGATTTTCAATTTTTTTGTAGTTTATTGCACTTTTTTGCAATTAATGTAGTTACTATGGACTTAACGCATACATATTATTAAAATATGGGCTATAACAGTTGCATAGCAACTTGAAATGCTCCCACAAACGGCACTACAACATGTAAAACCGTTTCTTCGCCCGCTTTGAGACGACCAAGCCCTCAGCTGCCACACCACTTCCACCCGCCCCCAGCACTGGCACACTAACACTTAGGGAGCACCAAGTGAGGTGTGTTCTAAGGTCAGTGAATCCCAGGAAGGCGGCAGGTCCTGATGGAATACATGGAAAGGTTCTCAGAGCATGTGCTGACGAACTGACCGGAGTCTTCACTAAAATCTTCAACCTTTCCTTGTCATCAAACAACGTCCCGCCCTGCCTCAAAACCTCCACCATCATCCCCATCGCCAAGAAGACAGCTGTGGCCAGCCCAAATGACTACAGGCCTGTTGCACTTACGCCTGTAGTGATGAAGTGCTTTGAGAGACTGGTCTGTTAGCACATCAGGGCCGGTCTGCCTCCCACTCTGGACCCCCACCAATTTGCCTACAGGAAAAATCGTTCCACCGAGGACGCTATCACCATAGCGCTCCACACTGCGCTGAGTCACCTGGAGCACCGAGGAAGCTATGTGAGAATGCTCTTTCTGGACTTCAGCTCAGCATTCAATCATATCATCCCGGAGATCCTGGTCCAGAAACTGTCTCACCTGGGACTCTCCACCCCCATCTGCCTCTGGATCAAGGACTTCCTGACAAATAGACCACAGTCTGTCAGACTCGGCCCCCACCGGTCCAGCACCATCACACTCAGCACCGGGTCTCCACAAGGATGTGTTTTGAGTCCCCTCCTGTTTACGCTCTACACATCCGACTGCTCCCCTACCCATCTCTCAAACACCATCATAAAGTTCGCGGATGACACCACAGTGGTTGGACTCATCTCAAGGGGGGATGAGTCGGACTACAGAGATGAGGTCAACAGACTGACTGAGTGGTGTTCAGTTAACAACCTCCAACTGAACACCACGAAAACTAAAGAACTTATCTTGGACTTCAGGAAGGGCAGAGCAGACCCGGCCCCACTTTACATTCACGGGAGCTGTGTGGAGAGGGTACACTCCATGAGGTTTCTGGGCGTGCAGATCTCTGATGACCTCTCCTGGACTGCAAATACTACAGCGGTGGTTAAAAAGGCCCAGCAGCGTCTCCACTTTCTGAGAGTGCTCAGGAGGAACAACCTGGAGGAGAGGCTGCTGGTGACATTTTACAGAGCCACCATAGAGAGCATCCTAACGTACGGCATAACAACATGGTATGCAGGGTGCTCAGCTGCAGACAGGAAAGTACTGCAGAGGGTCATCAACACAGCCCAGAAGATCACTGGCTGCTCTCTGCCCAGCCTGGAGGTCACTGCAAACTCTCGGTACCTCAGCAGAGCTGGCAATATCATCAAGGACCACTCTCACCCCAGCAACCAACTGTTTGAACTATTACCATCAGGCCGACGGTACAGGTCACATAAAACCAGGACAAACAGATTCAGGGATAGCTTCTTTCCCAGAGCTATCACCGTAGTGAATAAGCACAAAAACAATTGAACCTATTCCATACCGTCACTGTCATTATATTATGCTGCTATTCATACTGTCATTATATTAATGCTGCTATCCTGTATATATTGTACATACTATTGTTTGAGTACTTACGATTGTTTTTTTTGTACTTTTTATATTTTACATTTATATTTATTATTGAAACTTGCACCAAGGGAGTGGCACTCCAATTTCGTTGTACTCTGTACAATGACAATAAAGGCTATTCTATTCTATTCTATTCTATTCTAAAAAAATAATATAAGCTCTGGCGGACTTGGTTCTATGGTGGGTCTTAAAGGGTTAAATAAATATCGTCAAATAATCGCGATCTCAATTTCAGTGAAATCATTATCATTTTTGCCATAATCGAGCAGCCCTACGCTGTACACACGATCACACTCCCCAAGCGTACTCTACGAACCGGGTCTAGGTACCCTTGCCCCTGGAGGGGGGAACTGCACCCAGACCCAGGTGGTGTTACCCTTTTCCCTGCGGTGGGGGGGGCAGACCGCCCCGACTCCGCAGCAGCAGGGAGGCCCCACACTCCAGACCGCAGTCGGACGGCCAACCTATCCTCCTACACCCTCCCGCTCCAGCAGGTCGCAGAGAATGGGGGTGAGAGAAGACTCCAAACCTCCCTCCACCCGCTCATTGTAGTGTTGATGCATGTGTGTTCTACGGTGCATTTAAAACCCAGGAGGGCATGGAGCTACCTGCCAGAGAGCAGCAGGTAAGCGCATGGTCCCTCCTGCTAGCCCTCAATGTCTAAGTGTATTTAAAATTGAGAGGTGGGCAACGACGCCAGGGGTGAGGTTGTACACCCTGATGGTAATTTGGAGTCCATGTAGCGTGCCCACCCCCAAGATCCTATATGTATGTGTAATGAGAGTGTGAGTAATGTGAATGTCTAAGTTGTGGGATAAAATTGAGGCAGACAGAAGGGGATGGGGGACGGGGGGGGGGACGGGGGGGGGGGGGGGGGGGTAGGGGGGTAGCCGCCTCCTCTTATTTGGAGAGGAGAGGATAATGGCTGCTGAAGAAAGAATGCCGCTGGTTGAAAAGAGAGGTAAAAGAGCTTCAGTGGTGTGGAAACATTATGGGTTCGCGGAGTCAGACGTGGATCAAGACAGTGTGTAAACTTTGCTACGGTGTCGTAGCTGCACCACAGAGTAACATCACACGGTAAATCGACATACCTCAATGTCAGTTTGATGCAATTGTACACTGTGTGGCTACACAGCTTGCCTTGATGTTTGGTTATTTGTATGCATAAATATTATGGAGTATTTTGAAGTTCACTAAACACAGATGTTTACATTTTTCATTTATTTTTTATATTGCAAACATTTGCACTGTTATCAGTATTTGCACACTATTTTATATTATTTTTTGACCATCTTTTAAGCCATTATTCAACACATTGTTATTGTTAAATAAATATCGTCAAATAATCGAGATCTGAATTTCAGTGAAAATAATCGTGATTATCATTTTTGCCATAATCGAGCAGCCCTAGAATATGGCATATATTCATGCAGGGGCAAACTGAACTGAGGGGATCATTAGATCTAAATAGATGTGCAGGATGGTGAGAAATTATTTCAGTCTTCAGGCCTGAGACACAATTTCTTCTGACATCCAACAGATGAACTATTAACCCAATGTTCCTTATGAGGCTACCGTCGTCGTTATGTATTACAATATACCTGCACTCTTAGTGGTTTTCCCACTGTTTTAAACAATTCTAACTGCAATTTTACGCACAGCTACAGTTCAGCTCTGAGGCAGCAGACTTACCAGATACCCAGGATGACGGCCTGTTCTTCAGCAGTTAGGTCAGGCAAGTGGTACTGATCTGGCTCTGCTAAATTGATTTTATCCAGTAGTGTGTCATCCCCCAGACTATAGTCCTGTAGGCAAAGAAACACAATGTGTACAATCAGCAGCCATAAACCACTGAATATGAAGACTATAAGGTTCTGCCAAGCGACTAAGCATACATTTTTGAATGTAGCATTACTTTTCAGAAATTGCTTGGAGCTACAATGTTAAGAAGGGTAAGGGTTTTAAATTTGAAGACTGTCTCAAACATGCTACTTGGGGCCATCACTTCAATATGGATATTAGCAAGAAAATAACTCGTTTTACTGAGCATTCAAAGATAAGCTAAACAATCAAGATTTCAGTTAACTGCTGGTAACTAGTGATTCTGTTAATATGGTCACATAGATTGGAGGTAGAGGTAGGTTGCCACACAGTGGCTGCAAATTAGGACTTCCATATTTTAGGCCTCAATTTTCTCAGGTTTCTGTGCCAAACTGAGGTCTGTTGTGGTAAAGACAGCTGAGTATGAAGTCAAGGCTGATTTACTGCCCAAGCCACATGCAGTGGATTATGACTGAAAGAGTGTCTGGAATTCCTCTAAAGACGATAAAGTGATATGTCATTCAGGAACGACCCATAGTATCTCTGCATCAAGAGAAATGTTCTCTTGCACCTCACCTATTCTTAAAGAGCTTTAGAATATAAGGTATATTAAACCATACATTAATGCAGTGCTTTAACGTATAAACTTTATGCATTTCTGATCAACCTCATTGCTAAAAGAAAATCACCAAACAACCAATACTCCATCTTTTTGCCCAGAGAGGGTGTGCTTTACTCAAATGGACTAGCAGTTCTCACTGGACCAATCAAATCAAATCAAAATTTATTTATATAGCACATATTAAAACAACAGTGTTGACCAATAACTGGAATGAAATACCAACCATACAACTATAAGCCTATTGCATGTAACAGCTTGGATCTTTGAAAGATCTTAGAAATGAATTGATTTAAAAGACCTGTTTAACTGCGGAATATATTTAAAAAGAGATGCTGTTTGATGGCTAAGAGGGTAATGTTCAGAGGTGATTAGTACTGGTTTAATAATATTTAGCTTGGTATTCCCCAGAAACAAAACAAAACTTCTAAGGTGCAAGTTCCACTTCCAAAGCTTTCAAAGCTGAATTTGAGTTTGTTACACTGCTGATTGCACAGTCACATTTGATTAAACCATGTCAGATGTCACTCACACTCACAAGTATCAGAAATAAAGGCACAAAAATCAGTATATGTAATTCTGCCTTTTTTTTCTAAAGATGTTTTTGGTAATTGAGGTGCTTCATTAAGACAGACTGCCTTGCACCTACCAACCAACAAGCTAATGGGTAGGCCTATATGGATAGATTATTCAGACATAACACACATAACATCTTTAACCTTCACCTACACGTGTACACACTCAGTTTGAATTTTTAGAGTCCTGCATAAGAACACCATGCAGTCAGGATGAGCTAAGGCTCAAACTACTTTACCAATTATGAGGTATTCAAAAATTCTGGACTTAATGATCAGTAACTGTCAGTGACAGGCAAGTGCATTCCTCTGGTCTGAGCAAACTCAATCAAATCCTCTGTTGTGATAATGTGGTTTGGCATCAGCAAAAAAACAGAAGCCCTGGATCTGTGGGTCTAAGTCCACTCAGACCCACAGCAACAGAAATGGCCCCGTTTCCCGGTTGGCACTAGGTTTGATTGGCCAGTGATAAACAGTCCCTACTCCTTGCCTCTCTACTTTCCTTCTATCCACTTGAGATGGGGAGACTGTGTGCTCTAGTTAATGACAGCTTTGATTGAGCCAATTTACTCCCCTCCACCAGTAATGAGGGTATTAGTGGTTTGAACATAGCACAAGGAACTGGACCTGAGCCATGGCTACAAGACTAAGAGCTCTATGGGCGCACTACAGGTAAGGCTCGAAAGATTTCAGAAAATGTATGTAAGCTAGAACCAGTGTCTCATTCCTAAATTCTTTAGCACCGACTACCAGTATCTTGGAATGTACATGGACTGAACTACATAGCTAATAAGGTTTTTGTTAGCATGATATAAAAAAAAAGAAAAAAAGAAAACACAACAAAATGTCCCTGACAGCTTTCAGTGAAATGTTAGCCCCTAGATCAAGGAAAAGTTCCACCTTTGTAATTGTGTTTTGCCACTGCTACGGTTAAATGTTAGATTAGCTTGAAATATGTGATTAGCTGGAAACAAAAACACTTAGTAAGTGAAATATTTGGGAAACTGATGGGGGAAAAAGAACTATTGCAATTATTACAAATCAGAAACAGAGTTTTTTGGCTTGGCTACTTCTGAATGGCAGATGACTAACTGGGGAATTATGCTTCAATAGGAACTGCAAACCACTCTGAAACCTAATCCTCCCCCCCCCCCCAGAAGAGTGAATGCACATCTGGTTGATGCAGTCTGCAACTATTGCTATTAGCCTGCTGAGTACCATTGATTCCTCCTGTGAATTTCCAGCAAATATTTTGGAAAAGATTTTGAATTTATTAGATCAGATCAATAAAAAAGAAAATATGAATCATTGTCCATCAAGGGGGACAAATCAGGTCTTACACCTGATTTAGACCTCTGTGGTCTAAATCTGGCTTAATATCGGTTTAGGTCACAGGTTATAGTAAGTAGTTTAAGAGGGGTGTGGTTCCAATGTCACCATAGCATAGATTTACAGATGAAGGATAAATCCCCAGTGAGAAAGCTAGAGAGACGGTTCTGTCCATTGTGACTTTTTCTAGGTCTTAACAAGCTAGACAACGTATATAATCTCTTACCATGTTCTTGATCTGATTAACAATCTCATACCAGTTACACATGATAGGAAAAACCACCAGAGGCAGACACTTTATCAGATACCAGACAGACAGAGTGGCTCCTTTTAATGCAAAGGAAGTTGTAGCATGAATCCTGAATATCTAAGCTTTTTATCCTAAGTCGAAGGCTCAGCCTAGCCACCCTGTGCTCCAAAACAATGTTAACATGGACAATAAAACTCTAGCAAAAAAAAAGTGGAGGGTTTTGGTGTCACTTTTAGATTAGAAAAGGGGTTTTCATTTCCTTATCCAATTATACAGACTAGATGCCTGAATCTCTGGATACTAAGCAGGATTACTATCACAACAACAACACATTTCCAGCAGGGTACAACCACCCTGCCTCACATTTGTACAATCCACTTTACATCCAGTTCACAAGAGGACACGGATCTGCTTAACATGTAACAAATCAAGACCATCACTGTGAATAAAATGTGTTACAGTGATTGTTTTCGCTTGATTAACTTGCTTTTAATGTTAATGTTTTAAGTCAAATTCCTGTCTGAAAATGAAATGAATCACCCAGCCCGAGCTCACTGCCAGACTACACAGCATCCAGCAGTGTGAGGTAAATAAACCACCTCCATGTAAGCACACAATGCTGGCAAAAAGAACAAAAGGAGTCAGCCAGAGAGAGTGATTGACTGTGTAGGGACCTAAAACCAAACCTGCGTAGCGTAAGGATGAATGGGAGACTTACCAGGTATGATGGAGGGAAATTAGACAGTCATTGTGCAGTGTGTGTGGGAGATCGTTTAAATCTCTGTGCTTTACAGACCATTTAAAAGCAAGTTTCTCTCTGCCTGGAGAGCATAATGAAACATTTAGACAGTAACCATTCTTCTCTTTTCTGCTTGTTGGTGTTTTTGTGCGAGAGTGTGTGTGTCAGCACACTGTGGTGGGCATCTGACCAGTACTTCATCATGAAGTGGCTGACACATTTGAGCACTAGAGATCTGACTGTGCAACTTTGGGAAACACCAGAGAGGGAATTTAGGGAAGCAAAGTGATATTTTAGTTTTCATAGACACCAGGAAAATAGGTTGTCACACACCAAGATCTCTTTCGTACACACAAACTAAACTTAATATAAATGTAAAGAGGACCGAACTAAGGAGGACAATCTGATTTTGGCAGAGTGGATAGCAAAGGATTGTTTTGTCAGCCGATTTACGCAAAAAGTCAGACAAATCTATACCAGAGGTATGAAAACCACATGAGAGGTAGCTCTTAGAAGCCGTTACCTTTTAAAGTCAAGTTTAATCTAGAACTAGACCCAGGATGTTTGAGTAATTGTACAAATACATATCAAATAGAAACAAGGATAATTGACATTCTTCTGACATTCTCAAAAAAACCCAGCAAAAATCAATCTGGATCATAATATCTTTGCTCTTGTTTAGTTTATTAACAGTTGTTGTAAAAAGGTTTTATATGAGGATATCAGCATGCAGTTCCTGTCAAATGTGGCCAAAATAAAGACAGAAAAAAAAAGTCTGGGCTTTTACAGGTTCTCCTCTCTATAAATAAAAGTTCTTAACCATTTACAAAAACTTGGGTCACAGCAAAACCAATACAGTTTTAAAACAAGGTTAAATTTTATATTCACCTCAAGAAAAAAAAGAAATAATAAGAACAGTGTGGACGGACACCATGAAGGAAACAGTGGGTGGTACATTGGTTCAGATGTTCAACTCAGATGATGATAGCTCCCACTTCAAACTCTAAACTATTCATGTGAGGTTAAAAAGAAAGTAGTTGAAGCACTCTGAGTGATCAGTAAGACTAGAAAAAAAGTGCTAAATAAATGTGAGTTCATTACATTATACAATGTGTCATGGTACATTTTAGAGCATTTCTAAGACAATGTTCATTGGGCACTAATATTAACTTTTCCTAAAATTTTAGAAGAACAGTGTGCAAAAACAAACAAAACCCGTCATTGTGACACAAATGCATAGTGGTGGGAACTCCACGTATCAACATCATGGTTTAAGGTTGCTTTGCTACTTCAGGTTCTGGTTACCTACCAAACAATCAGATTCATAAGCCACTGTCAGTTATCATTCACTTGGTTAAGTAGGCAACCTATATGCCAAAAGGCTACAGGGACCGGGTTTGATGCAGCCTAAACCATGCCTCTCTATAAAGACTTACGTATGCATGACTATGTGCATGTATGTCAATAATCAAAAATATTATGACAACACCTGCCTGATATGCTGTTGGTCTTGCACATGCAAAGTATTAGAGGTAGAATATGAATTTTAACTGCACTCCAGCATAAAAATTTTCATTTCTTTTCCCATTTCAGGAGAAAGATTGAGTTAAAGGCCTATATATTGAGAACTTGTAACTTGTAACAGAGAACTAACAGGGTCAACAGTATCAACAGGTTTCACAGGGTATTATAAAAGGTCCAGAAGTAGACACCCCCCTCTGCTGATGATGGTGGGTATTAAAAAGCATTTGCACCTCTGTAAATTTTGGCTAGCAGAAAAGGTTAAATGGGCAGACTGTTGCCAAGTCAACGAGACAGCTTCCATAAGCTATCCATTTTTAGAGGAGTCAAGGTTAGACTCTTGTCTGTTTATAGTATGGCCCCTGCCATTAAAGATTTTCTCCTAGTAAACTCAAACATACCCATTTTAAGTCACACATCAAACTTCAAATACTTATGCAATCACAAAACTGAATAAGAGAGACAGTTCAAGTACAAATGGTCTTAGAGTGTATAAAGGCAAAATAAAAAGGTTAATTCAAGTTAACCAAGAATATAAATACCAACAATAAACACATAGGTTTCATGGAATCTCTCTCAGTTTTGAAAGGTAAATTGTGAGTGTGTGGACATTAGCTTAAAGGTGGAAAAGACGATGTGTTATCAATGTGTGTGTAAGTGGGCTTAAGGGACATGTTGCAAGTTACCGAACTTTAAATAAATGTGTCTGAAACATAGAAGATAGAGGCTCAACAGTCAGTCAGCCGAACAACCAAAGTGCGCTGGGAAGAAGACAAACAGACGCTCATACCTTGGGAAGACTAGCCTGAGGTGTAGGGGTGGGAGTTTCCTCATCATTGATCTGACAAGGCTGGTCCTGCTTTCTTTTGACTTCAAGGATGAGCTGAGCCAAGTAGTTCTGCTGGAACCGGGTACGTTTGCCAAGGGCACCTACAGATGAAATCAGCTTAAAAGGTTTAGATATACTATGGTTAAATTTGGACATTTTATTCAGCATCACCACTGGTAACTACATTTGCATTATTCAACAAATAATGCAATAATGCAACATGTTGTCAGTCCAGCTTAGAATGTTGGACAACTATTGCTCTGTCCATACTTCAACACACCCAAATCTGAAATCAAGGATATCAAGGATTTATGAGGTTATGCTGAATATAAAGTTAGCAAAAAGCTAGCTAGCTACAGCAGCTGACATCTAAAGATCTCCTGAATATCTCTGAATATCAATTTCTTACAAAAAAAAAAAAAAAAAAAAAAAAAAAAAAAAAATCACACATCAACTCTATAACTTTTGAAATGAAAGTTGATTGAATGATTGAAAAATGCCGGTGAGAAAGATAATAGTTATGTTCGTTTATATAAAAAGATCTTACTAGTGTAGACACTGCAGCAAAAATAACATATCTGAGAAGTTTAATTTATGGGCTAAATTGTTCTTAATAAAAGATAAAGGTAAAAGGGGTGGCTGTAGCTCAGGTGGCAGAGCAGGTCACCTACTAATCAGAAGGTTGGTGGTGCTCCAGTCTGCATGCCAAATATCCTTGGGCAAGATACTAACCCCGTGTGTGAACACATGTGAACCCCATGTTAGTGCTACTTACATAGAAAGAACATAGAAAAAAAAAAGCGCTGTGTGGATGAGCGCTTTGAGTGCTCAGAGTAGAAAAGCGCTATAAAAGAACCAGCCCATTTACCAAAACGGGAACTAAAATATAAAAATACAGCATAAGTATTTAAAAACTTATTTTTCCCAATAAAAAGCTGCACGGGTGTAAAATGATAACTGGACAGTACTTCATAGAGTCCTATAATACAGCGCTGCAGCACACTGGAAAGATGAGCCACAGCCAGGGCACAAGGTTAATGTTACTTTATCACTTAAGAAGCTAATAGTTTATACTTTATCCTGTTTGTAGAATTCGAGAAATAACGAGTCACTGACTAAAACTAAAGCTCCTTCCTAAACAATAAGATCTCCAAGAGTTCAACATAGGCTAAACTACTGGAGACCTAATTCTGCAGCTCTAGTAGCTTTGGGTTTGCTAATAATAATTTGTTAAACTGTCAAATTGTGTTTCATGTAGAACTCCCTTTTGTCAACTCTCCCTGATTATACAGGCCTCCTATGGTTATCTGTCAATTCAGCATTCTTTTCTCCAGGTGTGTACTTCAGTTACCAGTCATGTTGATGGTGAGCCCCGAAAGCTCCCGAGCCTTCTCGATGTGTTCCTTGGCACGCTGGTACTCATAGTAGGTGAGACTAGTGTAGACGCACTCGAGGTGGAATTGAATAGCCAGGTTTCTGTGTTGTGATAACACAGACTGGCATTTGAGCACTGTAAAAGGAAAGGGAAGAACATTCCAGTGAGGATGAACATGAAACACAGATTAGCCATCTTACATTGTGATTTTGCAGTTAAAATGTTCAGAGATTGTCAAAGTAGCTGAGAAAACACCAGGGGTCCAGTTTCTTTTCTATGCATGAACCAAATATATCTATGCTCCTTACAACCCTGCTCGAAGAACTCAGGCCCTGAAATGAGACATTAAAAAGACACACTGAGCATGGAGTCGATGGGAATGGACAGAGGAAAGCGCAGTCTCATTCCCTCATTCTTTTATTTTGACAGCGAATGCGCACCTGCGGACCACTTATGTGCAGCCCTGCTTATATTTATGCCTGGCCAACATTCTTATCATTTAAAGGTACCCCACCTTTCCAAATAGACAAGACTAACATTAACAAATCAAATATAACCCTCGATAAATATATTTGTAGTGCATTCTTTTGAAGACTGCAAATGAATTGCATTTTTTATTTTTAAACACATATCAACATCATTCGACAATTAAACCTCAACAACAGAAGTACACCTTTGTTTAATCTCTTTATTTGCTTTTGTTACAGTAAAATGACAAAAATCTCTAATTATTGAGAAAACCTTTGAACACAGTTTGGGAGTAACTTGTTTTTTGCTTAAACATCATTTTCATTACTTTAAAAACACCAAATCGTTCACTTTCATTATGTGTGACCTTAGAAACATTGCCTCAGTGTGATCATAACCAGTCTTATTAATGACTCGGATTACTCTTTTTTTTTTTTTGTAGTATAAGTATTGAATTTATTATTGTTTTAAAAGCCGACTCCCACAACTCCACACAAGAAAAAAATACAAGTGAACAGGAAATTATATGTAAAGCTCTAATAGATGCTTAGTGTTATAAAGAACACATAATAACTTTGACATTTTCCCTATAATATAATGAAAATGTTGTTCATAGGATTTTACATCACTGACTGTTTTAATTTTGGTATTAAAAACCTTTAATTCAATATTTTCTTTACATCCTTTTTTGGTCACAAAAAGCATGAATTGAGTTTTCTTAAGGGACAATCTGTTGATATCAAACCACATGTTAAGAATGTCATACTCACGTTCTTTTGCACACAAAATATCCTTTAAATCTTTAAATCATCTGCAAAAATAACAAATTTAAACAATTTACTCATTTTAGTAAATTGTTTATATCATTAATGTAAAGTCTAAAGAGTTTTAGACCAATCACTGATCATAGAGGTAACCCCACATTGAACCTTTCTAAATTCAAACAGTTTTGTTAATTTGCACACACTGTTGTCTATTTTTCAAATGAGCTTTAACCAGGAACAGGCTATTCCTCTTATTCCACATCTCTCTAATTTCCTTAATAACTGACAATAATCTACTGTATCAAACACTTTCTGTAGGCCAAGATAAATACCGACATCATTTGCAATGGCTTCTGTTTAAAAAAAAAACAAAATTTGGAAGTTTACTAACAGAAGCAATGCAAAGCAAAGCCAACCATATCAGCTGGCTAGCAGGATCATTTGTAACAGGTGTTACTGCGCTGTCGCCGGTTGGCTATTTGCACGTTAACTAAAGCGAGCACATCGTGTTAACAGTTATATACTACAGTTTGATTCACAGAAGCAAATAAACATGCAGCGTTCATACTGATTTGCTTACTTATATGGTAAATCTCTGCAAAACATACACATCACAAATGTTTCTAGCTTCATGGGACTTCTTTTAACATTTTTGGTACAAACTGTGAGCCATCAAAGTACTGGGTGCCTAAAGCTGCCGATTTTGTTCTTTCCAAGTGACAATAACCTCAACCTTTCATATTAAAATAGACTTATATGTAAAATATGTCTCACACACACCCTTTGTAGATATTTATAGGTGTGTTTTTTTTCCATTCTAACCCAACAACTACTCTGATCAGCTAAGCTGTGACAATATCAGTGGGCACCTTCAAACATGCAGACACTTTGACTTTGCAGCTCAGAGTAAGTCTCAAAGAATGTCCTTACAGAAAAAAACCCTGTTATAATTAAAGGCAACTGGCCAACAGTAAAAATGTTCAGGACATTAATTCAGCAAAAATATTCCTGTTGCGCACCAAACAAAAGGAAATCAAGCCAGACATGGCAGCACCTCCATGGGCAGAAAACAGATGTGCATGCTTGTCACAGCATCACCTTTCTGCTCACACCACTCGTAAAAGCATCGTGTCCAACTGTTCCTCTGGAATACGGATCAGTATGTTTTGTAGTATGTGCAGTCGGCTCGCCCTTCACACTCTGTTAACTGCCACACAACAGACTGCGCTCCAACAAACCCACTGCCTTTAAAAAACAAACTCCAGCAAGCAGCCATTTGGAAAGGCTGTGGAAAAAACCCAACAATAATTACATAAACAATCCAAATGCTGATAAAAGCTCTGCTGGGACGATGGGAAAGGGAGAGTAGCTTTGCTTTACGCAGAACAGTTATTTCACATACTGATATTTTCTCCACTCTAATTCCATTACAGGAACACAGTGTGATTAAACAACTGCTTATAAACAAAGAACGTTTCTTCAGTGCACTGGTACCCACATGTCAGTTTGGGTAGTGGTCCTCTAAGAAACCAGTGCGTGCTTCATGTTCTATATGCCAGAGACATTTTTGAAAGGAGTATGCATATGTATGAAATGGGCCATGCCTTCCCAGAAAACCTCTCAGTACAAAATGAAATCCAAGTCATAGACACACATATAGAGACAACAAAATAAGATTCATGAATAAGATTTATCTTATAAAAGTGCACAAGACTACTCAAAGTCTTTAATATGGATGTTTGTCTAATGCAGGAATAATGTTTAATAATGTTTTTGACTTCATAAATGGTTGTCATAACTGAGGAGGACTGTGGGAGTCAGACTTTTATGTGGAAATGCTGCAAAGAAACCTCTACTGACAGAGACGAAGAGGAAAACAGGACCTGCTTAACCCAAGGAATACACATAATGGATGCAAGACCAGTGTTGATCACATAGGTCACAGTGTACTACGAAGCCAGATTAATGGCTTTTTTGAGCTTAAAGTGAGACTCTTTTTGCGTGGCTAAACCGCTGTGGTAATAAATAATGCGGTTGGGAGTAAGTTATATTTGGAGTTTTGGTTTCAAAGCAAAGCAATCTGTGAATCAGTCAAAAAGAGTCCAGTTTTGACTGATTCTTTTACTTAAAGCATGTTTTAATCACAAAATAGAATATAATTACTAAAGCCAATGAATGAAGCACAAACTATGTGTCGCATATCATATTAATGTGGGAATGCAGAACATATATAAGCTTACTACTTGACTATAATCTGCTGCTAAGTCTATTTTACACTGCAGGAATTGCAGCCATGAAGAACACCTATCCAATCAATAAAATTAATTTGAATTTGATCTGCCAACAAACTAAAGCCTGTCACCCTGAGGCTGTTTGTGTCCTCCCAGCCTCTATATAGTTTTGGCATTTATTAAATTTTCTGCCTCAACCAACCTTAAAACATTTTGCGATAATTCACGATTTGTTTTTTTCGTTTCATGTACGCAATAAATGTGCATTAATTTCATCAGCCAGTTTAACAGTTAAATAAGATACTGATACATATCAGCAGCACAGCAGCTCAGAGTGAACTGCTGACTATGGTGTAGTCCAAATGGACCACAAAGAATTCACTACTTCTGACACCACAGACGTAGCTGGAAACAACTCTATCGTCAATTTGTCCAAACTGTAGCACACACAGCGCGAATACACTGAAACGGCTGATGCTTGACGTGGTAAACTGGCTAAATGCTCACTTAGGTTTGAAATATTCTTTCCCACATACACTCACGAGCATATAACACAACACAATAACAATAACAAAAAACAAACAGACCTTTGTCCATGCTGATCTGGGCCAAGCTGAAGAGTTGTGGGGAACGGGCCTCTAGAATTTGCTGGTGTAGGTTAATGTAGCGAAGGGTCCAGCAGGGCAGCAGCTGCATGTACATGTGAACAAAGTGAGTCAAGTTTTTATTAAACGAAAGCCACGACCCAACTTCTCTGACAACAGGGTTGTAGCTTATTACCATTTCATCTGATTTAATACAGAGATGAGATCATTTGTGCTTAAGCTTCTTACACGCTTCAGTTTCTTGCTTGTTAGTCTGAAGACCACAAATACCATCTAAAATAATGCAATTAAAATATTGATAGGCAAGACTGAGGCCATGATACAAACAGTATTGTGTCACAGTTCCAGCCTGTGTGCCTGGTAATCTACTGAAAAGCTGGAATGTTTAAAGATCAACATATCTGGAAACTACATCACAATAATGTTTTGATTTTCTTTTTTATTTCTACATTATCAGTTTGTTGTGTTTTTGGTTAGTGAGGGTAAGTGTTTTTACACAGCAACGTGTGTTTAAAGGGAAGACATTTTTACTCTGTTCTTAATGTTATAACAAGCACTCCCCTCAGAGCATAGGTGAATAAATAAACACATAATGCTGATCTCGAGGCGCCTTCAGGACAAATACAACACCAGCATTTAGAGTGCTGCATCCTGGAGCTAAGTGCTGAGCATGCACTAAAAACAGCTCACTCCTTAGCTTTTTGCATCTGAACAGAACAGAAAGTGGCAGAGAGAGAGGAGGAGTGTTTTATTTCCCCTTACACCAAAACCTCCTTACACCGTGCAACCTCCCATTCTTGTCACACACTGGTAGAGTGCAAGTGAACCATGTTAAAATCTTACTCGTGTGTTAGCGAGGATGCACAGTCACATGGAGATTTAATTGCCCGTCTCAATGAATCAGTATGCACTCACATTTTTTTCCTTCAAACCTTATGCTAAAGAGAAATTAAGTCCACTCAGTGTGAATAATGATGGGCCTTGATGGATAGCAAGGAACATGATCTGTACCACTAGGATCTAAATCAATGACGTAAAACAAATATTTTCAAACTACTACTGTTGGGTCTGTGTTTCCACAAGCACTGCTAGTTTAGAGACTTATTCATCATGAAGAAAACAAGACATAACAGAACATCTTCAACCGGTTTTTCACTCGCTAACGAGGAAAGTTTTTGGTCAAGAACCAGCTCTTGGAGCTCACGCTCCTAACCTGTCTCATGCCCAAAATCCTTCAATCCTTCAAAGAGCAGCTGTCCCCGTAGCTATTTATTGACATGACAGTTACAACAGGCACGTGCGGAGGGGGGGGGGGGGGGGGCTTGAGCGCCCGCCCCTTTCCTGATGGGTGCCCAAAGTGCCCTTTTGTTCATTTATTTTTTTATGTGTGTGTGCGTGCGGAGTCCTGTCTGTGCCCCTCAACAATAATATTTAACTATTAATCACAGTTTTGCTAAATAAAAGGATCTGGCTTGCATCAGTCACATGATCACATTTAACCAATGATCGCCCTTGACGGCAGAACGCGCTGGTTACGAGCCGGGAACGAGCTCACAAAGAGCACGCGCATTTTTTGCGGTCCGGAGCTGTAGGAGAAACACAAGTTAACTCAGAGACACAGACTGATGCGACAAAACCAGTAAGTAGGTGTACAGCGTACACTGTAGTGTATAGCACACAGGAGTATTAGCTTATTACGTACACGTTGGTAAGTTGTCTTGTTGCAACTGACGAACTGAAACAAACGAGCGTGCTGTGTGTGCAACAGCGCGACAAACATTACCTGTCCTTTTATTAACTGCACAAGTAGTGCTGGTCACAGCTGCTGGCTACCTGTGTAAGGCTGTCATGGGTCTGTAGCTCTGTCCCCGTTTTAGGGAACATATTTAGTTTTAAAGTAAGTTTCCGGGCTTTTCCTGCCTTTCTGGAGGGATTATATTTCACTAAAAACGATCTAATATGCATGTCCACATAATTATGCATTATAATATTTTAAAAAACACGCTGTAACACAAGCAGATTATATTAGATTTATATTTTAAATAAGACAAAATTTTGATTTTACAGCAGTAAAATGATTGTATCTCTACAGTTTAAAAATGTAATAAGCTTTGCCCTGCACAGAGTGGATAGTGAAACAAATGGAATCATCATAATGACATTATTTCATATTTATTACCTCCCCCTCCTCATTGCTTTATTATTGTAGCTCTAGTAATAAATATGTAAGGATTCTGGATCAGCACACTGATGCCCATAGTATATACAGTATTCTGAAGAAGGTCTAAAATGTCACTGTGTGTGTGTGCATGTGTTTGTTTTATGTGTATGGATTTTTTTTTAATTATTACTCAGGATATAACATTGTCCAGACATGCCTGGTAAGGACATGAGGAGGAAACAGCAGGACCTGTGTGAGGCTACTAAAGGCAGGGCTATAACATTTTTCTGTCATCATTTAGATTAAGTGCAGGAGTTGTTAGGTGTGGATAATTAGATTATAGTTTATTGCAATAGCAAGTTGTGCCTTGTTCTCACATAGACAGCAAGTGGAGAGTGATATATGAAATGATGGGATGGAAGGAAGAAGAGAAGCAAAGAGTGATTCACAGGCAGAGCCTAAATTATTTCTCACAGTTTTTTGTTGCCTTATGGTTCCAAGTGCTGTCACCAATCTTTGCATTTTGTTATTATCTCATGACACTTGTTTAATCAGCTACCATCTCTCCTGTGGACTTTTTACTGTCTACAGTCTCAGATCAACACAGCCCTGCCCTCCAGCACTATCAGCAGCAGGAGCAGCAGCAACCCCTCAACAGCAACATTGTACCCATCAGGTAAAACATCGGCTACATTTGCTTTGCCTTGTCGCCACCTCACAACAGTGATATAGTATGATGCGATCCCATATTAAGATTCTTGATGAATGTGTGTTGTTGTTATTCAGCCTGGTTCAATGTGCCCCTTTTTAACTTTGAGCACCCGCCCCTTTAAACGTCACTGCACGGCCCTGAGTTACAATATGCAATACAACACAAGCACCTCCCACCGTAAACCCCCCCCATTGGTTCTAAGGCTACGTCCACACGTACACGGGTATTTTTGAAAACGGAGATTTTCCGTTTTCGTTTTAAAAAATAATCCCGTCCACACATAAACGCAGAAATGAAGGAAAACGCTGCTATGAACATGCCATATATTCCTAACCGTGCAGAAATGTTGGCCAATCAGAAGTCTAGAAGCCTCGGTGGGAAAAAGTAAACAAAGCTGGGGCATAGAAGCAGAACAGAGTCGTATGTGTGGACGGACAGTAACTGTGTGTATATGTAAGCATTTAAACACTGCAGAGAGTAGAATTAACAGTAACAGTATTGAAGAAATTCATTTCACCGAAACAATAACGTGGCGCACAGTGTGACGTCAAAAAAATGCACACACCTTTGACGCTGCGTTTTCTCCGTTCTTCTCGTCCACACGTAAATGCAAAAACTGAGTTTTCAAAAATATCCACCCTGGTGGGAGTTTTTAAAAATCTCTGTTTTCAGTGACCGAAAACGCCGTTTACGTGTGGACGAAAGGTGCAAACGCATAGAAAAATCTGCATTTTCAAAAATACCCGGGTACGTGTGGACGTAGCCTAAGACAAGGCACTGTGTGTGTGTGTGTGTGTGTGTGTGTGTGTGTGTGTGTGTGTGTGTGTGTGTGTGTGTGTGTGTCCGTCCTCCTGCTGACCAAAAGGATCATAAAAGCAGGAAGCTTACAACACAAGAAACAGATCTTTCAGATAGCATGAATCTGCAGTAAAACCTCCCCCAGCACAGAGTGGCTGGAGAGGTGGTCAGGAACAAAGGAATAGCTTTGATCCTACTGCTTGAACCAAGACTGTACAAATTTAAGAAACCCAATGACAACATTCAACAATTAGACTTAACAATTACAAACACACATCCTATTGATGTAGTGACCGTAAAATTTATGAAGTAGATGTGAGTTGGTCTCCAGTTTTCATCTCTGGTGTAGATTGTGTCATCAAGTGTTAGCATATATTTTTGGATGGATTCGTTATGTATGGAAACAACACAATGACTTGTAAAATTGATTTAAAAAGATTCTGCAGGCCACGAGTAAACATCAATGAAAATTATTATTATAATGCATATATTTATAATGAATACATAAGTTCAGATAATTCTACGATCATTGTAACAGAAAGACTGACTTACCTGAAGCCTATCCATCTTGGGGAAGCATTTGGTGACAATTACCCTGGCCAACAGTAGGAGAAAGGGGTTGGCCACCTGGCTATACACCGATTCCCCATCCAGGAGCAGGCTGGAGTGGATGGCATCAACCAGCATCTGAGGCTCCTAGTCAGGAAATTAGGATTAAGTCCTCACACTGACAAATGGCTGACTTAAATGAAGGTCTGACATTAGGACTGCTTTCTTACTATTGCTGAGTCGCCGCTGCTGCTTCAGCCTAGCTCTGCAAATCAACTTTGTTGATTAGAAGCCTAAAGGCACATTAAGGCACATTAAGGCACATTAAGGCACAAAAAGGACCTGCCTATACTGCAAACACTAAGTTAGATGGCATTTCAACATGTTTTGTCAAAATCGTTTAGCTAGATCTGAGTTCAGCTTTTACTGAAGTTTCCCAGTTTTACAGCATGTTCTCTTCTCAGGTGATTGTGCCAAGCATACATGCAGAACCATTTCAGTTACTTATATTCATTGTGTCATCCTCTCCGTCACACTCTCTCGTCTCACTAACATGAATGAGAGATGAAATCCAGGCTCCCCTTCACAACAACAGTGCAAGAAAAACTCATTTCACAGCAGGTGCTCAAACTTGTAGGAAAACAGTGTGTTTATTACCATCACATTAAGAGTTGTTCTATTCAAGTGTCCTAGCAGCCCATGACTAAAACGGATTTTTAGATGAGTTTTTTTAACCCTTCTCCCTAGTTTGTTTGTTTGTTGTCACAATTCATTTGAAAAAGATCATCTACATTAATCGGACTCAGAAGTGCATTTAACTTCTTTTTTTTAAAAAATTTTTTATCAGAATTAATTCCACACGATTATGGCTCTGCCATGTTTGTCCTCCCTTTCACGCATGCTGCCACGCATGTATGGGTGACCTGCTTCATACCGCAGCCTCCTTCATGTGACAGCAGAGATAAATCACTGACACCAAAGAAATTACTTTGATAAAAGGATTGGTCCTCTCTTCTGGTGTTATGGCAGGGTGAAATGCTCTATTGTGCTCACAGTATCGCAGTGCCAGGGGGAAGCAATCTCCTAAACCCAAGTAATTAGGACTCCAGAGATGCTTCAGTACGGAGCTCTAGTCCACAGAGCTCCGTCTGGCTCTGCTCGATTCAGGTCACTTTATACACCAACTTAAAAGGAAGCTTTGACCACTTTGACAAGACTATGATTCCTTGATATATTTTATAATATGCTAACTTACAAATCAGTAGGAATTGGGATGTTATTTAGATTGTAATTTAAAGTACCTTACTCCTTCAAATAATAACTTAGTCAATTAAAAGTCTGCTCTCATAATTCCACTATATTGCTAAAAGTATTCACTTCAATATGAACTCGAGTGACATCGCATTCTTATTCGATAGAGTTTAATATGATCTCAGCCCATTCTTTGCAGCTATAACAGCTATAGCTTTTCTGGCAAGTGTGGGAGTGCGTTTATGGGAATTTTTGATCATTCTTCCAGAAGCACATGTAAGGTCAGGAAATGAACGAGAAGGCCTGGATCGCAGCTTCTGCTCCAATTCATCCCAAATCTAAATCCTGACTCTATCAGGTCTTTATGGACCTAGCTTTGTGCACTGGTAATGTTGGAGCACAAAGGTGCCATCCACCAAACTGTTCCCACAAATTTACAAACATGAAATTGTCTGAAATGTCTTGGTATGTTGAAGCATTAAGTTCCAGTTCCTGTCACTGGAACCGAAGGACTGAGCTCAGCTCCTGAAAATCAAGCCTATAATCTTTACACTTTGACAGTGAAGTCACACAAGTACTTTCCTCCTGGCAACTGGCAAACTCAGACTCGTCCATCAGATTGCCAGACAAAGAAGAGTCCAGTGGTGGCATGCATTACACCACTCCACCTGCCTAGGTGATGCAAGGCTTGGACGCAGCTGCTCGGCCATGGAAGCTCTTTCACGAAGCTCTTTACACTGCTAATCTGAAGGCCACATGAAGGCCTGTAGTGACTGACATCAGCACATTATACACCTTAGTGTTTGCTGACCCTGCTCTGTGATTTTACATGGCCTACCACTTTGTGGCCAAGTTGTTTTCGTTTCCAAATGCTTAGCAGTATTATAGCTCTTCCACTGCTCAGAGCTGACCGGATAAACAGATTAAACAGATGTTAAACAGATAGTTTAGCATCCTATCACATTACCGGTGGAATTCACTCAGATCCTGAAAGTGCCATTCTTTCACAAATGTTTGCTTTGTACTTGATTTTTTACACCTGTAGAAGCAACTGGAACACCTGAATCCAATAGAGTGTGTGTGTGTGTGTGTGTGTGTGTGTGTGTGTGTGTGTGTGTGTGTGTGTGTGTTCTAATACAAAAGCACAAATCTTAAGTTGATTTGGTTCTTTAGGATTTCTGTTAAACAGCAGTGATGCTGTATGGCAGACTTGAAATTTACACATCTTTACTTTGTCTCCAAAGCATTTTTTTTTTTCATTTCAGAGATTTTGCTGTGTAAATTCTGCTTTGAAATTCAATAATGCAATAACCTTTATACAATCAGCAAGGTCAATCAACCTCAAACAACCTGCATCCCCAAACATGAAGAAAATCACACATATCTGTTTCAGTTTAGCTGACACTCAGCTCCTTTGCTTCTCCCAAAAGACTATTCAAGTTTCCTCTATTACAGTTTCACCGTTTAACTTCTAAGCTAACTGACTTAATTCCAATATATGTTGACATTTACTGATAAGCCCATGGAAAAAAAATATCAACAAAACCTTGACAAAGGTCGGTTCAAATTTTCGCCAGCCTATAAATCACTGCAGAACGGACAGGATGATGAAGGAGAAGGAAGAAATCATACCTGAGATGACAACAGGGCTGGGGTCAGCAGATCACAGATATCGAAGGAGACCGGAGGACCGGTCCAGTTACTCTGGGCAAACATGTGGAGACATGAGACAGCCAAGGCCAAAACTGCCAACTCCCTGCAGCCAGAAGGACAAGACACACAGCAGATTTACTGCACAGAAATATTGCAGAGAGATTTTTCAACAATACTTTTCAGAAGTGAGGAAAAACAAGTGAACTTTTTTTGAGAGATGCTCACTCAGGTCTTTAGGAAAAAACAGACTACAGCCAGTAACTCTGGCAATGGAAGGGACAACCATCGACATGTTTTGCTGCATTTCAATTAGGATGAGAAAATGATGGAGGGTGATGGAAGAGACAAAAAATTATGAGGGGTGAAGGAGGACGAGAAGGAACGAGAGCTGGATTCAACATTTACTCACGTACAGTTCTGCCCTGAGAATGAGAAGTGAGAGATGTTAACCTGAACTTATTAAAGAATTAATATTTCATGCCAAAAGGAATATTGGGGGTGAATGGAGAGAAAGAAACAATGATGTACACTGTCCATCTCTGGGCCACCATGGACATCTTGGTGTCCTCAATTCAGAAAACTCACTTTTTTAGTTTACAAAAGTAACAACAGAGATACTCGTTGACTCTTCAAGCTCTAAGCTGCCATGTTGGTGCTCAGGCTTGATTGACACATTAATACTGCAAGGTAATAGAAACAGACTTAGAATAGAATAGAATAGAATTCAACTTTATTGTCATTGCACATGCACAGGTACAGGGCAACGAAATGCAGTTTGCATCCATCCAGAAGTGCTTTAGTGATATAGATATATTACAATATATATTAGCAATAATATAGATATGTGAGTATATTACAGAAATGGGTCTATTATGGTATGTTATAATGTACACGGTATGAAGTATGTTGTGAATATTCTATAACTATAAGTATGTACAGGCTGTAGTGAGTACAAGCTATGTACAGGCTATGAACAGGATATAAATATGAAAAACTATACAGAATATGAAATAAATAACTTTACAGAATCTGAGATATACAGCTATACAGAAATGGGAACTATGCAAGTTGTAAACAGTTGTAGGATTAAAGATTATCGAATGTACAGAATGATTATTTACACAGAGCTATACAGTAGTGCAGTTAAGATAAGTGAGGGTGTAGATAGTTTCTACAGAGGCTATATAAAGTGCTAGTGGTTGTGAGTGGTGGTTCAGTCCATGTTATTATTGTGTGTTTGAGGGTACAGTTGTCCATTGTGGGTGTGTGTATGTTCAGTCCATGAGTTTAACGTGGGTCAGATGTCAGGAGGCAGAGTTCAGGAGTCTGACAGCTGTGGGGAAGAAGCTGTTCCGGTACCTGGTGGTCTTAGTCCGGAGGCTCCTGTGGCGCCTCCCAGAGGGCAGGAGGGTGAAGAGTCCATGTGATGGGTGACTGGGGTCTTTGATGATTTTCCCAGCCCTTTTCAGACACCGCTTCCTGTAGATGTCTTTTATGGCAGGAAGTGGTGCTCCGGCGATGCGCTGGGCAGTTTTCACGACCCTCTGCAACGCCTTCCGGTCCGAGGCAGAGCAGTTCCCGTACCAGACTGTTATACAGTTGGTCAGGATGCTCTCGATGGTGCAACGATAGAAGTTCACCAGGATGTCTGAGGACAGGTGGTTCTTCCTCAGAGTCCTCAAGAAGAAGAGGCGCTGGTGAGCCTTCTTGACCAGCTTGGAGCAGTTGGTCGTCCAGGTGAGATCCTCGGAGATGTGGACTCCCAGGAACTTGAAGCTGCTCACACGCTCCACAGCCGTCCCCTTAATGTGGATGGGTGGATGTGGGTCAGCATTCCTCCTGTAGTCCACGATGAGCTCCTTGGTCTTCTCGGTGTTAAGCAGCAGGTTGTTTCTGTCGCACCACTCAGCCAGACGATCCACCTCCTCCCTGTAGGCGGCCTCATCGTTGTCACTGATGAGGCCAATCACCGTGGTGTCATCTGCAAACTTAATGATGGTGTTGGAACCATCAGCAGGTCTGCAGTCGTGGGTGAAGAGGGAGTAGAGGAAAGGGCTCATCACACAGCCTTGTGGTACACCGGTGTTCATTGTGATTGTAGATGAGCAGCGGTTATCCAGCCGGACATGTTGGGGGCGGTTGGTCAGGAAGTCCAGTAACCATTTGCAGATGAGGGAACTGATGCCCAGGTCTGTCAGTTTCCTGATGAGTTGTGAGGGGTGGATTGTATTGAACGCTGAACTGAAGTCTATAAACAGCAAAACTTTCCAAAACAAAAAAACTTTCCCTGGTACCCATTGCTTACAAGGAAAGGGCAGGCTTTTTAATATTAGCATTAAAAATAGAAGAACCACAACTTAATTACTTTGTCAAAATAGGAAAGTGTTAATATGTGGTTTAAAGTAGCTGTGCCTAGTGCGACTGTGCCCTGAAAGTCTAGTTCTTGACATGAGTATACTCGGATGTAGGAAGATTAGGTAACAGCCACAAAAGGCTCACCTGTAAAAACAGGTGATAGTGTTTGTCTTTATGAACAAAACTCAGTTTTTGTACTTTGCTGAATTTACAGCAAATGTAAAAAATAACTGAAGTTAACATGCATCATCTTAATTTATTTTTAGTGCAGCTCAAACAAAAGCCACCCAGACCAGATATATGCTAAACACATATTACCAGCACAGTATATTTGCTGTTAAGTGATTCATGTAGAAATGAATGACTGAAGGGAGCTTGGCTCACTACTGTTGTGCAACTCCCCTTAAACTCTCCATCTAATTTAGCATGAACCATATCAGCCAGATTAAATGGGAAAGGTCTTTAAAAGCCCCACAGTAGTAATTTACAGTAGTTTTTGCAAATACTGATATTTATAAATGCAAATAATTGAATTATTTAATTATTATTTTGGTTGGCATAGCCATAGAGTTTAGAAAAGTCTATGAGATTCACATAAGTCATACTATTCCCAGTGAAATAAAATCCAGCCATGTGGTGTGTGGATTTCACATGGAATCCAAGAAGTCACTTGGGTGAGTGACGAAATGTTTATCAACGTCCAGATCAACACAATCTGCGAGTTCCTTACCTGGATAATTGAGCATGCATCAATAAAGTTTGCAAAATGCCAGTAATACACAATAGCAATTTTCCGATTCAAATCGATTTTAGTTTGAATAATGCAATACTAAATGTTGAATCGATTTTAAATATAAATATATTTTGCCAGAAACGCCAGAATCTCAGTTTAAAGGTCATGAAACATTTCAAAAACTGCCAAAGAGTTAAAACACCAAACAACTGAAAAAGCAGGTCAATGGATTCCGATCAAAGATGCAAACACAAAGCACGACCCAGCTGCACATACACGGACAGTGCTGAAAGCCGACAACTCAAAGATTCTGAAGCTGCAGGTTTTGTCACTCGGACCAGAATTTGCTGAACCAGCAGCAAAAGAAGATCAAAACTACGCTTCCCATTTGAAAAACATGTCATGAATTCTCTCTTACTTTTGCTGTTTTGCATCCATCACGGTTAAAAATCACACTTCCTGCACAGTGCTCTCTCGCTCAGTGTACTTCAAGACCAGTTTGCCATCAAAAATCTGTTTTCTGTATTATTCGTTCACTTATTATGCACCAGTCTGTGTTCACTGCTGGGTTTTTTTAAATGATGGATATGACTTTGTGGGGATAGGTTAATTGACAAATCTAAATTGCCCATAGGTGTGAATGCGGGAGTGAATGTGAGTGCGAATGGTTGTCTGTCCCTGTGTGTTAACCCTGCGACAGACTGGCAACCTGTCCAGGGTGTGCCCCGCCTCTCGCCCTATGACAGCTGGGATAGGCTCCAGCACCCCCCGCGACCCTGAAAAGGATAAGCGGAAGCGAATGGATGGATGGATATGTACTGATAAACGATTAGAATTATAATATTTCTGACTGAGTCAAAATTGAATTCCACTTGGAGATCGAATTGAATCAGGACCTTGTGAATCAGAATTGAATCGGTTATAGACATCAAGTGACCCAGCCCTAATAGTACCTGCTGGTCTGGTTATCATTGGTGCCATCGGTCAGGTACAGTAGTAAACGTCTCTCCAGGTAGGACTCGATGTTCTCCCCTTCGTGGTAGTCGCCATGTCCGTTGAGCAGATCTGTCACTCCCGTGCTCAGCAGAACTGCTTCAAAGTCCCCTTCCATAAGGGACTCCAGCAGAGGGCCTGCCTCTGGAAGACAATGTTTGGAGAAGTGAAGTTTACCGTTTGGTTTCTGTAACTAAAAAAAAATAATGCTGTGTACTGCAGTTAAGGAAATTTGGATCAAGTACATGAATGACGATCCCAATATTGCCAGGAAATATCATACATTGCTTTAATACGGCATGTTGTGAATAAGAACAGACTTTTGTTTACTGCCAAAAGAAAAGAACATGTTTAGTGTCGCTGCTTCTTAGTCTAGAAAAGACTCATTTGCACTCATACGGAAAACCCTCATACCCCAAGGACCAAAGAACATTATACCAACACAGGATTGACCATCTCATAACAATTACATTGTTTCAATGTTTACAAAAAAAGCCTAGTGACTGGTGCAATCATAGACAGGCAAAAAAGGAGTGTGTGTGTGTGTGTGTGTGTGTGTGTGTGCGCGCGCTAGAACAAGTCTTTAGCAGTAATTGCAGTTCTAGAGTTTCAGATGTCTGTAAAACATCTGAACTGCCATCTTCGGGTCTTTCCATCAGTGTTCTGTGGCGCTGAGTCCGTGTTTTGACGGAGTCCGTTGCAAACTTCTGCTGAAGAAGCTCCATTGTGGTTCTGGCAATTTGCTATGTGGTGTTGAACTCTAAACCATCACGCCAGCCTTTGGTAACTGGTTAGACCTGAAAGATCAATGCCTTGGACACTCACTGCTCAAAAGGATATTCCAACGTATAAGAGGTTTTTTTTTTAGGCCGGTACTGATATTAACTCATTCACTGCCATTGACGTCTATAGCCGTCAATTGCAGTGAATGAGTCAATGGGTTTAACTCATTCACTGCCAATGGCTGGCAGTGAATGAGTTAATACTTGCAGTTGTCAAGCTGTCAGATGATGTCAAACACTGTTTGACTTCTTTTGCAGCAAACAAAGAAACAGGTAACACCTTTTATGCAATGGCAATTTTATTTATGAGTTGCATTTCATGACACACAAATTCACTGTACTTAACATAAATGACAGAAACAAAACTATGTAGATCTGCTATACCCAAATGCAAAAAACAAAAAAACAATTGCTACAAAGAAAGTGTAGTTTAAGTTTGTGTGTAAAGCTGAATCGATTGGTCTGATTTTTTGTTTTTAAATCCTGTCTGGTCTGGCAGCTTTTGCAATCAGAACTGTGATCTGACTGCACTGTGGCACCAAACACATTGTGCTCTCTATAATGAGTCTTTTCTTTAAACCCCTTAAAAGAACAAGAAAGCTTTGCTTTGCAAAATCTAGCTGTATAACAATGTAAACAGGGACAAAGTTTGATGTTGAAACAATGACCAAGCCCAAGTTGACATCAGTGGTGCTAATGCACTTATTTCCACTGTAGCCTTATTCTGCTATAAACAATCCCCTACCTATACTGCATACAGTGTGTATTTACCTTGCTCATGCTCCAAAACCACCGTACACTTGTGAGATAAAGAGGACATGCTGAAAAGGCTGATACCGAGATGATGAGAAATGTCGATTTATTGAAAGACAGAGGGCAGCTGCTGGGCCACCACTTGCCAACAAGAAATAATTGTGTTGCCCGAGTGCTCCGTTCAACATCTCCCCGTCTTTCATTAGCTTTTTATTTGAGCGGGGAGACTGGCTTGGCTCATTAGCATTGATTACTTTGTGTTACCCTGGTGGAGGGAATAGAGGGGAGGAAGTAGATTGTGCTCTGAGCTGCATAACAAAGCCTGGCCAAGTTGAGAAACAGACAAGATTGTCTCCATCACAAACCAGGTGTGGACAACAAATAACCTAAACACTAATAACAGATGTGTCATGTCAGAGAACCTGTGCCAGCTTCACTGCTCTCTACAACCATTTTTCTTTAAATTAAAAATAAATAAATAAAATATCTCTATATCCAAAAGAGGTTTGCTTAGTTGATTTCCAGACAGCTGTTAGAAACAATAAGACGATGCATGGTGTTTGGATTCAAGGATGCGTGTCATTGGTAAGGGGGTACCAATGACACGCATCCTTGAATCCAAACACCATAGTTTTGTCAAAGATGGAAAACTATTTTCATGTAGGAGTGTGAGCCTATCCCACATGCCCACATCCACAGGTCAGTCACATGGTCGCTCAACTGTCCACTTGGCTTTAATAAATGCTTGCAGTGTGACTGGTGCTGTAAAAGAGGTGTGGAGATTTTCATCTGACTGCCGATCTAATGAAACCCAGGGGCTGCCATAGTAGCGCAGTGAGGTGGGAGGGAGAAGACGGGAGGAGGAAGGCTCTGGCTTTATGAGGGGAAAATGAAAGCCTGAGGTATGGCCACATGTTTAATGACATTTCAACTACTCTTCAGGTCTACTGTTGAAATGGCAGCAATTATGGAAAACAAGGCAGGGGCCCTCAAATTAGTCCATAATTCATAAATGTTCAGGCATTGAGCTGCAGTTAATAAGGAAATGGTGAATAGAATTTGCAAAAGCGTACAAGGCTGAGAAGCCATATAGATTCAAGATGAAAGATCAGGAATAGCTCACATGGGAACCCCAATTTCTCTGTGAAGCACTAAAAAATGCACACAGTCACGGGCTGCTTGTCTTTCTTGAAGCAGGGCTGTCCATACAGCTTCGATAATCTGCATAAAAGCTCAATCAGCTGCATTAGCCTGGCTTTAATTCTGAGTGTTATGTTCTACGATCATCTACACCCTACACCACCTCTGATACGACACACTTTTGGGAAATAATGCAGAAGAAGATGTCAGTTCATCATAAATCTTGCCACAACACTTCCATGGTAATAGGTCGAGGGGATATAAGAACAATGGTTTATGAAAGATTACCTGCCAAGAAAGTCAAACAATCTCATTTGGCTCGACACAAGCGGTGTCAAATTAACTTACTCCCATAAATTCTCACATAAAAAACAATCTAATGCTTCAGATGAAACCAAGATTGACCAAGAGTGGTGAAAAGTATGGAGTAGCTACACAAGTTTGGAAAAGGGAAGGGAGAGCTTACCATTTGTCATCTGGCAAAGTTATTGCATGGACATGTATGTCTGCCAATGGAGCCAGGCCAGTAGTGTTTCTTGCTGATACGACTGTTGATAGCCGGATGAATTCTGAAGTACAAAGGGCTATGCTCTCTAATGAGATTTAGCCAACTGCTGCAAAACTGATTGGATGCCACCTCACAGTGCAGATAGATAATGAACCAGAACATATTGCAAAAGCAACCCTAGAGTTTCTCAGGGCAAAGAAATGGGATATTCTTCACTGGCCAAGTCAGTTAGCTAATCTCAGAAACTAAAGACGGCTGCAGTCTTTAGTTTCTGCCTGCTAGAGCTATCCAAATCTTGCAGTAAGTTATTTTTCAAATGATGTTATTTTGTCCAATTAATTTTATCACCCTGTGAATGGAGGACGATGCATAAAACTGTTATAAATACAATACTTTGGCTTAACCCCTTGAATTAAAGATGAAAGCCTATACATATATGGTTTCATTTCAAATTCACTGTATTAGTATTAAGCATTCTTTTGTTGAACTGTGATTTACATGGTTTTGCAACTGATTAATTGCCAATAGGTCTTGTTTATTCATCCAAACCAATAAATGACACCAAACATGAGCCAACAGAGTAGCCAATTTCACATTGGCAAGTTTTTCTTAAGTTAGCAGAGTTGATTTTTTCATTTTTAGTTGTGCTGCACATGCATTTTCCTTACTACGGGGAAACACGCAGGGTTTCCAGCAGTATATGATTTACTGCCAAGAAGCATTGTTACAACAAAGACATAATTAACCAAACACAAATTTCCTTACTTTTTGTGCTAAGTTTATAAAGAAATCAGGGGTGGCTCAAGATTTATGCACAGTATTGTAGGTTGCAAACTATTTGGCAAACATCTTAAACTGTTAGATGAACATGTTAGCTAAATGTAGCTGCTATGTTCATTTCTTCTTATAGTTCTCTCTTTCTCTTATATTAAAAATAATAACACTACGGTCGGACATGCGACTGTTTTACGTTCGGTTTGTTAGCAACAACGACGTTAAAACCATCGTGTGGCTCCGCCGTCCACTTGTTTATTTTCCGCATCAACCTTTCACAATAAAGCTCAACAACCTGTTGAGACTTTCCAAAATAAACTGAAATGATAACAATATACATTATTCTCAAACATCAAATTTCATCAAAAAAATTACCTCAAATGAAAACATGAAGTAACTACAAACAGCACTTACACTAAACATAACTGATAATGTAGTTGTTGAATAAAAGTATGCAGTTTCAATTTAAAGTATCAAAGAGTGGCAGTTAAACTTAGGTAAGAGTACAAAAAACTGTTACCTGAATACCTGTACAATAAAACAGTGGATCGGGTAAACAGAAAGACCTCTCGATCTGATACGAATAACAAGTTTTTAAGAACAAATTTTTAACAAGTCCATCTGTACAAGTACGTACATCAAATGAAGCACATCAAATAAAAAAGAGAGCAGTGCCTGCGGTTTTTTGCACCAAATTAATTACATCTTCAAATGTGATTCATCACATGAAACCATCGACAGACTTTTCTTACCAACAGCATGAACACATCTCGCAATGACAGTGCAGGTATTCATACCTGGATAACATATAAAGATCATGACAAACAAATTTGTGGCACTGATGCAGTTTTTCAGCTACATTTACTGATTTTCCATCCATGTTTTTTTGTGTGAAAAAACCCAAAATAAACTGCATACAGATGCAATGGTGTACAGAGGACTTTTCATTCTTTGTACTGTAGAGCACCTTAGATGCAGCAAACTACAAAACTCTAGAGCCAGCTATGAAGAAAAGGTGTCTGATGACGTTAAATGGAGAGAGAAAAAGTATCTCTTTCAAGGATACAACAGAAACCAGTATGACTGTTTCGGGATCTTGCAAAAGATCACAGCACTTAACCATGCCACTCAACCAACAAAGCCCATAAGAAGACAGTGTGGATGTCAGAGAGATGGACCATGCCTGCACACATCCTGGCACATAGAGCACCTTAGCAGAGCGCATCGAACCATTTACAGCCCGAGAACAACAGTGGTGTCACTCACTGTGAGCTGTGTCCAATTTAAAGACATATCTGTTTCATTGTCAACATAGAAAACGTGTCACACCGAAATCAAATGAGGTACAGGTCATTAAGTACTTACCTGGCTACAGTGGGACCCTGTAATAAAGAGCCATCTCTCGTTTCCTTCATTGTTTTAGGCTACTTTATTCTACAGCCTCAGCCTTCCAGTATAACAGAGCATCTGGGGTAAAGTCTGACTATTGCTATGCAGTCCAAAGCTAATGCTTTCCTAAATATTTCAATCTGGCCATTTTATTTATTTCAACAGAAAAAAATGACTATCATGTTACCTTTAAACTGACAGTGAAAGGCTCTTTCATTCTTATAAGAAATTGTCTTCCAAGAACTGGATAATAGATTTACAGCTAGTTGCTGAATATTGTGCTTTAAGACTGCAATTTTCGTCCCTACCTTAAGTTTCTTTCATATCTCCACTGACAAATCTCTCCAGTTTAATTAAATGCTAATGCACTGTCAATTACTGCGGCAGAAATAAGACGTGGTCTAGGAACAAACCGTACTGAAGTCACACTAGAGACGGGTTATCCAGCAGGAATCTCGCAGTCTGGCCATTTAAAGCCTGCTGGTAACAAAGAGAGCCCCAGTTAAACAGACAGCACTGTTTAATACAGGATGTCTACCATTGGGGCTTTCTGGCAGTTGTGGATTAGTTTCAGGGTTCTAAACGCAGCTGACAGATGCGGCTCGAGTCGACTGGACGCAGGTGTATGGACAGAAGACGTCATGCTAGACTCTAATGATAAAACCTACCAGGAAAAAAAACAACCACGCTAGCTGTAGTTCATAGCTTTTCAACATAACCATCTAGTTTCCGTCCAGCTACGTCTCCGGTGAACATTGGGACAACTGGGCGAACTAAAGCTAACGTTAGCTAATGTTTAATTTCTTTTAAATCGACTTCATCATTTACTGAAAATCAATCCCAGTATAAGATTAACGCCGAATAGCATAGTTACATACCACATTTTAAATCGCTTTACAATATTACAAGACGCAATAGCTAACGCTGCCCACAAGCAATGCAAGTTTTTACTGCCAAAAAAATAAACGGGATTTGGTGTGACATCCACCAGAGCGCGAATGACACGTACCGTAGCTAAGTTTGCTTAGCAGACATTACATGAACATGAATTCATTTAGACTGTTGCTCTAGCACTCAACACTTTTATTAAGACAACACAGGAAGTCCTGTCAATACCGTTAAAGACTTAGACCAGAGCTGTTACCGTCAAATGCTTCTACATTTTAAATGTGCCTTCGCTTGGCAGGCGAGCACAACCTGACAGCTTTGAGAACCTGAGACAAAACTAACCTCGTTATGACAGTGTCAATAGCTACGTGGTGAATAAAGGAGCAGAATCAAGCGGCTGCCTCACCTGCAATACTGAAAATGTTCTGCTTCCATTCCGCTGTTTCACCGGCAGTTAAAAACCCTCGGAGTGCTGCGATCTCCACGTCTAGCGGCGGCATGACTGAACGGATTTGGTTCTTGCCAAAGTCAAGCTGGAGCTGCTGCCTTCAGTCAGGACGGTCCCAGATAAAAGCCAGCTATAAAGCGCTGTGCTAACGAGCCGATTCGGAGCGTCTCAATCAGTGATAAAATGTTTATTTCTGCCCATGTGGAGCAAGCGGAATCAGTGAGCAGCCATGACAGATCCGCGTTGCATTGTGGGAAAATTAATCAAGGCGCGCACACAGAGATGCAGAGCATTTCCAGTCTGCACATGGCCCGGGGATGTGGAGGAGTCTGGGGGGTTTTTGTTGTTGTTTTTTCAGGATATTAGTAGATGCTACGACATTCTTTGGTCCTTTCGTGCTGTTCGCAAACTGATTAACCTAATCACACTGACAACAATGAAATAACATAAAATAATAAAATACAGGATAAGGATGGGGCTTATTGTATGTTTATAAACAGGAAAATTAATTTACATCTATGAATGATTACGTCAACCATCGACTGTCTTAAAATAAGTGTGCTATACTGCACTCCTCAACCAAACATGGTCCACCCCCTTTGAGTAAATTTGTATTTAAGAATATAGTTAATCAAATATCATTCCCACAGTAAAGAAGGTTTCACAACTTTCACTGTGGTTGGATACTTACTTTTTTACCTATACACGTATATGATGTGCACCTAACAAAAACGCAAAAAATGACATTCGGAAAAGAGGTGAATTTGTAGGCTCAACTAATTCACCTGGCTTGAAATCCCATTACTTGAGTAGATTTAGCCGACATTAAACTTTGATATAGTCCATAAATACAGTAAACTTGACTTCATAAGTTAATGTGTCAATAGTTAAGTGTCAATTTAGTGATATAAGATTGATATTGTAAACATCATAATTTGGAAATATCAAAAATAATTATATTTCATCTTTACAAATTAGATGTTATTATGGTGAAATTAATTATCCCTTATACACCAGGTGTTACAGATGCATGGATACAAAAAAAACATCAAAAAATTATATTTTGTACCTGTCAAACTGTCTTGTCTTGGCATTTACATGTATTCAACTAAAGAAATAAGAATAAATTGTTTAGAATAAATGAATTATTTATTAAGTTGTCAAACATTTAAAGAATTGTACAATAACTCAACTCACAATATCTCACAACAAATCATCTCAATACTTTTTTTAAATAAAAATAAATAAAAGTATAGTCTATAAAGGATGTCACACTGGTGCCAAAAAATAAGGAGAAAAATGTGTTTTTAAGTATAATTTTATTTTTTAATAAAAATGTAAATGTCCTACCTGTACAGATAGATCCATGGATATATGCATTATTCCATTTATGTATTGCTATTAACCACTTCTCTGTTTTAATCTGGTTTTAGGTTTGCGTAAAAGCATCTGGTTAGATGACTGACTTGATGTTGCTAAGACAGTTTAACAGAGGTCTCCATGGATCTCTGCTGTTCAGCTGAATGAGCATACACACCCGGAGGTCAAGATCAAAGCAGTGGAAAGAAATACTTTGTTTTCTAAAGATAGAACCTAGAGGCAAGTTATACAATGAAAAGAAGTGGGCCCAGAATGGACCTTTGAGTCACTCCACAAGTGAGTGGTGCTGTTGTAGAAGTGCAGAGAAACTTCTGTTCGTCAGGTATGATTTGAACCAAGTCTGAACTGTGCCTTGGATTCCACCTTCATGTTCTAGATGAAACAGAAGGATCTTGTGGTCCACAGTCTCAAAGGCAGCTGACAGACAGAAGCACTAGAACTGCAGGGCTAGTAGAGTAAAAGATTTAAAGAAGATCATTAAAAACTCTCAAAACAAGCAGTCTCTGTTCTGTGCTATGATATGATCTAGAACCTGTAAGCTTAAAAATTAATTTATTTGGTTTAAAACAACTTTTTCAAGAACCTTAGACAGAAATGATAATTTAGATATAGGTCTGTAGTTTGAAAGATCAGCAGGGTCTAGGTTCTTCTTTTTAATAAGTGATTGCAAAACAACATGTTTAAAGGCAGCTGGAATACAACCAGATGCAAGAGAATTGTTTATCAGAGCAAGTATAGTTGGTCCTGTTGAGTCAAAAGGCGAACACAGTCTGATAGAGAATATAAAGATCTTACATCTTTTTTCCACAAAAAATTTGCAAAAAGAGTTTTCACAAAGTGCAGGACAGAGCACAGCATCACAGCGGGATTAACTATTGAATTCAACACTTTAAAGAGAAAATGAGGCCCATATCTGACAAGTAAACAGACTTTGCATATTTGACTGATTACTGATACTTTGAAAACAATATAATACGTAGGCTTTCTAATGAGACCCAGAGCTTGTCCTTTTTTTACGAGTTTGGAGACAAGCAAAGGATTTTTCTTGTATTACAGTATGATACCTTTTCCTGCATGAGAATCTTTTCTCCGCAGCTTCCACAAAAGTCATGTTATTTTCCAAAAACTATCAAAGACCGTGATTATGTACTGTTATGGAAATTATGACAACCACCTGCAACACACCCAGTGATTGTAATTTGAAGTGGGTTTAATAAACATATTGCAATGTGGAGAGAAAAATGCTAGCCAAACACTAGGATCATCTCTGAAATTTGGCCACCGCCCTCACATCTTATATACCCACACAGACATTCAAACAAAGAACATTCCACAGCACATCACGTATCCCTACACCTTCAGTCCAGCCCATCCTTGACCCCCTCCCACTCTAAGAAAAGTTACGACCACCGATCACCTCCCTTGAGCAGGGTACCTGGATGTCTTCAACTTACTATAGGCTCTCTGTGAAGGTGCAATAACATTTCAGGCCCACTTGTGATAACATTCTACATGCATGCATACAACTGGTGAAAGGAGTGATCTTGCTGTACTAAAGTGAGGAAGTGGTGGAATAGAATAGAATAGAATAGAATGTCTTTATTGTCACTATACAGTTGTACAATGAGATACAGAGCATCTCCAACTCAATGCAAACATCATGTACATCATGTACAGATATATAATCCGGTGTAAAAAAGTAAATATGTAAATAAATAGTGTTATGTATAATACAGTACGGGTTATTGCTCACAGAATTTGGTATTACACAGTGTTGATGCCTCGGCATCTCAACTCAACTCTCTCCTGCTTACTCTACCGCTCCTTCACTGACACACACACACTTTTGAAATGTGCTCTAGCACAACCAAAGTCTAGTTTAAGCATATTTAGTTACCCTACAGACAGCCAAGTGTGAGTATGCCCAGAGTAGAGAGTCCAGCACATGAAGTGCAAACCAAAAAGCCTGTTAAAGTGGAAATGGGTATCCCCTTAATGCCTGGTGTATCATATTTGATATTCACAGTTTTCTGCATGAGCTGTGTGTTTTTCTCCCCTGAAAAACCAAAATAAATTTCACAATACATTTTAAGCAATTTTTTAAAATGGCGGATGTAGCAAATATGATACAAATTAAAATTTTTATATGGAAATTAAAATGTTACGTCCTTGGTGGCAGAGCCCCTGGTGTGGATGAGGTCCGCCCCGAGTTCCTGAAGGCTCTGGACGTTATAGGGCTGTCCTGGTTGACACGCCTCTGCAATGTTGCGTGGAGATCAGGGGCAGTACCCCTGGACTGGCAGACTGGGGTGGTGGTCCCCATCTTTAAGAAGGGGGACCAGAGGGTGTGTTCCAACTACAGGGGGATCACACTCCTCAGCCTCCCTGGGAAAGTCTATGCCAGGGTGCTGGAAAGGAGAGTTCGTCCACTAGTCGAACCTCTGATACAGGAGGAACAATGCGGTTTTCGTCCTGGTCGCGGAACACTGGACCAGCTCTTTATCCTCTCGAGGATACTTGAGGGTGCATGGGAGTTTGCCCAACCAGTCTACATGTGTTTTGTGGACTTGGAGAAGGCATTCGACCGTGTCCCTCGGGGTGTCCTGTGGGAGGTGCTACGGGAGTATCGGGTGTCTGGCCCATTGCTATGGGCCATTCGATCCCTATACAACCGTTGCAAGAGCTTGGTTCGCATTGCTGGCAATAAGTCGGACTCGTTCCCGGTGGGTGATGGGCTCCGCCAGGGCTGCCCCTTGTCACCGTTTCTGTTCATAATTATTATGGACAGGATTTCTAGGCGCAGCCAAGTGGCGGAGGGCTTTCGCTTTGGTGGCCTCAGAATCTCATCTCTGCTTTTCGCGGATGATGTGGTTCTGTTGGCTTCATCGGGTGAGGGCCTCCAGCTCGCACTGGAACGGTTCGCAGCCGAGTGTGAAGCAGCGGGAATGAGGATCAGCAGGCCATGGTTCTCGGCCGGAAAAGGGTGGAGTGCCCACTCCGGGTCAGGGATGAGTTCCTGCCCCAAGTGGAGGAGTTCAAGTATCTCGGGGTCTTGTTCGCGAGTGATGGGAGAAGGGAGGGGAGGGGGCTCAGAGTAGAGCCGCTGCTCCTCCACATCAAAAGGAGCCAGTTGAGGTGGTTTGGGCATCTGACAGGGGGCAGACCGAGGACACACTGGAGAGATTATATCTCTCGGCTGGCCTGGGAACGCCTTGGTATTCCCCCGGATAAGCTGGAGGAGGTGGCTGGGGAGAGGGAGGTCTTGGCTTCTCTGCTTAGGCTGCTGCCCCTGCGACTCGGCCCCGGATAAAGCGGAAGAAGATGGATGGATGGATGGAAAATGTTATTAATTTTTAAAACAAATTCATCTGATGGTTCGATAAACTCTCCATTTTTAGAAAATAAGAATAAGAAAATAAGCAATCATTTAATGATTCAGGCTTTAAAGTGCTATAAAACCTAGAATTACCAAGACTATACTGATGCAGGCATTTTGTTATAAATGATAACAACAAAGATCAAAAACAAACAAAAAAATAAATGGGAGAATTGAAAGAAATAGGAAAGTTTTCCAAAAAGTAATGGATAAAAATGCATCCACCTGTGGGTGGTTGTAGCTTAGTAGATACCCGCTCCACCTCCTAAGGTTGGTTGTTCGACTACTGGCTGCTCAAGTCTGCATGCTTAAGTATTCTTGGGCAAGATACCGAACCCCAAATTGTTCTCCAATGTGCTCATTGGAGTGTGAATGTTAAATAAAAAGCATTTAAGTGTAGAAAATAGTGTTTGGATGAGTAGAGCAAGTTGTATAAAGCACTGTGAGTGCTTGAGTAAAATAGCAAATAAGAACCAGTCTTTTTACCATCTTCTTGTTTCCATCAGAGAAAGGAGAGTGCAGCCTAATTCCACCCCATGAGATATTTGCAGCAGCAAAAGTATGACTACACAAATTTAGATTCTTCACCAAGTGGGAAAGGGTAGAAGATGCACTGAAACTGGCCCTCAGTTCCTCCAGCGTGTCTTGGGTTTTTAACCAGGTTCACTCCTGGCACCACATTTCAGAAACATGTCATAGATCATCATCACTGGCAGCACAATTTTGATCCTTTCACCTGTTTCTTTGCTTTAATTTTATTGTATAATTTTCTTCCCCATACTAAACTGGAGTATCACAGTTTTTGGTCATTCCTGCAGAAATATGACATGTAAAATTAGCTGTTTTTTTCCAAGTGTTAGCAACCTAATTGTCTTAATCCTAGCAAGTCTTAAAACAATGCTTGAAACACAAACAAACAAAGACTCTCTGTTCAGTTACTCAAACAAGGAGAAGCACATATTTCCTTTATAAGACCAACTAAAGCAGTTCAGTTGCAAAAGTCAGCAATTAAGTGGTGATTACCACAGAAATCTTTAAACTTGCATTCACTGAATTCAGTCTATTTTTATAAAATAACACAGGCCAGTGTCTATGTTTTAAAAACTGTGCTGTGACAGATATGGAAATAAGCAGGACACAGAGATATAAATAGCCCTTTGACTGATATTTATTCTTGGCAGCCTAATTATGTCACATCATTGGAGCCAAATGCAGCTTTTTGATGTGGGTGTGTTATGAACAAAGCAGTGTTCAGCTTTGTGTACAACCACCTCAAACAGACAACTGACAGATGAACATTTTTTGATAGATACTACTCGTAACAGCACACTGATACGATGCAAAATAACGTGTTACTGATGTTATTTTAGGGGTGCAATTTAGAAGTTTTAGGATATACATATAATACGTATGACTGTGCAATTCCATAATTTTCTGTAATGGCCTGCATTTGTATAGCGCTTTTCTAGTCACTAAGGACCCCAAAGCGCTTCACACTACATTCAGTCATTCACCCATTCATTCACACACAGGCGATGGCAGCTACATTGTAGCCACAGCTGCCCGGGGCGCACTGACAGAGGCGAGGCTGCCGGACACTGGCGCCACCGGGCCCTCTGACCACCAACAGTAGGCAAACACGGAGTTAGTACCTTGCCCAAGGATATTTGGCACGCACTCAACAACACTCAATGAAATCAACAGAACCACGTCATCTGCAAAAAGCAGAGCTGAGGTCCTGAGGCCACTAAAGTAGAAGCTTTCTGGCCCTTGGCTATGCCTAGAACTTCTATCTGTAAAAATTCTATGCAAAATCAGTGACAAAGGGCAGCCCCGGCAAAGTCCAGCACCCACTGCGAATGAGCATGATTTATTGCGCGCAATGGGGAGTGAGTTCTCACTGCAGTGGCACAGGGACCAAATGGTTTGCAATGATGGGCAAGATATCCCATACTCCCGAAGTACCTCCCACAGAATACCTGATTTTATCCTCTCCAGTACCCTGGCATAGGCCTTCCCAGGGAGGCTGAATAGTGTGATTCCCATCTAATTGAAGCACACCCTTCAGGCCTCCTTCCTAAAAATAGGAAACCACTACCGCAGTCTACCAATCCAGAAGCACCCCCTCATATCCCTACATGCCGTTGCAGAGGAATGTCAACCAAGACAGCTCTACAAAATCCAGAGCCTTTAGGAGCTCCAAGTGAATCTTACCCAACCTAGGGGACCTTCCACCAAGGACCTGTTTAGCTGAGTCAGTGCACTTGCTCTAGTGATGTACGAGTCATCCCTCTCAGCCAGCAGTTTTATTATTAAAGTGCAATTCGAAAATGTTTTTTGAAATGAAGACTTAAAAAGCATTTTAAAAGTCAGTTTATTAAATTGGAATTCAAAAATGAATTTACAAATGCAGATTTTATTCTACAATTCATTAATTAAGCACAGAATTTTTTATTTCGATGCGCGTGGCTCTTGTGGTCCTCCATACTTGTCTCCCCAGAAACACTTCCCTTGTGCTTTTGGAGATCTGTTTTTTCCTATTTCCGTTGTGTTTCGTGTGCTTTTGCAGTGTTTTTCTTATTGCTGGCGTTTTCTTAAATTGCAGTCCATTTGGCCTCTCAGGGCCTCCGTAAAATTGGCGTTCTAAGTCCTATTATGCTAAACTGAGAAAGAAATAATTTTTTCACGCAGATACGCTTTGAGAGATTCTCATAATACTAAGTGAGAAACTGAACCGGTATGAAAGCACATTGGTGGTGTTAAGGCGTTGCCTTCAGTCTCTGGAGACTTGAAGAAACTCTGCTTTCTTGACTTGTGGTGACCATTTGGCATCTACTCTTGAATTTCCTTCATCTGCATGACCACTGAAGGGTTGGGCTCACTTTTGAGTTCTCACTCTCAACTATCAAAGTATATATCATGCTTAAGTATCAGAGATTACTTTGGATATCAACATTAAGCATGAAAAAGACTAATAGAGTAAAAGAAGAAAAAACATGGAGGGACCACACGATCTGTTGCTCAAAGGTGAGAAAGTCACCGCACTAAAAAAACCCAATCCAGATTCTCCTGCATCTTTGGGCTTCTGCCCACAGTCATGTACATTAAAAATGTAATATAAGATAAGATAAAATAAAATACAATATTATCATTATTAGTAGTAATAATTTTAAAGATTGTTTAAACTTTTTGAAACGCATCATTTATTTGTATGCATCAGCTGAAGAAAGCATCATCTAGCAAATAGACTATTAACAAATATAGGTACTAATATACTGATGAATCACTACTTTGTATGTGTAACATTTGTACACACCATGTACATACAGATTTGTGCATACACACAGTTATATGAATGAGGTCCATTGTCTCTGAAACTGAGACCTTAGTAATCCCAGGCATTTTTTTAGTCATCACAACTCTAGTATTCTGAACTTCAACAAACAAAATCGACTCAAAATCTGGATATTTGTGACCCTTGACTGTCAGTCATGCTGTCAGGCTCAAAAGAGACCCCTTTTGGAACATCTTTTGTCCTGTATTGTGCATTGTATGGAGAGTTTTGTATTGTATGAGTTGTAAGTTGGGGCTTTAGACGGGTACTTGAAAGTACTTGAACAGATTTGTGTCCAGAGGTTTTGATCTGGATTAATGGAAAGATCTCACTCTCACTTTGTGGTTGGGAGGGGGATTGAATTCTCAATTTTTAACAGTAACTTATACATTTTATACAGGTCTTTATATTAAGGCTCTAAAAGCAATTATGATACTTAATACCGTTGCTTATAAAAGGCAGATTAGAGAATTTTGTGTTTCCACAGAATACTTGCTCTAGGTCCAGCCATGGGCTGTCTAGCGAGCTTGATTTAATTAATTTTGAAATATATAGCAGTCTATAAAATAAGAAATAGTAATACAAATTTGGTAGTTCTAGACGACCACTGAGTTTTCAAACTTATTTGTGACGGTTTATTTTTCTATAAAAATTTAGAGATTTTTTAGTCTAGTGACTTAAACCAGGCAGCAGAGGGTTTATTGGGGATCACAGAAAATAAGTAGTTTATTTTAGGCAGAACCATCATTTCAACTATGGCCTCTCTTCCCATGAGTGATGTAGGTACTGCAATATGTAAGATCATCTTCTACTATTTTTAGTGGAGAAATATAAGGTCATTCGTACCAAGTCTGAGAGTCCGTAGGAAAAATTTAATATCTAATGTCTAATTTGCAGTTCAGCAGCAGAACTGTTCATTTACTTACCAGAGCAGTCTGACATGGATGAGAACTTATCCATGAAAGCGGGCAGCCCCGTCTGGTTCTTCTGTTTAGACTGAAGTTTTGGGAAGGAAGAACATTTGTCCTAGCACATGCATTTGGAGAGCTGGAAAACCTTTTGATCCAATTTATGAAGAACGAACCAGATTTGTGTAGAACTGCTAATAGAAATGTCCAGTTTACTGGGTCAAATTCTGTCTCCCAAAGAGACAACTGTGGTTTATAATTTGTGGATGGAGCAAGAATCTATCACATTTACTAGTCTGCATGTATTGCTGGCTGAGTGTCGACCCTTGATAAAACCTGTTTGATCGGGGTGTGTCGATGGAGTGATTTTTTCTAATGCTCTGGCAATGGCTTTGCAGAGTATTTTAGGGTCTACATTTATGAATGAGATTGGGCAGGAGGTGGATGGGAGTGTAGGATCCTTCCCTGGTTTTAGAAGTATTTGTAATAATGGCAGAGTTCATGTTTGAAGATCGTGTGTCCTCATTCTGAATTTGAGTTGCCATTTAAAAAAAAAACCTGTCATAGCGTACTAGCATAAACCAGCGTAGACCAAAATTCTTTGTAAAACTCTTCTGGAAAGCCACCTGGATGTGGGGCTTAACTGTTTCAGAAATGTTGCAGGGCTTTGTGAATCTGTTTTATCTGGATATCTGTGATGACTATAAAGCTTCGTAAAAGTCTTTATTTATTGATTTGTTGTGGATCATGAGTAATGCTCCCAGTCAATCTTTAGAATAAATAGCTGTTTTTTCTATATTTAGTTTTAACTGGTTAGCAAGGATTTTCTTTTAGATTTGTTGCCATGTCCAAAGTTTGACATCGTGTTTTCTTCTTAAATATTTCAATTAATTCTAGTTTTAGTTTTCTCAGGGTGTTAATTCATGTGGTGAGGAAGCATAGGCAGATACTAATAATTGTTTACTAAGTAATTTTTCTTTATTTTTTCTTAAGAGAAAATTAAGATATTTTAAGATATGCTGGTGTGACTCTTTTCTGTCACAGAGGTGCATGATCGGTCTTAGTGATAGAATGAGTGTCCGTAATATCCCTCAGTATCGGTGTTGATGTCTGCAACGCTGGCCCTGCATTTACTTGGTATTGGATTGAGATGAAAGTTTGCAGTATTGCACGCCAATAATTGAAATTTCCTTGTTCTGTTTTGGTTTTTAAACAGTCTTCCACAAACATTAGGTGCATTAACACCACCTTCTGGCTGCAAGCACATTACATTTGGTAAAAAGTGTTAACAGTATATAGTGCAAGAACTGAGCTTGTATTAATAATTTAATGAAAATTAGAAAAGTGATAACATTTTCTACTATACGCCCATCATTAATGTAAATAAAACATAAGTACACTGTAAAATATAACTTGTTGTTTCAACTTAAAAATATGATGTAAAGGGCTGCTTAAATTTTTAAGTTAAGTCAAGAAATAAAGTTTGTTCTTGTAACACAACCAAATGTCATGTTGATGAAAAATCACATGTTGTCTAAACTTTCGTCTTAGTTGACTGAGATTTGTTAGTCAGTTCAACTGCTTTAATTGTCATTTTTACTTGGGAAAACTCTTTCAGCTAAATTAAAATAATCTATTGTTTAAACTCTTGTCCTAGTTCAGTTGACTTGGGTTTTTTAGTTAATTCAAATACTTTAGTAGTTCTTTTAACTTAGGAATCTATTTTAGCTTAACTAACGTAATCTGTTAGCCAAGTTGATTTAAGTTTATTAACTCATTCACTGCCATTGACGTCTATAGCCGTCAATGGCAGTGAATGAGTTAAACCCATTGACTCATTCACTGCCATTGACGTCTATAGCCGTCAATTGCAGTGAATGAGTCAATGGGTTTAATTCATTCACTGCCAATGGCTGGCAGTGAATGAGTTAATTAACTGAGCTCCTTAAGGTATCTGAGTGAACTCGTGAATCAGTTTCATTTTAATTATCAGAGTTGATTGACTGGATGTAAAGAAAAATGTGTATTGAACATCTTAAGTTTTTTTTTTTTTTTTTTTAGCTTTCCAACATCTATTTCAGCAAAACTACCTGTTAGGATTATCTTAGATCTCAGGTTTAAACATCTACATTCCTTTAAAATTTCTGTTGTTTACAGAAAAAAATTAAAACCCACAGATGCTATTAAAAGTGTATCTGATCAATTCATGCAGAAAGTTTGTTTTAAAAACATGACAATTACTCAGGAGCACCCAACATTCAACATTTATTGCGCCATCTTAGTCATCTGAGAAACAGAAAAATCAGTGACGTAACTCATCAGGCTCACAATCCATCAAAACTCAAAAGTTGCTGGCTGTGAAACAATAAATTTGAACTTGGTCTTGAGCCCAGTTTGGGGGAAGATTAAATTCTGACCAATACTCTGGAGCAGGAGGGATTCTTGTGAATTGTGGACAGCTGGTCAACAGAACCCTCACCATGGCATGAGCTTATCAGACTTTCAACAAGATGAGATAAATACTGCTGTGTTAAAAGTAACAACATAAAGTCTGCATTATTGTAATGTATCAACGGGACACTTGCTATTTTACAAAAGTTATTCTTTACATTTGCAAAATTTTTAAACTTCATTGTGCTCAGTCACACCTGTTAGCATAAAACTTGAAATATTAAAATAGTACAAAACCTTTGATAAGTGACAGTAAAGATCAGTTTATAACAACTAAGACATCAAACTCTTGTATTTGTCTTTGTTTACAATTGCAACAAATTCCACAGAACCAACAGCTCTGAAAATGAGTGCATGCTCCTGAAACATTTGATAATATGAATATTTCAGAAACATCAGTTTCAGTCGGCTCAATTGCAAAACAAAGGAAAAACTACTGACTTGCATGAGATAAGCATCTGCAGAGTCCACCATTATATTGTTGTTCACAGACGTTTCTTAAACCATGAACAAATGAGTAATTGTCTAATCTGGAATGTAAAGTGTAGTCATTTAGTGACATACAAAAGTGAGAATGAGAACTTGCAAGTATCAAAAAAACAAACAGTAAAATAAAAACTGTCCTTAATAACGCTAAGGCAATTGTATGCTGTGAGCATACAATTACAGTTCTGTATGGCTTTCTGCAAGAGTCTGTTTCTTGGACCATGCACTAGTGAGACGCACTGCCTTCCACCAATGTTCACGAGGACGTTCTGAATGACTTCAAAGATGCCCTTAAGTTCCTTTGGATAGTCTATGTTGAAGGCAAAAAGAAGGCCCATCAGCATGGAAATGGCACTTGAGACATCCCTCAGATTAGACAGGATTACTGCCGCCTCAAGGACAACCAACACATGGATGATGTCTTCTTCTTTCACCAACACAATGCCAACTTTCATCCTCTTAGTAAATGTGTCTTCAATACCTGTCGGCTATAAAAGGGTTCAAAGACAAGTCCCCTAAGGACTCCAAAGCACTTTACACATCCAGTCATTCACACACATGGGTGGATGACTGAATCGTGGCTCAGGAGTTGACAGTTCGTCTTATAATCGGAAGGTTGCCGGTTCGAGCCCCGGCTCCAACAATCTCGGTCGTTGTGTCCTTGGGCAAGACACTTCACCTGCTGCCTGCTGGTGGTGGTCAGAGGGCCCGGTGGCGCCAGTGTCCGGCAGCCTCGCCTCTGTCAGTGCGCCCCAGGGTGGCTGTGGCTACAACGTAGCTGCCATCACCAGTGTGTGAATTTAAATTTACTTTTGCTAAATATTGGCTGTGCTCTAAACCAAATGTGGCTGAGAATACACGAAATGTGCAAACTGCAGCTACACTACAGGATCAGATTGTGGCTCCACAGACCATGCTTCTTTAATCAGTAAAGAGTTTATTTTTTCCTCTTATATTAACAGCATGAAAAAAGAGCATATAGACATGGCTGGACACGTTGCATAACTGGCACTGAATATCAACATCTGCTTTTACCCAGCTGCCCAATGACTCTGGGCCAGTAACCTTTAATTGCTTACCCAGTCTACACAGTCTCTTTCCAGGGTCCAGGACACTTCACCAAAGTATTGCCCCCCACAGCTGTAGCAGTGCAGCCCCTTAAATATCCTAATATCTCTGCCATTACTATATACAATATGAGAAATCAAACGTAAAGCTGAAGTGAACAGTACAGCAGCGAAATGTCAAAGACCCTGGGGAAGACATGAATAAACACAAGACACTAATAATATCAATGCTAGCTTGCCAGTTTGTTTTTCTGAAACCCAGACCATCTGCAGTGTCAAAGATCTTGTAATAATACATTTGGTGAGGAAGAAGTACACATGTTATCATGTGGCATCTATTGTTTCATTTAAAATCCACTGTGGTGCTGTCATTATTAAATTTACTAAAATAAACAATGCTAACCTTCACAGTCTTGAGAGTGTGTGAGGGATCTTCCTTTAGAAGATGAGGCCCTCTGTCTTCTTCCTTTGTGTAGTCAAAGGTCAAAGAAGTCAAAAAGAAAACAAAAACACTTTTTAAACAGTGTTTATGAAGTTCACAGCTTTTTGATACATAATTCCATCAATAATATCAGGACATTCAAGTAGAATATGATATCCAACCTACCACCAATATACACAGATTCTGTAAAAGTTACCACACTAAATGTCCAGTTGTGAAATATGATGACAGACTTATCAGCTTTCTTTCAATGAGTTCATCAGTTGAAATGGATAACCTGTGTTAAGGTTCAAATTGAGGAAGGGTACAAGAGGTGATCGAAGAATAACCACACCGATCCGGCCGGGTGAAGTCAAACGATGATTTTAATGAACACACGTGTGGGAAGACACTCTGTACGCAGACAGCCAGTAGTCCTCGACTTAATCAAAGCATGAACAGATATTTTATAGCATCAGGGTTTGTTTACTGACGCCCCTTCATGCGTCACCGGTACATTTTATACATAGATCAGATCAACATCACCATGACTTTTCACCTAGAAAATCATCTTCTATTTTCATGGCTTGGTACTTTCCGTTCTTATCTTAAAATGAATTGTTCCTCTTTCTTGCCGAGACAACAAGGACGGTTCCTCTAAATAAATGTAACTAATGTGTGTGTATGTGTTGACCTCACATGCTCTTTGTGTCACCTCTTCACCTACTGTCTGTGTCTCGTCCTCAAATGCTCCTCAAAATAACCTGCACTTAGACTCTGCTTTCGGTTTCAGTTCTGCAAAAGGCACACTCTGCAAACCTGCAACTTCCTGTCAGCCTGCAACTTAGTCTTTCTGAAAGACACACACTGTTCAACCCCTGAATGCAATATAAACTCCAGATTATATTATTAATGCAATGGTAATAATGACAATTATTTAACAATAGCAGTAAAATAATTTCCCTGCTCCACACCTGAAACTTAAACAAAGGATTAGATTTCGCAGTTGAACACTTACATCATCACCGAAGCATTTTATGAGCCTAGTCAGCCCTCCTATGCCGCTCTTGATTTTGTACAGCTCCATGAACCTCTCCATATTGGTCAAGCACAGCAAAAAGGAACCCTTTCAGGTCAACAGATGTAAGACGGGCAAATTCTGCTTCAGCCTGAGCAACAGAAGAAGAGGGGTGGGGAGCACAGGCAGAATTTTAAAAAATGCTTTGAGACCCAAATTTAAGCAAACCGTCATCTGAGGCCCATTAGAGAAAACACAAACGCACAAAAGCAAACAAACAAAAAGATGCACGTTACCTGCCGTTCAGCAAACAAGGAAGTTCAGAGAACAATAAGCTCTGTCTTGAAATCTTTTAAAGTAGAATGATTGTGAAAATGACTTATGTGATGTAAAACTTTAGTAAACGTGTGATTAAAAGAACACTGAGTAAAAGGACAAGTAACAATTTCCTTATTCCTCAGATGTTTACCTTGATGAGCAACACTGCTTTAGTCCAACTGCCTCATTAAAGTTACACAACAGGCTTTTTACATTAAAGCCAGCGAGTCCATTACATACTCGCTTTTTATATCTGAAATACTGTGCACATTCTGTGTATATGTAGTGGACAGCAATTTACCCAAGAGTCCACCTCACTTAAATGACAAAGACAGATGTGATCATCTAGACCTCTGAAAAAAAATGAATGACAAACCTGCAGTTATGGATGTTATTACAACCACAAGAGCCTAAACAGTCTGCTCCACTGCTTTGTTAATGAATCATTTGTTGGTAGCACGTCTGAATATTTAGTTTATGCCACCTGCATGCGATCATCAATATTACTTCTTTAGAAGGACCCTGACACTACAATCTTTATATCATTTGTTCTACAGAGCTATTAAGCTACAATATAATCTGTGTTGTTTCCAGTATGACAAAATGCACAAATTGTAACTTACCATTTGACTCCACTGACAAAAATAAATCCCCAGCAAGTGTCCTGAGAGGACAGATGGTTTGAAAGAGGAGTGAAAGAAGCCATCTATGTCCACTGTGAGCGACCATCTTTGAACAGAGGCGGGGGTTTACGACACCAACTCTCTGCCATCTATAATCCAGTTTTGAGATCCCTTCCCAGACGCCATAACGCCCACTCACATCCTGGGCCATCTGACCTCAGGAAATCGCATGATAAGGTGGGGCCAGGTGTCACAGTGAACTCACCCAAAACTCTGGCTGATTGGGACCCACACCCAGTTTCACACCTTGGCTCAGGCGATTAGAGGATCATCAGGGGGTCCTTTTGTCCCTCTGTGGGGGGAAACTCCCACTAGGTTTATATCTGGGACTCCCCACCATTTGACCTTAGAACTGAAGAAGCTTCTCGGATGAGAGGTGAAACGTCTTCAAGCAACTTAAAGAAGTCCAGACGCTTTGCTTTGCAAGCTCCTTTGACTACGATGACCTGGATGACTGAGAACCTTCACAGACATATCAGACTGATTCCAGACAGATATGCACAAGAAGGAGGAAAAAAAAAAAAGAGTCCTGATCTTAATTTTACATATTCAGTCACAAAAGAAATATTGTAAATTTTGAAAATCATATCTGTCATGTGACTTGAATTATATTAAAATTTAATATACCGCTCATTTTTAATTGATGTTTGCTGCAGGGATTGCATTTGCTTCATTCCACTTTGAAAAGATTCAACAAAATAAGCAATTTTCCCAAACCTTTGTGTGCAGTTGTTTTACTGCTCAAACTCCTTATTTAGCTTCCTATTCGTACAGGTTTTGGGCCCCACTATAGTCGAAAGAGTCTAGGTTTTAAAGGGTTTATACATGAAGTACTGCACTTTTTTGGTCAACACATCCATTCCATTTGTAAGAACATTTGTATCCTTAGAGATGTGCTTTCAGCTGCTTCACAGTGTCGTACTATATTTCTTACTATTTCTGTGCAATGAAAACTAGCACCACAAATTCTCTCATCATGTTTATTCATATTTAAAGTAAAGCTAAGATATGCTTGCAGAAATAATTACATAAATAAAAATCCCAAGATGCAATTTCATGTATTATTTTAAATAATCAGACAAATGAATTCCTAAATTACTAAAACAAAATAAAACATTTACCAAGCGAAAATTGTTTAGTTGAGGTGCCTCTGATGACAGTGGCACATCATCAAGATACATGACATCAAATGGCATGGTGTTCTTTCTTCAGTTACAGATATTCTGTACTTAAGTGGAAGTACAAATACTAATATTAAGTTAAAATACTCAATTAACTTCTTTACTCAAGTAAAAAATTACAGGCTCTGAAATGCACTCAAAGTATGAAAGTAGGATCTCTTTGGAGGACGCCTCTATTTTTGTGTAAAGCTAACTGAACCTTTTACTATATTAACATAACAATAAAATAATATCAGTATATGCGACTACAACTTTAGTCTAACTTTTTAAAAATTCTAATTATGCTAAGCTTGCCTCCGAAGAAAAAGAGGAAAATAAACATCTATTTTCTGTTGCCTACGTTGTAGAGGGTAACTGCCTCAAACGGGTGGGATTCAGCACGTGGGGAACACTAAACTGGTTGTAATGGCTCAGTGTGAGGAAAAGAATCATAACCCCGAACCCCAGTAGATTTTCTTAGTGTACAGGCTGTGATCAACTGACCTGTTGCTCTTTGTCGATGTACACAGCTTAATTCAACCAGATATCAGCAGATGTTTCAGGAGTTGTCCTGGTCAATGGTCCTAATCTAATAATCATCATTAAAGGTCCAAATGAATCTCTGCAACACTTGATGTAACCTTACTCTCACCATGAAACCAAAGCCACTGTGTACCAATGTACTGTAAATCCATCACAGTGCAGCAAACTAACCTGCTCATCCTGCACTAACCTGCAGAGGATTTTCATGCAGCCTTTAAATAACAGTTAGCCTACCTCGGTCTGATTTGCAGCACGTTTTACTATATGAAAAAAATCCCATAATGTCACATGTAATTTAAAAACATAAGGACCTACACACTGAACACTCCTTACCTTTAAATCTGGATATGGTAAAACTCTTCGTTGGATGTTGGCTTCATTTTGTGTTGACATGATTCCATACTGCTTTAATAAATTTGAGGTGTGGACTGCTGGTGTTGCATTGTGTTTTTCTACAGCATTGACAGCGTTTGGCATTACTTTCATGCTGAAGAATGGAGCCCTCGTTAATCAAATGCTTTCCTTTTGATGGATCAAAACCCGACAGTACTTTTTAACATTCATAATTTCATTAATGTTGACAAGATCTCCAACATCACCGGCTGAAATGGAGCCTCAAAACATGACAGAACCTCCGGTGTTTTACAGATGGCTGCAGACACTCACTGCTGGATCTCTCTCTGAACATATTGTTAATGGACTGAACCAAAATTCTTACATTTGGATTCATCACTCCATAACACCCGTTGCCCCTGATTTTCAGTCCAGATCACATGTAATTGGGAGGATAAATGGCCTGTTCTCCAATGGTCCACCTAGAGTGACTCTCATAAGTGAACAAAAGACATAAGTGAACAGTACACTTGCTTGGCACCCACTATAACTATTTTTTCCCAGTAACACTACTACTACTGATAAAAATAACAAGTTTAATATTTTTTGCATGTGAGAGTGTCAATTCTTGATTATTCATATCAAAGATAAATTACTGTACAAAAACAGTTTCATGTGAACTGGGCACTGATGACAGGGCATTTTAACAGTGTTCAGGCTGGCCTGAAGGACACTACTCAGGCTCTGAACATGGCAGCACACAAACACATCCCAAGCACCAGATCCACAGAGGCAGGAGTCTACCATAGCCAACAGATGTGCAGACTGTGCCCTGGAGACTGCTCAACACATAGTAGCAGCATGTAAGAACCAAGCTGGGCCCATATACAGAGTGCCACAACAGAGTACAGGAAATGTATGTATGTACGTAAATGGTAAATGGACTGGTTCTTAAATAGCACTTTACACAACTTCCTCCATTGGCACAAGCATTTTTTTCTGTGCTTGAGTGCTTTCCATTTTTTATTCACACTCCAATTGATGCATTTGGGAGCAACTTGGGGTTACCCAAGAATATTTGACATGTAGACTAGTACCCAGGGATTGTACCACCAACCTTGCAATTAGTAGATGACCTGCTCTACGTCCTACGCTACAGCCACGTTATATACATACATATATACAAACTGTCTTTTTTCTCCCAGGGATTTTTTCATCACTTTGTACTGTTATTAAAAACAGCATTAACGTGCAACAGTGGAGGTCAGGAAGAGAAAACTGCTTACAGAATTGCTAATAAAGTAAATCAGAAACCACAGTGATGGTGATTCTACCATACAGCCATACCTGAACAATATGACTTTAATGTAAGAACCAGCAGAAGAAAACTTTATGGTCTGATGCATTTTTGGTCCTAGAGTTACTGAGCTGAAACAGAAATTTATGCTTCTCAACATATCAGTGATGGACCGAAGAATATGTTCGATAAAACAGCAGCAAATTTTGGAAACATACTTTGTAAGACCTGGAATACTGAAGATGGAAGAGAATAATGATCTTAAACAATAGGTTTCACCTTGATCCTCACATCGTTCAAACGAAACATCACTGAATATCTGTGGAAAGACCTTAGAAGTACAGGCACACAAGGAGCTCCAATTTCTTATCAGCCAGTGCTAGCAAAGAGGATGGACCAAAATCCTCCAAACAGGACCTGAAAGAGTCTCAGAGGTGCTTCACGAACCATTTGCAAGCTAGTTGCCAAACTTGGTATTATTAATTGTTGAGCACACAAGGTGTGTTGCTCAGATAAGATGTAGGCAGTATCAGGTTCTATATCAGGGGTCTTAAACTCCAGTCCTCGAAGGCTGGAGGCCTGAAACTTTTCCATGTGTCCCTGTTGCAACACATCTAAATACAATTAAGTCATTAGGAAGACTATCGAACTTGAGTGCATGCTGAGGTGGCCATTCAGCTATTTGATTCATGTTACAGCAGCTCATGAGTGAATGAACATAGTGCAATAAAGTACTTTTAGAAGTAGATTTTTCCAAACACTTACATTTACTAGAGTGGGGTTAGGGGTTGCCACTTCAGCATGCACTCAAGTTCTATACTCTTGCCAATGACCTAATTTTCCCAGGGGTTGCACCATAGCTTTATAGCACATACAGCAGGGAGTTGTGCACCCCTGGCGTAGGTGCTATTAAGAGCTGGACTTGCCCAGATCACCACAGAGCAGTGTCAAAACCAGCCAGTAACATAAGCTACACCCTTGCATGTGCTGCAGTCAGTTCTTCTTTTTTCCATTTGATTTTTCAAACTTCTCTCTTCAATGACTTTTCAGTCAAACTCATCAACAAGTCTGCATACCAACCTGTAATTGTTAACTAAATTAGGCAAAGATACCCTAGTAGAGAAGAACTGGAGGTTTCATTTGAAAATTCTTCTCTAAATTCCTGCTTTTTGGATCTCAGCCCAGGTTTTCCTGAGTAAGCTACTCAAATCCCCAAGTTTTCATAAAATGTTCTGAGAATCTCAGTCTCCCTGTTCGACATGGTCTCCAGTTGTTTTCCCCCAACACGCTTTCTAAATCAGGCACTGGGAAATACAGAGGAAAAAAAAAAAAAGCATTCAGTCAGTCACATACTTTCAAGCTCCATTTAATGTCCTAGCAAAAGGAGAATGTGACTGCCCTAAAGAGTGAGTAAAATAGAAAGTGCATTTTTTGTTCACTGGAGTTCAACATAAAAAAGATCAAAGAAGTTTCTTTTATGTCAATGGAGCAGAATATTCTTAATTTTGTAGAAATAGCAAAAGAAATCAGTAAAATCAGTTGGGAGCATTTGGTGGTATGGTGTAGATCAAAGGCACATCACAGCTTTGTATCTCACTGGGGATTGTTGCACACGCACAGAAAACACACATACACATGCAAAAGCCTTCAAAGTACATTGCCCCTGTGGCTCTGACGCAGTCTTGCTGTGATCTACAGTCATGTCGATGGAAAGCGGTCATGGAGGAGTTCTGAGAGGCAACAAATGTTTATCCAGAGCATGGTGCTTTTAATTTGGAGCCTGTAAAAGTGATAACATAGCATTTAAGAATGTCCATCTGAACCTTATTCAAGTGGATATGATCCTAGAGAACGCAGACGAGCATGAGCAGAGGGGCTTTTTTAAAAATCTCGGATTGTGTTACCTGTGTGTGCGTTTTTTTGTGTTTTTTTAGGATCCTTAAAGACCAGTACATCCTTGGTTACAACTGTTCTTGCTCTAACAGTCCAAAAAAAAAAAAAGGAAACGAACATTCAGTAAACATTCTTCTCTTAAGGTAGTTCCCTTATATAATCTGTAATCTTCCTCTGCCGTGTATACATAAACAAGTTTAATAACATACCAATCAGTGGTTATTTCACAATTGGAAAAAGCACAAAATGTTTACACTCCTTTACAGGTAAATAAAAGTTTCTGTCAACTCTTTAATAAAGGCGTAGCATAGATCAGAGTTCCTCTTGTCGCCTTCGTGTCCCCTCGTTCTCTGCTATTCTAGTTAGACCTTTACATACAAATATGGACAAAGTGATGGCTCGTGCTCTGAAGCCACCAAGTCTATGAAAGAGGAGGAAGATGATAAGGAAGAGGAGGGTAAGGGCTGGAGATGCTGGAAGGGTAAGGAAGGGGGCAGGTGGGAAGGGCTCATAGCTGGCCCTCACTGCAGTGGCTGTCCTGACTGCCACCGGGCTTTTCTGTGTCCTGACTGGGTAGCTCTTTGAGGATGAGGGCGCTGCTCTTCTCTGTAAACTCATCACCGTCGGGCTCCAGTCCGTCAGGGCAGGGCAGCTTCAGGAGCTCCTCTCTGAGCTGAGCTGTGTGTCTCTGCACAAGAGATGAATTAGTGTTAGAATCCTGGTTACTTCTTTGGCCTTAATTTGTTTTCCCACGTCTCACGTGAAGAGTTCAAAGGTGGCTATTGTAACAATTTTGAAACCATTTGGGACAAAATTTAACAGCGAAACAAACCCGAACAACAAATCGTGACATTCCTATTTACGTTGAAAGAGGACAATGATGAAAAAATGATACCCGAGTCTTGGTACTGAAAATATTGAGAAGGAGACTTTTCCAATAAACTGCCACTAAAGTTGTACACCAGGGAGGGACCAATGTTCTAATGGGTTTTTGCCATGCTAGTATCTGTGGGGACACAGAAAACTGCAGTACCACTCCTTACGGCATCAGCTGCTCTGAGTTGGTGCTAGTTGGCTAACATGGTAAATATCTGCAAATCAGTATTTTCAAGTGGGCTGAGACTGTGCCTCTCATTGTTAAACATCTGTCTTAGTTTCTGGAAAGGTTAAGTACCACCAGACACTATCAACAGACTCCTTCTCTAACCATCTGGGTGGGCAAACAAACATTTAACCTGCTGAACAGTTTTTAAAAACTATGTTCACATCAGAGTTTTTTGCTGCCATTTTGCTTTCACTTGGAAACAAATAACTCGCATCTTTCAACAGACAAATATTTTTGTGTTTAGGGAAAGCTGGGTATTCTTGTCATCGTGAAAATGACAAACTCATTACCACCACTGACGGGCCTGAAGTCAGGCCATTATGCTCCAGCTGGCGCACCGGAGCAGCAGACGGCTCAGAATGGGGTTTCGGGAAGCAGATTTCAAGATATTACTATAATTCTGTGGTGGTTATAGCAAAAGTACCACAGAGGAAGAACAGCAAATGCAAATGCAAATGCAAAAAAAAAAAAAAACGAGCAACAGCTTTACTTGTGTCAATGATGAAGTGGATTGCTCACGCCAAGTAAAAGATAAGCATAATGACCCGTTTATGCTCACTGCTGTCACCACATTACAATTGCTGGTCTGCAGCATGATCTGCTGTCATTTCGACTTGCCATGGACCTTTTATAACTACCTCTTGTAACTTGTGGCACATAGAGTGAATGGGCTGGGGAGGCAAAAGTGTGATTTGGCTGGTCCTTTCTGTTATTTTAGTGATATATCAAATCGGAGCTCAGAGATTCACAAAATACAGAGTGGGAGATGCTTTGTCTGAGCTATGACACCCAGAACAAGTGTGCAGCAAGTCTGGCTGGAGTGAATCCGATCACCGTGAACTAAGCTCCATGTACATTTTATAGTTTACATGTCTGCGAGTCAGCTAGGGTCCACTTGGGTCTGACTTACATAAATTTTGTCTTTAGAAATTGAGCAATCGTCTCTGAACCGGCCAGTGTTTCTGTGACCGCAGAGAATTTAGATTATATTGCACCAACTCCACACGGGTACTTAAAGCAGACTTCAACTGCCTATATTAGTAACAAGTACCCATGCTTTGTGTCACCACCTGTCCGTGACCTCAACAGAGTATAATCCCGGTTTAACAGTCATTATGGCAGAAAACAAGTTGCGAAGGAAAAATAGTAATTGTTACAGCAGTACAGGAAACAGTATTCAACAAAGGAGGAAGCCACAGCAATAGAGAAGGACAAATGAAGACAAAGAAATGTGAAAAAAGGAAACAAAAATGAGTGGAAATGCACAAAAAGCATGATCAATGACTGTAGTAAGGACTTTATTACTTTCGAATATCTTTTAAAATCTATTTCACTACAAAGAAGCTCTGACTTGTGTCCTCTCTGCAGCAGGGGCTAAGCTATAGAATCAACAAGTACATAAATGATAAGCAGCTCAAAACATATTTGTAACACTGCCCCTAAACAAAGCTTTAACATATAGATGTATCTGTAAATCTAAACAATACATAATGCCAATTCAATATCAGTCAGTTTTCAGATAACAGTGTATTAGTGTTGCTGTAACCTTTCTTTTCTTGCTATACTACAAAATAAAGGCAGAAAATGAAGCAGAACCTGTCATTTTCAGCCATGGAAGCTTCTTATTAAATAGAGCTCATTGTTATTTAGAGAAAGGACTTGTTATGTGCAGCCTCAGTTTGCGGGTGGGGGTTACAGTGTTACTTTGTGTGTGTTAGAAACTCCTGTTTGTCTCAAAAGGAAGTCAGGTGGGGACAGGAATTAGGCCGGCCGAGTCCCTGTCCCCTGCAGGTAGCTCACTGCTTATTAGTGCGACATGCAGGAGAGCGCTTACATGCACTGCTGCTGGCTAGCTAACTCTGTAAAGCTTCATATCTGAAACACAAGGCCTGGCATCATCCAACAGAGTGTGAAGTCAGTGTACAACAGCAAAAAAGTGGTCAAAAAAATCTGTAACCAGGATGTTTGTCAGTCTCTTATTATATCAGGATTCTCCTTCTGAATGTAAAGTCACAAAATCATACTGTTCCTTGATCGACCCTAGATTTCAGGGGAGCGCAAAAGGAAGTGTATATATGTGGCGGACATATCGTCATCATGATGTACGGAGAAACTCAAGCATACAATTGAAGTGAAAGTGAAGGTCTTTATCATTTTAAACATTTTGAGGTTTGGGTGTTTATTAGCAGCAATTTCCTCACTGACATCATTACTGTTCTGCTGGATTATCATGTTCTGATAGGTCACTTGCCAAAGTTTGCAGTGTTAAAAGGTGAACTAAACCAAAGTGGATGAGACTAAATTCAGTAACTGACAGCAAAATTAAACAAATATTGTATTAAACGTCAACACACTTCAGGATTCACATAAAAAGAGCTGGCCATCCACAAATTAAAGAGCTGCTGCTCTTCCACTAGTCTGCATATCCAAGCGCCCTTGGGACACTTAAAGGCATGGAATAAAGTCTTGCATGGATGGATTATAGTAGAAACGATAGATGTTTTGAGTACCCAAAGTAGAAAAGAACTATGTAAGTACTGGCAATATCTTTACCTTTAAAGCAGCAGCATGATGGGACATGGTGCGGCCGACCCTCTTGTCGCTGCTGTACTGCTGGATGTCAGCGATCCACTCCTCACACTGAGACATGATCTCTGTTCTCTTCAGGTAGAAGTGTTTATGGATCACCTGCAAACACACAACAACACCATTTATTCAAAAGAGAATAAACTTTGTTATGAAACTGTCACTGGCTCTGCCGTGTATGTTTACAGAAACATTAAAAACATTTAGCACATTAAGAAATAAAAAACAAACAAACAAACAGGACTCCAACCTACTGATAGCTACCCAGGTTCTAACACATAACTGAAACAACGCATTCCTCCACAAACGAGGCACACTCTAGTCTCAAGAGTCAGGCTGATATTATTTGTGCAACACTGCTTGATGTCAGCCATCTACACCCAAGTCTCTTGCTTCCCTGCCCCTACAGTCAACTTCCTAGCAACAGTCGCCATGGCTGTGCTATCAGTATGCAGGGAGTGCGGTGCTAGATGTGTCTGTAGCTGCTATTTGTTGCTATTGGAGGGAGGGGATGAGTTATCATGGTGGCTGCTGATTTGCTGTTTATTAGAAACAAAAAGCAGAACAGGCAGCAGAGGGGGTTTAGGGAATGCTTTAATCCATCTTTCCTTTCTACAACTCCCTCCTCTCCATCTCAATTCCATCTTTTCCGCTCAAATGGTATAACTTTAGTATTTCTTCTCTTATCTGTTTTAGGCAAACCAAATACCAAATATCAAGAATATTGTTGGAAAATGTATGTATTCCATATAGATACAATTTCTAATAGTTTTCTAATCAAGTACTTTCTAATAGTACTTCACCCTATTTTTGATGCAGATAATGTACTTTGCCATAATTTAGTGATTCTTTTTAAAATTGTAAATTTAACATATGCTGTAATATTATACATCTACACAAGCATACTTCACAGGCATTCTCTTTGTCCTCAACAGACACACATCAATGTTTTAACATCCAACCCCATGTTAACTACACCTGACAACCTGCTGCTCCATAATTCAAGCATGTACTCTATAAATAGTAAGTCACAACACTGGACTCTCAAACATTCTTGTGCCAAAAATCAAATATTACCTATGCCATTAGAACTTTTACATTTACACAGCTCAACAAAATTGGTGGTAGGAGAGTGACGACAGTATTACCTCCAAAACCACAATATGCAGATTTTTACTGGTTTACTGGTTATGTGGTGAATGAGATGCTATCAATATGAACTCCATGCAAATAAACACCGCACAAGCTTTAAATATTCAAGACATTTGTAGATGGGAGATTATAGTTTTCTCACAAGGTCACAAAAAAACATTTCCCATTGAATATGTTCAAATGATTCTCACCCAGTGTTCACTGTCTTTATTGGCTAACTGACTAAAATGTCCAGAGTATGAGCTACTGTGATTCAGCCCCATGATAAGAAATATAATGTTCTTGGTAGAAGAAACCCTAAATTAATAGATTGTGCTGTCTCAGTCACTGATACTGGCAGCACAAACAACATTTTTTGGTAAGATAAGTATACTATTAGTACAAATACACCAACTGCTGGCAAGGAGGTCTACAGCACGCAGGCAACTTTCTCAACTAAGCAAATCAATTGTTTCCATAAAATCAAATGTAGAGAGAATTTTTCAGAGACTCTGGCTCAAGCAGTATTTGATTGACATGCTGAGCTCATATGGTAATCACAGCTTTAGAAGACATTTTCTGTGATGAGGAGGCAGCAGTGTTCAAAACAAGGCCAAGATGCTTGATACATGCAAGAAGCTGATGACAGGGCTGGAGAATAGTGGAGCTGTTTCTAGCTTAGTCAGAACAGCAAACGTGGATACAGTGAGGCAAAAAAGTATTTAGTCAGCCACCGATTGTGCAAGTTCCCCCACTTAAAATGATGACAGTGGTCAGTAATTTGCACCAGAGGTACACTTCAACTGTGAGAGACAGAATGTGAAAAAAAATCCATGAATCCACATGGTAGGATTTGTAAAGAATTTATTCGTAAATCAGGGTGGAAAATAAGTATTTGGTCAATAACAAAAATACAACTCAATACTTTGTAACATAACCTTTGTTGGCAATAACAGAGGTCAAACGTTTACTATAGGTCTTTACCAGGTTTGCACACACAGTAGCTGGTATTTTGGCCCATTCCTCCATGCAGATCTTCTCGAGAGCAGTGATGTTTTGGGGCTGTCGCCGAGCAACACGGACTTTCAACTCCCGCCACAGATTTTCTATGGGGTTGAGGTCTGGAGACTGGCTAGGCCACTCCAGGACTTTCAAATGCTTCTTACGGAGCCACTCCTTTGTTGCCCGGGCGGTGTGTTTTGGATCATTGTCATGTTGGAAGACCCAGCCTCGTTTCATCTTCAAAGTTCTCACTGATGGAAGGAGGTTTTGGCTCAAAATCTCACGATACATGGCCCCATTCATTCTGTCCTTAACACGGATCAGTCGTCCTGTCCCCTTGGCAGAAAAACAGCCCCATAGCATGATGTTTCCACCCCCATGCTTCACAGTAGGTATGGTGTTCTTGGGATGCAACTCAGTATTCTTCTTCCTCCAAACACAACGAGTTGAGTTTATACCAAAAAGTTCTACTTTGGTTTCATCTGACCACATGACATTCTCCCAATCCTCTGATGTATCATCCATGTGCTCTCTGGCAAACTTCAGACGGGCCTGGACATGCACTGGCTTCAGCAGCGGAACACGTCTGGCACTGCGGGATTTGATTCCCTGCCGTTGTAGTGTGTTACTGATGGTGACCTTTGTTACTTTGGTCCCAGCTCTCTGCAGGTCATTCACCAGGTCCCCCCGTGTGGTTCTGGGATCTTTGCTCACCGTTCTCATGATCATTTTGACCCCACGGGATGAGATCTTGCGTGGAGCCCCAGATCGAGGGAGATTATCAGTGGTCTTGTATGTCTTCCATTTTCTGATGATTGCTCCCACAGTTGATTTTTTCACACCAAGCTGCTTGCCTATTGTAGATTCACTCTTCCCAGTCTGGTGCAGGTCTACAATACTTTTCCTGGTGTCCTTCGAAAGCTCTTTGGTCTTGGCCATGGCGGAGTTTGGAGTCTGACTGTTTGAGGCTGTGGACAGGTGTCTTTTATACAGATAATGAGTTCAAACAGGTGCCATTCATACAGGTAACGAGTGGGGGACAGAAAAGCTTCTTACAGAAGACGTTACAGGTCTGTGAGAGCCAGAGATTTTCCTTGTTTGAGGTGACCAAATACTTATTTTCCACCCTGATTTACGAATAAATTCTTTACAAATCCTACCATGTGAATTCATGGATTTTTTTTTCACATTCTGTCTCTCACAGTTGAAGTGTACCTCTGGTGCAAATTACTGACCTCTGTCATCATTTTAAGTGGGGGAACTTGCACAATCGGTGGCTGACTAAATACTTTTCTGCCCCACTGTATGTAGCAATATGTAGGCTTCTGATGAATCTGTAGGGCAAACACCACAACACTTCACATGCATGTGAAATATATCGCTACTATTTAGACAAAAATAATGCAACAAGGAAGGTTTCCAGTAATTATATCTGTGCTCAACCATGAAGGCAGTTGATTGTGAGGATTCCTCTCATCCCACTCATCAAAGTGTCACCTTCCTATGTCAGGAATCTAGGTGCTGAAGGTTATCCTGTACGAGAAATGACATGTTGTACTTAGGCAAGTTAGAGACGCGACAGAATCTGTCTCAAGACAGATCAGCTGAGCTGCAGCTGAGACCACCGTGTCAGAATACACTACTGCATCTTCAGCACCAAAGAGGAGTTTTACAAGGTCGCTAGTCAATGACTGACACGAGTCTCGCTCTTCAATTCACATATGGTTGTCCTCTTTTCACATAAATGGACTCGACTCCCTGCTCAAATGAGCATTCCTCCCTGTTCAGAATGTGCACATCATCACTGAAACAATGACCACTGGCCTGTAAGGTGTAAACAGATTATGGTACGCTTGCGTGGTGAGGTAGCTCATCTGAGTTGTGCCACCTGCTTAGCCAGAGGTTGTTTGGTTCCTGCATGTTTAATTCACTATATTACTTTGTGCTGGAGCACCAGATCCTTGGGTTGGACTAAAGTTTGGTGATGTGTGCTTTAGGGTTTAAAAGCCACAGAGATGTGTTTTGAAGAGAAAAAAAAAAGACATCCCAATATTCCTGACACATAAGGGATCGCTAATAGTCTTGGTTTAGGCAGTGGTTGTCGTTCTCCTGTCCTGGATTGCCTGGATTATTTTTAGGTATCGTCATAGCTGTGACAAAGGTGGAATAACAACCTTTACTCAGGGCTTTTTTGATAAGATATTCTTCTGTTAGCCTGGGGATAGTGTTAACTCTGTGTTGTAGCATTCTGATAAATCCCAGTTTGTGCTTCAATGCATGAGAGTCAAACCTCCAGTCAACCAGCTGGAACACTCTGTGTCAATGTCTGCCTCAGCTGAGGACATGAAGGTGCTAAAAGGCCAGTGGTGAGAAAAGCACATGGGAGTACCTCACCAAGCTTCATTAAATTTCCTTGCGCCTAACGTGTGTTATTGCTCAGCTGGGTGGCATTGTCAAGTCCTACTTATGTCTCCTCAATATCTTTTGCTCCAATACTCCATTTCACCTACTAGATGTCACAGATTCATTTTTTACATTTAATTTGAGCATTTACTTCTGTATAAAGGCCAGAGGGGTTTCTACTGTTTCGCCTTTAAATGTCACTAGAATACAAGCAACATTGATTGTGGATACATGCCAATTATGTCCTGCAACATAATTTCCTGATTTCCTGGGACTCTGTGAAGAACATGGAGAGGAAAGGCAGTTGGTCATAGTGATATACCTGTGCAGGAATGAAGAGGTCTAGGAACAAAACGCAGAAGATTTTTTAAACCATACTGTTTAACAATTTTGGAGACTGAGAAGATACCTGTGGAATGGAGAAGAAGTATGATGATGCTGACTTTCAAGAATGAGGGTGATGTGCAGAGTTGTAGTAACTAGAATGATAAAATTGATGAGCCATACCAAGAAGGTATGGGAAAGAGTTGGTGAAGCTAGGTTGAGAAGATAAGTAACAACTGGTGAGCAAAAGTATGGCTTCATGCAGAGAACACGTTAAACATGGTATTTGAGAGTTTTGATGGAGAAGTACAGAGAAGGTGGAAGTAAACAGAATGTCAGAAGGGGTTGCACTGGGTCTGTGGAAAGAATGCCAAGAGAGGAACTTGGGGATTACATCAGAGATGGGTCTCCTCTTGTTTGCAGTGATGATAAATGAGGTCTGCCTGAGCAGAGTGTCTGTGGACAATTATGTTTGCAGATGACATTGTGATCTGTAGTGGACATAGGGAGCAAGTGCATGAGACCCTAGAGAGGAATGAAAGTCAGCAGAAACACAACAGAATACACTGTGAATAAGTGTCAGGGGTGATTTGTGACAGGAGGACAGACTGTAGTGAGACCTACATGGTCTATGGCTTAGAAACCGTGGCACTAACAAAAAGACAGGAGGCCAAGCTGGAGGTGGCAGAAGTGAAGAGCCTAAGATTTCCATCTGGAGTGACCAGGATGTACAAGATTAAAGATGAGCATATCAGAGGCATATCAGGTTGAGTGTGTTGGAGACAAAGCCAAGGGTGAGATTATAGTGATGGTTTGGACATGTATAGACGAGAGACAGTGGATATACTGGACAAAGGATGTAGAAGACAGAGCTGCGAGCAGGAAGAAAAGAGGAATGTATGGATTATTGTATTGTAGGAGGACATTCAGAGGGTTGATGTGACAGAGGATGTTGTCAGGGATAAAAATAAATAAACAAACAAACATAACAACAACAAAAAAACATCATTGATTTTATACAGTACAGTTTTCTAAAAGTCAAATCTTTGGGCATGTTTGCTGGATGACTGTGTACATAAGCATTTCCATAGTCATAAGTGTTACTTTATGTGAGTACAAGGTATTTTCTGTCTTTCTGGCCATTTGATTAAAAAAAAAAAAAGATGAGTACTGGGTACTGGTACAGCTCACCCAGTTGAGAAGACGACTCATCTACTAAAATGCCGGTGAAGGGTCCCACGTTGGTCTTTTTGGCATGTCTTCTACTCTCTTTCCTGTGCACTCTCAAACCGAAACATGTTTTTCTTGTAGCAGATGTATTCTATGGTAATGTTACTCAAATTGGGCTTGAACAACTTTTTCTAAATTAAAATTTCAATATGACAAAGAGTTTTGTAAACCTGCACTGAGTCTATTAACAATGTGAAACTTCAAACCAGGGTGATGCTGACTCCACCAGATATGCCACAGGTAATTAACATTAATTTAGCAAGTTAGTCAAACCAATCAGTGGTGGTTGTTATGCCTACTGCATACTTATTAGTGGTGTAATATTCATCTAGAGGGTCTGCCAGATTAAGCCATTACAATCCAAATAGCCTTAAGTGGTAGGATGGTAATAAAACCCTCCAACACTAAGCTTGTACTTAAAACCTACACTCTGAAGATGGAACACATCTTTTATGGAAGAAACATATGGAATAAACTACTTGGTTAGAAAGCTTTAGCTCGTGCATGTTGTTAAGAAATGCCTGAAAATCTTCTTTTTATTGTTATAAATTCTAATGATAAAAGAAGAAGAAAGAACAACGTCAAAAGAATATTAGGCAATTGAAGCATATTGGAAACACCTGAATGAAAATGACAAGGAACATATGATGGATACAATCTCAATAGATCCAACTGATGGCAGTATAAATTATTTGAGATGTTGAATTTGAAGATTGTATTTCTGCCAGAGAAATGGCTAGTGTGTCCCAAAGCTTGCCACTTCTATACAATTTTTTGGCACCTGGCAAGTGTGACTTCACACACAGTGACACTCTTGACAGAGCAGAGGGCACAAGGGATGGATGGAATTGGTTTACTGTGTGGTATGTAATTTTTGTATGATGCATTAACAGGCAGAATGTGTGATTTCTCAACTCATACTGCTCAGGTTAATGGACCCGCCAAACGATGAATAAACACCAAGCCTCTGGTCTGTCCAATGATGTCCAATTATCCTGAACATTTACCAAAGGAGAGAAATGCATCTTTAAAGCTGAAAGCTCATTGCTAGCTCTAATCATTCTTACTAGAAGGGCATTCAGAGGATGTCCTTTTAACATCAACAACAAAATGTAATGTGTTCTCTCTTCATCATGCTCTGCCTCTCTAAACCATTTAGTGAAATTGGTCCAGGTATTTTTTTAAAAACAAATTCAACTGGAGACAATTTGGCTTTTACTCGAATGAAGAAATTCTGAATATGTTTAATGCATTTTTTGTATGAACTTCAACTTGAATATACAGGTCAGGGACATTTCTAACAGTTTTCATTCTTTATAAAGCAGAAAAAAAGCACAAACATCATTTCTGAATTTCTTATATTTCTTCTCCTGAGACGGGAAAATAAAACAGGATTCCAATCCTAACATTCTGAACAGATTGTTCATTATCAGTATCGTTATGTCCATCCCATTCATGACTAACATTTACTCCACATTTCCTCAAGCAAGAAATTTTTATGTTAGTAAAGTATAAGGTAAAATGTGTGGTCGCCTGCCATATATTTATTTAGATTTGTTCCATTTAGTCTGTTTTTCTCATGTAGTGTCATCATGATGATGGGATTTTTTTCCTTTTCTCCCTCTGTTCATTTCTCCCTTTCTCATTTTCATCTCTAAAGCACTCCTCTTCCTTCATTTTGCTTTCCTGACATTTCTGAATGAGCCTGCTTTGGATGAGCAGGTTGAAAGATTGTTATCCTCCCCTGCACTGTCTGTCTCACCACAGGCCATTTAAAACATTGCAAGGAAATCAAAAAACTGTGAGGGAGAGAGGGGGGAGGAGAGGCAGGCCCACCTCCAGATGCTGCGATCCACCAAGAAATTCTTGTGAAAGGAATTTATTTACTTATTTGTTTTTAAATGGCTCTTGGGGAAGAGAGGTTTTGTTTTCGGTTTTCAAATGTGATGCTGAGAGGCATGTAACCAATCTACTACGAGGATGAATCATCCAAAATGTTGTATTGACTACAGAAGTATAAAGGAAAAATAAGATTTAGTATAAAAATACATAATAATAAATAGAAGCACGAGATCAAAAAGTAAATTAAGCTGTCTGGGTTAAAGTAGTTGCTCAGTACATTGATGTGAATACCAGGGTTAATACTCAAACTGAGTCCAAGTCTACAAACGTTAAGGGGCCTGGGTCTGGGGAGAAATCTTTGGATCTGGTGTCAGCCAGCAGTTTTCACGTTATTCAATATTAGCGGCTAGAACTGGGTTCAGGGTAGAGTTAGGTTTTGAGAATTAGTTGTGATTTTTAGCTTGGTGTTAAAAACAAGAAAATATGACAACTGATCATCCAAACAACATCAAAGTCGACACTCACCTGGGTCCAGTTTTTGTGTTGTTTTCTACCAGAAGGATTTTTTTTTTTTTTTTTTTAAAAAGCAAATTGAAGAACAAGGTTTAAGTGTAAAAAACAATGGTCCCTACCTCTTTAAAGCATGGAGAAGGGTTGCGCATTTGCTCCAGCATGGCCCACTTGACAGTGGCCTGTCGGATGTTGCCGTCGTATTCCCGAGAGCTCTGGGTGCCACTGGGAGTTCCTCTAGATCGTTCATACCCTGGCTCATTGAAGTAAGGCTCAGCCACCAGGATAAGGGACTGCACTGACACTAGCACCTGGTTTGCAAATTAAAGGAAATATGGGAAAAATGGAAAATGTGATTCAGGATTTCAATTGCAGGCATTATTATCATTATTATTATTATTATTATTATTATTATTATCATCATCATCATCATCATCATCACCACCACAATAATAATAATAATAATAATAATAATAACAACAATAACAGTAATAATAGCTTAGTGCAGCTTCCAGATAAGCTAGGAAGAAAAAAACCCAAAAAACAAACAAACACATTTTAAGACTTACAACCAAGTTAGGTATAATCCTGATACACTGACAAAATGAGCCTGAAATCCCCTCAGTGTCCTCAACATATGAATTGATCTTGGCAATGGTGTACACTTAAGAGTCTGACAAAAGCAAGGGATGTTTTGGCCCCATAAAAATACAGCCTTCAATATATCTTTATTAACAGCTCCATTAATGACTCGGCCTGTCTCAAGGAGACTAAGGACATCTTCCTGCATTGCTCTGTCTGTTCCAAGCCACTACATAACCAACAATGACGATGTTGTGATTGGAGGCCTGCCTGCTGGCCTGAGCCACTGTGGAGCTGGATGAACTTGAAAATGCTCCATCAAGTTGATACCAATGACCTTCAATTGATACAGTCTGCTCCTCTTAAACTGGGCTGCCTAATTTCAGAGCCAAAATCCACTCCAGATGATGACCACTTTATTCTAGCCAACTCCGGTCTCCTTTTCAACATATTTTCCAATATTGATCACACATTATAATCAAAAGACATCATCCATTCATCGATTCATTCTCTTCCACTTATCTTTGTCTCAGTCAAATAATGATCTGAGGGATGTGTTAACATTTCATGTTTAGGGACATATGTATTTATCCATAGACAATGTAGCAGACTGAATTTAACACAAGAAATTACAAGAGTAAGATAATTATTTAGCTTGAAATAAACAAAATCTAGGCTTCAGCAAAGTCCAGACAACTGTACTGACACACACACTGTAATAACATGGGAATGGTTGGTCATATTAAAGTCCTGTTTGTGGCACATTAGTATATGTGAGGGGGCAAACTCCTCAAGATGGGTGGTGACCATGGTGGCCATTTAGAAGTCGGCCATCTTGGATCTTGGAGCGGATCGAAATTGTGTTGATATCTGGTGAACGCAGTAACCGGGTCATTGCAGCAGATTTCAATGCAAGACACCCTACGAGACCATCCATCTCCCACGATCCCTCCAAGACTGTTGGAACAACAAAAGTGATGGTTTGGTGTGGGTCCATTCTTCATCAATGGAAACCTCAAGGCCACTGGATATTTGAAATCGCTACATGATGATGTGTTTCCCTCTTTATGCACTGAAGCTGGCACGTTCCCTGAGTTTTTCCAGCAAGATGGTGCACCACCACATTATGGGTGCCAGGTCCGAGCATTCCTAGATGAACAGTTTCCTGGAAAGTGGATTGGTCGTCGTGGGCCAGTTGAATGGCCCCCAAGGTCTCCCGATCTGACCCCCTTAGACTTTTATCTTTGGGGTCATCTGAAGGCAATTGTCTATGGTGTGAAGATACGAGATGTGCAGCATCTGAAACTACAGATACTGGATGCCTGTGCTGGCATTTCTCCTGCGGTGTTGCTATCAGTGTGTGACGAGTGGGAGAAGAGGGTTGCATTGACAATCCAACACAATGGGCAGCACATTGAACACATTTTATAAGTGGTCAGAAACTTGTAAATAACTCATGAAAGAATAAAGTTACATTGAAACCAAGCACACCATTGTTTTTCTTGTGACGTTACCAATAAGTTTGATGTGTCACATGGCCCTCTTCCTATTGAAAAAAAAGGTTGTATCCAAGATGGCCGACTTCTAAATGGCCACCATGGTCACCACCCATCTTGAGGAGTTTGCCCCCTCACATATACTAATGTGCCACAAACAGGACTTTAATATCACCAACCATTCCCATTTTATCACGGTGCATCCATATAAATGGCCCACCCTGTACAATGAGATTCAAGTCCAAATACGTTTTTCCTAAATAGAAACTAATGGTTCCAATTGAGAAATATTAATTTTATACATTTTGGGACATCGATGGCAAACAATATACAGTTAAAGAAAAGTGAAAAATGTTTAATGATACATCACTAGGAGGGCTAATAATAACTATGCTAGGTTTGAGACTTAAAATAAGTCTTTATGTGGATTACTCATCATTGTATTTTCTTGAATAACAGCTTTAAAACACACTTTGTTTCAATACAGATCCTTTAGGATATAACATTTCTGGGCCAAATCTTGCAAAGGTACCTGGCCTGGGCTACTTGATCATAAATCAACAAAATAGTGTGTATGTGTATTTTCACAGTTTATATGGAGCCCATATATAGTCGTATGTATACATGACCCCCTGTAAAACCCCCTGAGCACATACTTTTTTGTTTTTGTTTCTTGCGGTAATCACACTGTTCTTAGTTGCTAAAGTTCAGCTTGTGGAACACTGCTGCGCCTGTCAATGCCAGTTCTCTCAGAGAGACCAGTAAAAGGGCATTGGATGACACCACTGGCAGGAAAATTTTCAATAATCAGTTTGGTACCATACCATTTTAATTTTCAGATTTATTACTGCTCTATGAACTTTATGCTGAAAGAGGAGTACTGGAAACAATACTGTCACTGGTATATGCACACACATGAAAGAAACACCAGTAAATTCTTCTAGCAAGCAAACACATCAAGAAATAAAGACATGCAGACCATCAACCTTTATTACTAATCCTATTTCAAAATGAATGATATCGAATTTTCAGTTCATCTACATCTGATTTTAGAGAGGCATCTTTATGTCTACATCCAAAGAAAGGTTTAACGAAAAGGGGAAAAAAATAAATAAAATTAAAATTAGAAACATTTCAGATTAAGAGTCTACAAAATCAAGTCTAATGACAGATGGCATCTTGGGCATACATGCCAACTGATTGCAACTTCCAGATGAGTGATGTGTGTAAGCAGGCATAACCCAGAGGCTGAAATGATAGTGGTTTGTGTTTGGTTTATCAACACCCACACAGTCATAAAGAAAAATAATAACAGAACTTTAAAAAGAATCCTTCATGGTAGCTGTCAGAACCCCAGGGCCATTAATACAAGGTTCCTAATAAACTATAGCCTATGACACAAAGACTGAGACAGAAGCCTGCTGATCCATTGATACAGGTGATTGTTATGATGGAAAACCATCTTACCTGTAAAAAGCTTGAGGTCTGTGGGTTCCATTTCTCTTCTGGTCTCCCGTGCCATGTGTTGAGGATACTTAAACAAACCTGATTAATAAAAGACAAACAAAACATTATGTGCCAAAATCCATGTGTATTACCAATGTTAAACATACAATATTTAAGTCCAGTAGATTTTTGTTACCCCTCTCTCAGACTTAATATGGGATGTGGGCAAATTGTCTGATCTATAGAGTGGTTCAGATATTCATTGAAGCTTGTTTCAGTGAACACACACACACACACACACACACACACACACACACACACACACACACACACACACAGCAAAGTGCTCAACCATCTAATCAGATTATCTGCACAGCTTGTTTCTTCTACTTACAGTACCAAAATTCTGAGAATTCAGTGAATTGGTTGGCAGATTTTGCAATTAATACACATTTTAAAAAGAAGAAAAAAAATACATTTACTTTGCCATCATTGTAGAGGTTTGGGTTAAAGCGCACACTGTGTCCGCCAGTGGTCTCCAGATTGACCAGAGGTGGTGAGTTGGGATAGTCTTGGGGAAAATAAACATCAAATTCGAAACAGCCATTGGCATATGGTGTGTCAGCTGGACCAGTGATGAGAACCTATGAAAACAAACAAAAGGGAAAGCTTAAATATAAACAAAGATTAGTTATGAGCTTAGTCATTATCACGCTGAAAGAGGGTTAATTGGAGAAAGGTGAATGTACTGATAACAGTAAATTTAGATTTTAACAAAAGTGCAAATGGCAAAAGTTTTAATGGAGAAATGGCGCAGACACAGCTAATGCTGTTTCACAGCTGCAACAAAGTAATTACAAACAGGCCAAAGGGTAAAATTAGAGGAGAATTCTAACTACAGTACTCACTGCTGAGCATTTGTGGCAAAATCTGATTTATTTCCTAAATATAACAAACATAAATATAATGTCTAATTGATATTGAGTAGACTTGCTGTTTAACTAGAGTTGCTTCACACAGCACAGTTCATAAACACAGACGAGGGCAGGGACATTGACTGCCCAATAAATGAACAACCCTGCCTTCATGTTTAAAGCTCTCTTTACCACAACAACAAGGATATTGGCTGATAACACTGACAAACAACGGGGACAACTAAGCAGTCACTATGCAATATACTGTGCCATAGACCATTTGGCTGCTACATCTCATTAATGAGTATATTTCATTGCTAGCTTGCCTGCACTCAGTGGATCTGCGTTCGACTACTCCGCCTAGGCTGCACTGTCGAGCACAGATCCACTGAGCGCTCAACACAGACAGCATCGTCAGAAGGAAAGTTGATAAAATAAATTGAAACATTTGTATTGTTCGATACATATGCGTACCGAACCGAAAGCACTGTATCAATCGGTTCAATATCGATACGAATATCGTTGCACCCCTAATATATGCGCGCGCACACACACACACACACACACACACACACACACACACACACACACACACACACACACACACACACACACTCTTTTTCACCAATTTTGTTTTATTCTGATTTCTTACTGTGCAATTTCTGTCAGTGTTCTGCTACTGGAAACTGAATTTCCCAGAGAAACCTACCCGAGGGATTAATAAAGTTCTATCTAAACAACATCACTGGCAAAAAGCAATGACATGACTCCCAGACCACTGAATCTTTTTCCCTTGTCTAAAGTTCACAAATTAAGTCCAAAAGTTTACAAACAGAATCGGCAACCAAGGGCACCTCTAGCAGTCTAAAACCCACCTACTTAATACTGGCTACTTGAACAACACAAGTCACTACAGTAGTACGTATAGGGACCAAATAGTCTACAACAATGGGCCAGATAAAAGATTTAAATATTCTATTGAAATCAAGGACTTCAGAACAACTTTGGGTTCAATGACCTCAAGTCATCTTAGGAATGAATTTTCAACCTTGGCACATCTTTCTTTTATGAGTTTCTATCATTCCTCTTGGAAAATTATTCAACCTCACTATCAAGTGCTTGAATTAATGCCTCAATTAAAGGTAGGTGTATGGTGCTGCTGGACCAAGTCTGGACTAAGAACTTCTAAATACCTCTAGTGAACATATCTATGCAGGTGCATTGCATAAGATATTCTATTCACATACTGAAGTGCTCACTGAATTTATATCGGGCATATTCTAGTCCTAAGTAAGGTAGACGTGTTTTCCTTTCATAATGCGAACATCCTGACCCTTGTGCAAACGACCACATTGGTCTTGAGTAGTGTTAGGGGTTTTGTAACACTGAGATTACGTAGCAGCTACACTAAGATTTCTGGAGGGCACTGGGTGCCACTCATGCATTAAGGTTATTTTGACATGAACATTCAGGCACATCACTTTCATTGCACTTTCCACCAAAGTCAAGTAAATCTGGTGTGGAAGCATTTTGAGACTGAAACTGACTGTGCCACCTGGAGAGTGCTGAATAAATGCAGTTGGCTGTTTGGTTATTAATTTAAGGATGTGGGGTGAGCTACTAGGATGTACTGACCCCTCACAGATCTTGATGTTTCCACCTCATCAGCCACTGTCCCTCTCTGCTCATGCTATTCCTTGGGCCATGCTATTATAGGGGGAAGTTAATTTTGGTAAATTCTGAACATGTTTGCATAACAGGGGCGTTAACTGAGGTCAAAGATATTTTCTTACTTCAGTTTGTGATTACAGATAAGAATATACATCCATCCATTGCATTTCTTGACTAATCAATGTCAATGTTGCACTGTTGTGTGCAGTGTTTTAATCATATGTCAGCTTTGTTGTTAGTATGCTGCGTCTTTATTTGGAATATTTTCCTGCCAAAATGGAGCTAAACAGATGAGAATTTTGACATTTAGCAAAGGAGACTTTGCCATTAATCAACTTGCGGTGTAAGAGCCATTTATCAAATGTCACTAGGGGAATGACTAAGAGCTGCTGATGACAACTCATATGGCAGGAGCACCACAGAAAAACAGCACACAAAAATCCTGGGAGTGTTGATTCACTCACCCACTTCTCACATGAGTGGATTCTACTAAACCCAGAGTGCATTCTCAATCAAAACAGTTACTACAACACACAATGTATCCTCTGTATTCTTATCATGCAGTGTGAAGTCATCGTAGCCTGCTATAAATTTGTAGCCCTAAGCCTAAAATAGCGGATAAGCTCTATTACCTTCATGATATCCAGCCTCTCCTCATCGCAACGGACAAAGACACTCGAAGAAGCAGACAGAGGCAGAGAGGTGGACAGAGTGACAGCCTCTTGGGCAAGGCGGCGAGATCTGGCTGCGCTGTTTGTATCACTGGCGTTCTTCACCTGAGACATGTAGTGGTAGTTCACCTTGAACATCAGCTTTCCATCCTCATCTTCTGATACCATTTCAAAGGTGTCTGGACAGAGAACAGACACACAGGTCAGGATAAGTTCAGCGCATTACTGTGCTCAACCCAATTATAAACACAAGTGAAAATGGAGTTTTTTTCTTTTATAAGCCATATTCAAACAGATAAAATGCGATCTAAATTCACGGTAATAATTAAAGCAATAAAGGGAGATGAAATACTGTTTGTGGTCGTGGTATGTTACCCGTTACAGGAAGATCGACCTGCTGTTCTGAGTTTATGAACCTCATACTCCATTCCAGAATTAATCAGATCTTTTATATTCATTTTTATTCACTTACATATACAACACACACACACACACACACACACACACACACACACACACACACACACCGAAAGATGGACACTATAGAACCATGACAAAAAAAGATAAATAAATAAAATAAAATGGACACAGCAGCCCTGCTAGCACTAAAAACTCTGGACTCTTCCAGAGAAAAGGCTAATGAATTCTGTGTGTCCCAGGTTAGGTCACTGTCAGCATACTTGTAACAAGTCTCATAGCGAATATATTTATTATTTTTTTTAAGATCTCAGATCCAACTGATCTGACATCGATGTTTGTGCTTTATGGCCAGGAATGTGAACTTCTTGTGAATAAACTGGTAATAACAGGGATTAGTAACAAAACAAAATTTAAAAGAAAAACTGTTTTTTAGTTAAATGCTAAAATGACACATACTGCACACAATTTTTATTAACATCCTTATGCAACAAGTCTCTTGTACCTTCATTGAATTTATTTTTAACTCCCGATCTGACTGTACTTTTTTACCACAAAAAACAAAAGTGTGTAAGTTACTGAACAAGTGCAATATCTTTTATAGCTAAAATGCTACAAAAAAAGCTCAGATATTGCTGTATATTGTTTAAACAATATACAGCTTGAGTCATAACGTGAGAAACATTCAGATGAAACAGCCACCCTGTCTTGAGTTGTCTATTTCTATGCTGTCTGCATACCCAAACACTGTTTACAGTCAAGTCACTTACAATGACCTCAGACATCAACCTGCTTACAAAATCAATTGCAAGACAGCAAAAACAGTGTAATTAATCATGACATGGCTGAGTGGAGAGTGATGGACAAGACAAAAGAGATCAGCTGGATGGGAAAGTAGCCTGATTCTGCTTCCCTTTCAGAATACTGGTGTGAAGACATTAGTAAGCATGTCAGACATGAGATAGAACAAGAAGATTTATAGCAGAATGGTGCATTACTTTTTGTGTGTATATATTTACTGATTGATAGAAACTCACCAAACTGTAGTTTTTTCATGGCAGCTACATATTTTTCCTCCAGAGAGCGGAGTACGGACAGGGGCTTCGGCCGGCTTGACACCTTCCTTGAAGACTCCACTAGTTTCTTCTCTGGTAAAGAAAAGGTTGAGAGTAGGGAGCAAAAATATCAAAGCCCAGAATAAGGAAAAAGACCTAGGAATGTGTGTGTTTTATGTTTAGGTGTTTCTCACTGTGCTCATCTTTACCAAAACCTCCCACATGCCCAACAGGTTTGTTATATACTGAGAGTTAATAATAAAAGTCAACTCTACCTCTCACTTATCACATCTGGTTTCAAAACACCAAGACGACAATGACAAATACTCAGCTAGAGGCTTCAAAATGGGATTTCAGAAACCAATGCAACTAAATCCATTTGGTGCACAGTTTGTGTGTGTCTGACCAATGTAGCCAGGACCACTGAACAAAGGGATATTTTCTGTGCATCTAAGAGTCCCTTTAGAAATGAAGTGTCCTTTAACTCAAATGAAGACTGAGGAAGTGCAATATAAATTATGTCCTGCTACATTCACAAATGGAAATTGATGAGGTACAAACTAAAACCAATACATTCAAACATAAAGGTTCTGTAATAAATTCTTGCTTCATTAAGGTTCTAGTCAATATTCAGTTTTAGTTTGAAGTGTTAAGTCAATTCAGTTTGGAGGCTTCAATTTTAGATGTCACTGACCTACATTGCATTATATACAGTTATTCAGCCTTGTTTATTTAATTCAAGGCGCTATAAAGGGATGAGTTATTTCTAAGACTTTTGGATAAATACTGAATTTCAATCAGCATACATTACGTCTATTAGTGTTACATTTAGTAACTGTATTTTCTGAGATTAATGCATAATAATACTGTCTTCACCTAGCTACCAAGACATATAAGCAACAAGGCAATTAAATAGTATTGTGACAAAATATTTTACAATTCAGCAGCAGGCTCATAGTTGCTGGCCCACTGAGGTGATCTCAGCAGCTTTCACAAACACAGGAAAAATGATAGAAGTGATAAAACTTACGAGAAAAACAAGAATGGGTCAAAGGCTATGCTCTCCATTTCCACTGCTGAGATTAAGTGTAAAAAGGAAATAGTGGCAACAGCAGCAATATAATTACAATATAAGACTCAAATTTTTTTTGTCTGCCTACTCTATAGAGCAAAGGCACAGCTAATTGTCCTGGAAGATTTCAAAGGCGAAGACCAACTTAATGGATGAATATGCAGATCTTTTACAGAATGTAAAAGATAATCTAGACAACCTATTCCACAGAAAATGTTGCCCTCTTACTTAAAAGATCTATGATTGGCCAATGTTTTCTGTGGAATAGATTATCTAAAGCTTTAAAATAGAACCTAGAATTCAGGGTTTCTGCAGGTGTGCTAACAGACATGAACCCTATAATTGCAATATGCTCAAAAGTACTCTACTCCTCCACCATTAAATCAAATTCACAGTTTTTTCCTGCTCTCAAGCACATCAACAGTCATCAATTGCGAGACAATTATTTACAAGCTCAAGAAAGAATATTATACAATTTTTCCATAAGGATATGTTTAACAAACAGAACTGCAATTGAATCTTGGAGGAATACAAACTGTAGAGAGCAGTGGCTGATATCATTATCTGGCCTGTTCAGATAACTGAACACTTCAAAGGGACTTTTTCTCTTCTCAGTCAATATAATCAAAACAGAGGAGGATGGTAACTCATGTCAGAGACATTTCTTAAAGCCTCTACACTAATTAAAAGATTATTCATGTATTGTGCACTAATGCTGCAAAGCTATACACTGGACAACTCTGCATAACTGGTAATCATAGAGCCCTTTGCTATATGGATTTCTTTACATGAAATGACAGAACATTAATCTTTATCTATAGCCCCCTACCTCACATGCACACTTCCATCAAGTCTAATAGCCAGCTCCCCACCTAAGTGCTCAGTTAGATGACCAATTTATGTAGACAGAGCATAAAAACTTAATGCAGGGAGTAGCAAGAAATGGATGGGTGGGAGAAACCTAATATTGTAATACTGTGAAGCAGCAGAAACAGGAAATGTGTCATGCTTCATCATGACACAGACATTTTACTGATGGCACTGCTACCTTAAGATGGCTAATGACTTGTCTCTCTTTATTTTTCGATGTCTTATACATGTTAGGTCATATGTACTTTGGCCTTTTCTATTCTTCAGTCTGAATCTTGTGTTACAATTTTAACTGACTGTTTATCTTTGTAGGGCTCATACGACATTTCAGAACCCACCTTGGAGGAGGGAGAAAAAAAACCCCCAAAACAAAACATAGGCCAAGGAATGTGGAGCAAATTTAAACAAGACATCAGAACAAATTTCCCACGTGTGGGACTAATAAAGGTTATCTTATCTTATCTTAGTAGCATATAGTCCATCATCCACCACAAAAGCTACAGGGTAACATTAGAAGCAGATTTAGATAACAGTGAATGTGACCTGCAGTTTCAGACAGTTTGGTCAAGTTCAAATTTTCAATAACAGTCCAATGGTGTCCTTGATTGAAATTAAATTGTCGGGCTGCAGTCAGTCATTTAGACTTTGATAAGCTAAAGACAATAGATCTGGCACCTGCTAAAATCATTCAGCTCAAGTTGTGACACGGGAAATTTGGAGGGAGGGAGGGGCGTCTCAGAGCTTCACATTTTTTAAAAAATATTTGATTTCCAAACTTGTTTTTATACAAATCTGGGTATGTGGTGTGTTCACTTAAATGTACTGAACAGTGTGACCTGAGAGCCTTCAGATTTAGAGCAAACAGTGCAGAGAATGAGAACTCGGCAAACACAGTTGTTTTTTAGGTAATAAAGCCTCATGTTAGGCTGTGTATACATACCCTGGTTGGCCTGCCGTAGGTTTGTAGTAGCAGCGTAGACTATCTCAGCTGTCCTCTGGATGTCAGGCACCAGCAGAGTCAAACCCTCGGGCTCTGGGTCTGAGCTCTCTGATTTTGCCACACCTTTACTTTTATCTTTCTTTGACCTGGAACACACACAGATTGTGCTGTTTAATAACTTGTTGTTTTTTTTTAGAAATTTTTCTGAAACAAAAGATGATTATATGGATGCAGGTTTTATTGCTATAAATTATTATTATTGTTATTATTATTAAGATCTGTTGCCTGTTATTTAAATTATCCACTTCTCTGGGAATATAACCACGTCAGTAATCTAGATAACAATCCCCATCCCCAGTTTACACATTTTTACCCTGAAAGAAAATAAAATTGCTATATAAGATAACAATGTGTTTGTGTGGTGCTTCTCTTCCATGGCCACTCTTAGAACTTTGCTCTGCACATTTTAAAACAGTATTTTACATTCTGCCAAATATATGGGCTCAACAGCTGCTTTCATCAACCCAGAATTGTGACTTAAAAATGAAGACAAGTCCCTAGGAAACACAGCTGACAGTTCAAGTGATCACTCTCAGTGCCTGGGTATTTTTCTTCAGTTTTTTAAAAAAAATAAAATTAAAGTCCCTATTTTGTGTGTGGACCTGGAATGTGAGTACTGTGCTTGTATAATGTCCTATGGCCATCAAAATGATGCTCCACACAAGAAAGGCAACACAATGCAATAAAGGTCTGTCATTTTAAATGACATCTGTCCCTTAGGTTATATCACAGACATTCCCATTACACCTGACATGGATTCTAAACTCCTGTGGCTCAAAATCTTACCTGCACCAACCACTATATGCCTTCAATAAGCTATCTTGCTCTCACTAACCTGTTATGAACTACAAGGTTTGCTGCCCCTTGGTATGTTAAATAAACTATGCTGGCAGCATGACAGCTACTGCAACATTCATGGCAGGCATTTTCTAAAAATACCTTCAAATGCATCATTCATAACAAGGCACTGTGACATGTATGTACACAGTGTGTGTGTGTGTGTGTCAATCTCACTACAGTATGTTGTCAAAAAGCTTACAGCAGCAGTGGTTGAGCTGAGCGTGCTGGATATAATAAAAAATGCACATACATTTTTTTTTTTTTTACAGAGCACAGGCAGTGTCCCTTTTGGGGTACATTTTAATGGTAAGTGTGAATACAGCTTGAGAGATAAAGAGCCCATCTTCAGCAGTATTGTTTGTTAATGATAATGAAGAACTGGGATAGTAAGGTCTTGGCTACATCCAATATTCAACTTAAATTTGTGGTGACATAAAGGATCTGATTTTTGTAATCTAAAATGCAATGAAAAAAAAAGAAAAAACAAAACAAAACAAATAAACAAAAGAAGCCCATAAATGGTTTAAATAATTGAGATCACTTAAAAATTTAAAACCTTAAACTCATTAAAGCTTTCTCTTAAGGTGAAAAGAGTTATTCCCACTTGATTTTATTTGTGTCACCTGAGGCGATTGGTGTATGTGTCAACGCATGTTTTCATCTTTGCCAGCAGCATCCCAACAGAGGTTTGGCCCTCAGCATGCTCTTCGTCCTCTTCTTCCTCATCCTGGCCTGGGTCTCCAGTCAGAGGCAGCAGCAGAGGAACCAGTGCCGTGCAGGTAGAAATGGCCCTCAGCAGCTCCAGTAGTGCTCGATAGAGGGGGACGTGGCGTGCCATATCTAGAACTGTAGAGACAACGTGGATACAGCGTTACATGTTTGCTGGTAGATATAACCTAATCTAGGGTCACCATTCCCAACATCATGGTCCAGAAAACTGATTGCTGTGAAGTTGCTCACCATCTGTTCAGTGCTGCCACTATTGACATGATTCAATATTTCAGCAGAACCTATGAACAAAGTAGTGGAGTCCTTTCTGCAGCTTCCAGACACTTGTGAAGGCAAACTAATGACTAAAGACTTCTGCCCTGTAGCCTAAAGGAGATGGAGGTTTTCCAACAACATAACAAAGACTTGCATTACACTTTGTTTTGTATAACAATTAAAAAAAAAAAAAAAAGTAGAATTTCACAAGAAGGCAGCACGGTGGTTAGCACTGTTGCCGCACAGCAAGAAGGTCCTGAGTTCAATTCCACCATCAGGCCGGGGTCTTTCTGTGTGGAGTTTGCATGTTCTCCCCGTGTTTGCGTGGATTCTCCCTGGGTACTCCGGCTTCCTCCCACAGTCCAAAGGAACTCTAAACTGCCCATAGGTGTGGATGTGGGTGTGAACGTGAGCGCGAATGGTTATCTCTGTCTATGTGTTCACGCTGCGACAGACTGGTGACCTGTCCAGGGTGTACCCCCCTCTCGCCCTAAGATAGCTGATAAAGGCTCCAGCCCCCCGCAACCCTGAAAAGGATAAGCACAAGTGGATGGATGGATGTGGAATCTGGTTTAGCTGTCAGGGCCTCTTCTAGCTCAGCTTAGTAAGCCATTACCATGGAGATGTTGTGGGCTCTTACCGACAGAGCTGCTGCCTTGTAGCACTTATCCATAAGGCTAGACTAAAAACGGTCTGTCTTGGAGGGGAGGGATGGAGCCGATGAGGGTAGAGACGTCTTCGGGTGAAGATGGCTTACTACCATTGGCTCCACTTGCGGCATCTGGCGGAGGCTGACTGACTCCATCCCCCTTACAATCCAGCAGGGAGCTCCCCACGATGGGGTGTTTTCTCACTGTATGGCTTTGCTTTCCACGTCACCGCTATCTCATTGAGTAGCTCGGGGAAAACAGGCAACATATACTTCCCTGGGTTTTTTTTTTGCATTTGGCAATTTCTTACCATCAAAACAAGATTTTACAACCCCAGTTTGCACAGCGGGCCACAGATTGTAGACCCTCGCATCTTCGGACTTGTACATTTTCCTGCACGTCGGCATCCAGGGGAGACGGCGGTGACAATTTTTCAACCTCGCTGGTAGCTGAGGGCTTTGCAGCTCAGCGGCCACACAAACCCAGAGACCTCATGGAGCCGCAACCCACAGTGCTCAAGATCAAGCTGCAGTCCACACCACTGCGTAGTGCCAGAAAACATAAAGGCCTCTATCAGAGCCCAAAACACCCTGAAGAATGTCTTCGGTAAGAATATATGTACGACCATAAATAACAGTGAACTTGCCTAGATGCTTAGCTACTTAACAAAAAAGCTCTTTCGCCCAGTGTGAAGTCAGTCTTGTAGTTTTATTTCAAGATGTTTGAAGATATTCCAGTCTGGCTACAAGGAGCACAGTGTTTGACAATGTCTCTTTTTCAAGGTTTGGCTGCCTTCGGTAAAAGTCTGATGACAAGTAGCCACAGGAATGGAGAAAGGGATTCCGAAAGTGTTTGAAAGAGGTCGCTTGTTTTTTTGTTTTGTTTGTTTAGAAAATAAAATATTTGGCAAATGTGATTTATGACTCAGTGTTGGGCTCATTTTCAGTTATTGTTTGCATGAAGCAGCACCTTACAGAAGCCATCGAATACAAGGGTCTGTTGAGACAGTGTCAGCCTCCGCTCTTGTTTGTGGCTCCCAGACTGTTTTACATTTATATTGAAATTTCCAAGTCCTTTCTGTTCTACTCCTAGCATCTGCACAACACTGAGCTTTAATCCTTTAACCACTGTCTGTGGATGACACCTTGCAAGAAATCTCAATCCCCTTTTGATACATCTATGTAATTACTGGGGGCAATCGAATTCCTCCTATGAATTGTCAATGTCCGGTTGTTTTCTCCAACCTTAAAAGGAAGAGGAAACCAATTTAAGCAGGCTCTACTGAATGGGGGGAAAAAAAAGAATATTCGAGCATCTTTTAAGCACATAAGCAAAACACAAGATTAAAATCAGACAGTTTCAGAAGGAACATAAGCAGTTAGTTTTAAAATTTTTACTGCTTTAAAGACACAGCAAAAACCTCTGTTTGAGCAAATCACATAATTTGTTTTGACACTTTCTATAAGCAAAAGTAATATTTCTATCCTTTTTTAACATGGCAAATTGTAAATAGACTGGTTCTTATACAGGGAGTGCAGAATTATTAGGCAAGTTGTATTTTTGAGGAATAATGTTATTATTCCTCAAAAATTCCTGACAGTGCGCCCCAGGGTGGCTGTGGCTACAATATAGCTTGCCATCACCAGTGTGTGAATGGGTGGATGACTGGATATGTAAAGCGCTTTGGGGTCCTTAGGGACTAGTAAAGCGCTATACAAATACAGGCCATTTACCATTTATTGAACAACAACCATGTTCTCAATGAACCCAAAAAACTCATTAATGTCAAAGCTGAATGTTTGTGGAATTAGTTTTTAGTTTGTTTTTAGTTTTAGCTATTTTAGGGGGATATCTGTGTGTGCAGGTGACTATTACTGTGCATAATTATTAGGCAACTTAACAAACAACAATATATACCCATTTCAATTATTTATTTTTACCAGTGAAACCAATATAACATCTCCACATTCACAAATATACATTTCTGACATTCAAAAACAAAACAAAAACAAATCAGCGACCAATATAGCCACCTTTCTTTGCAAGGACACTCAAAAGCCTGCCATCCATGGATCCTGTCAGTGTTTTGATCTGTTCACCATCAACATTGCGTGCAGCAGCAACCACAGCCTCCCAGACACTGTTCAGAGAGGTGTACTGTTTTCCCTCCTTGTAAATCTCACATTTGATGATGGACCACAGGTTCTCAATGGGGTTCAGATCAGGTGAACAAGGAGGCCATGTCATTAGTTTTTCTTCTTTTATACCCTTTCTTGCCAGCCACGCTGTGGAGTACTTGGACGCGTGTGATGGAGCATTGTCCTGCATGAAAATCATGTTTTTCTTGAAGGATGCAGACTTCTTCCTGTACCACTGCTTGAAGAAGGTGTCTTCCAGAAACTGGCAGTAGGACTGGGAGTTGAGCTTGACTCCATCCTCAACCCGAAAAGGCCCCACAAGCTCATCTTTGATGATACCAGCCCAAACCAGTACTCCACCTCCACCTTGCTGGCGTCTGAGTGGGACTGGAGCTCTCTGCCCTTTACCAATCCAGCCACGGGCCCATCCATCTGGCCCATCAAGACTCACTCTCATTTCATCAGTCCATAAAACCTTAGAAAAACCAGTCTTGAGATATTTCTTGGCCCAGTCTTGACGGTTCAGCTTGTGTGTCTTGTTCAGTGGTGGTCGTCTTTCAGCCTTTCTTACCTTGGCCATGTCTCTAAGTATTGCACACCTTGTGCTTTTGGGCACTCCAGTGATGTTGCAGCTCTGAAATATGGCCAAACTGGTGGCAAGTGGCATCTTGGCAGCTGCACGCTTGACCTTTCTCAGTTCATGGGCCGTTATTTTGCGCCTTGGTTTTTCCACACGCTTCTTGCGACCCTGTTGACTATTTTGAATGAAACGCTTGATTGTTCGATGATCACGCTTCAGAAGCTTTGCAATTTTGAGACTGCTGCATCCCTCTGCAAGATATCTGACTATTTTTGACTTTTCTGAGCCTGTCAAGTCCTTCTTTTGACCCATTTTGCCAAAGGAAAGGACGCTGCCTAATAATTATGCACACCTGATATAGGGTGTTAATGTCATTAGACCACACCCCTTCTCATTACAGAGATGCACATCACCTAATATGCTTAATTGGTAGTAGGCTTTCGAGCCTATACAGCTTGGAGTAAGACAACATGCATGAAGAGGATGATGTGGACAAAATACTCATTTGCCTAATAATTCTGCACTCCCTGTATCGTGCTTCTTCATACCACCTGGCTGATTCAACTATGCACACACTCATACTTCAACGGACTCCTCAACTTGGGGTTTCTGAGCTACAAGCAGCGCTTTGAGACCTAAAGGGGACCCATTAACCTGATTTATTATTAGGGTTCAGATTAGCTTTGCAAATTTCAGTGTAAAATAATTTAATTTAAAATTCTTTGGAAACCACTCTTTGCAAAGTCACAGGTCCTGTAATCAGTAACCTTTTTCCCCACAGAAAACACCAAGCTCAGCTATGAAATGCTTGGTTTCAACATTTGTTGAAATATGAGCTTAATCTTAATCCACAGAAATGTGTCATGGGCAAAAGATGTACTTGGAAATATTGACATTTATAATATTTAAACTAGCGTGACAGAGATTTTAGTTTCAAAGTGAAACGACTCAACAACTACTGGATGGAACATCCATATTACACACAGACGGATTCTAACAATTTCTGCCAATCCAAAATGTGCAGAACACTCATTTGGATATCACAGCTCTCTCTGAATAAATTAATATCCATGATATCTGTAGTCTCCATCACCAAATGGAAAACTGAACAATGATGTAGAGCAAACGGCAAAGACAAGAATCTGACCTTTTGTGCTCAGCCACAAGATGAGCTGCAACCCAAAGAGGATGAACATCCATCAAAACTATGACCATTCTGGTAGTGCTGACCTGCAGTCATTGCAGCACTGAGAACAGACAATCTCCACTCTGTGTGATTTAAGGCCTTCAGAGGGCAATATGGAGACAGGTGTTTGGCGCAGCAATTCTGGATGTTCAGCCTGATTAATAGTTATCAGGCCTATAGACCTGTAGGAAAGCACCTGTGATGAATTAGTGTGGCATGTATTAGAGCTGCTTGAAACAAAAGTATTACTGCTGGATCCTGTTCACCCATTTAATCTCCACTAGTTTTAAATCAATCGTCTTACTGAAATTATGCATCCATATGTTGCATACCTCCAGAAACACAGTGATGTTAAGATGTAGATATTAAAGGCAGTCTTCGATTAAAGTCTCTTTAGTAGACAGAAGCAGTAATTTTCTCCCCTAACTTTTCAATTAACCACTGTGTTAATTTAAAGCCGTACTGACAATTTTTGGTATCAAAAAACAGTGTCCACAGTGAAATACTCATTTAGATTCAGTGTTGGCTGATGCTCCTGTCTGCTTGGGGATGTGGAGTAATTTACGGTTGGTCACATACTATGGATCAGAACAGTTATTTCAGGGAAACAGTAAAATACTGTGAGCTGTAGGACCCCTTTCTTTATTTAAAAGTCCAACATTTGTCTGCTCATTATAACAAAGCTTACTTCTTGTGAACGAAGAATTTTAAAAACCAGAGTGCTCATCAATCCAAAACAAGACAAATGATCTAAAGGAGAAAATTCATGACTATTGCTTCTTTCCATAGAAGGGGGAGTCCTGCTAAAATGACACAGAATCTAAGAATTCGAGCCAAACATAATTAGAACTGTTAATTAGCCACTGTAAGAAAAACACCTAATAGGAAAGACGACATAAGAAGAAACACCTGCTCTCAAAATGTTAAAATGCAAGTACACACGCTTTCAATTTGAAGGTTTTATGCATCAAGATAATTCACAAGTAGAATAGATTTGAGACAGTTGAAAATCTTCCCAGAAGCAGACATCCCAGTAAATTCACTGCATGACCAGACTGTGCAATGGTCAGAGAAACTGGGAGGAGAAAAAAAAGCTCAGCTCAGCACATTAAATGTTACAATTCGTCACGACCTCGTGGATGGTTTGCTTAGAAGGGTTGCCATAAGAATGCCTCATCCTTCTAAAAAGAACACAGCAGCAGATCTTAGATTTGCAAAGCAGCATTTGAATAAATCACAAGACTTCTGAAACAACACTCCCTTCTTACTCTGTGAGGAAACGCGTTAGTGTAGCATGTTCAGTCAACCGTTCACACCCGGCCATACAAGAACTTCTTTCAATGCTTCTTCTACAGAAAGGCTTTCTATCTATCATTCACATTCATAATGATGGATATACTTTAGAGACTAACTGCCGATTAGAGTGACTGCCCCGGATGACCTGCTCTTCCTCCTGAGCTACAACCACCTCAGATGCTTTATTAATCATTAATGCAGAATTCCAAAGGACTCAACTTCTTTCTTGCAAGTATACGCTCATTAATCATAACATTATGACCACTGAAGTGAAGATGAAGTGTTGTGAACTGATGTAAACAGTTTTTGATCTAGCAGTGAGTTATTGTAAACAATGGTTGGGGAAAAACAAAAGACTTAAACCGCTAACTGCTACTTTAAAGTTCTAAGTTTGCTAGTTGTTCAAGTGACTAAAAAGATATCTGACATTTGCTGATCTCTTTGTAACAACATGCTCTTCTTAATGTTAGCACCCAAGGAGACAACAGATTTTGACACCTTTCATCATGAACTTTACATACCACCACAATTAGTAATTAAAACGGTCAATAACACCAAGTTAAATAACATTAAACAAGTGTTCACTGAGTCCGCTTTAATGGGGAAACAGGAGAGTTGATGCGTAGGCAGGTTGCTGCTACAAGGGACGGGTGTTGAGCACACGGGTCACACTGAGTGGGTGGCAAATACTGTGACTCAAGCACGGCTGGACAGTGTCAGGTCTTCCTGACCCCTATAGGGCAAAGGAATAGAGCGGGGAGTAGCTGAAATAGTAAGACTGTGACATGCCTCCGCCAACACACAGTCTGCCTGAGTGGACACCGTAGATAATGTGCATCAAGGAAAGTCTGTGTGGAACAACCAGAAAAAAGTAGCCTGGAGCTCTGTACCATTTTAAAGCACAGAAGAAATAGTGGCTGCATTTTTGTGCAAAAAGAATCCCTTTACAATCCAAGCTACTCAGGTTACTTAGTTTTGGGTTGGCACACACTGTGAACACAGTAACTGGGTTAGAATAAGTAGGAAAACAAAGTGCCTACCAAGAAATAAATAAATAAACACAATTCCTCGCTTCTATTTCTAACTATTGGGGCCAAGAAAAAACAGCCTCTTTTGGGTTTATGTTTTATTATTGCCATTTATGCATAGAAATTTATAATCATTTATGCTTAGAAAGTATATAAATGTTTGTAGACTGATAGAGGTTTGATCCTTAGCAGTCTGTAAAGACTGTGTGTGCCTTCCAGAGTGTTCTGGCATGCACATACACACCCTAAGGTCATGAGAGAGGTCATACCTTCTCTTCTTGATTTATACTATAGGAGGACACCTACTCTGTATCTGCATCTGCGTAAGTATAAGTGCCTTTTGTTTAGGTGGACCGCTGGACTCCTGGCACCAGCTTTGGGGACTCTTCACAGGGTCACATGTTGATCCCACACACACGCATGCCTATACGTACACACGGATAAGGTACTCTTTGTTCACATGTATGCCTGTGTAAAACGTCATATGTTAATGAACTTGTGCATAGACGTGTAACCACAATAAAGAGCAGTGCTACGAGGGAGCAGACGAGAGCAACTGGGGTCAAGCGAAGGAACGACGCTCATCACAGTTCTCTCCGTCGTGCACGAGCAATACAAAGAACTTTGCCGACTCGTGTCTTTGCTGTTGCAGTAGAATTGTCTCGTTCCAGCGGTGGGTCTGTGCTAGACAGACCCACCAGCCTCCTTAGATAAACATTTTGTTTCTGCCATGTATGCAAAAATTTTAATTCATCAAAGTTAGTTACATGAATAAATTAGCAATGATTTCCAAACTATGACTAAAATGACAACTAAAAGAAATTCATAATTATCCCAGTTCATCATGTAATTATCCTACATCCCACCTCATAAATAAGACAAAAGGTTCTTAACCAGACATGATACCAAAATAAATAAATAAATAAATAAAACCCAGCAGAAACTCCTTATTTGTTACAAAAATTCACCTTTTTGATGTTGATGAAGTATATTGAGATAGACTCTTTTACTTATAACATTCTGTTGTACCTGGTTACCAGGTAAATTAAATACTGCTGAAGCCAAATTAATTCAGTCTTAAATTTAAGGTCTGATAACTAAAATTAATTAATTTAACGTTAATGTATCAACTAATGTTTAAGCAAACATATCCCATACATAGATGCAATAAATGTGTGCATATGAACAGAAATGAAACAAGAGCTTAAGAGAGGATTGAAGCAGAAAAAGCCTTAACAAAGCAGACTCCTCTAGTCTGCATGCCTACACATTCCTTGGGCAAGATCCTGAACTCCAAGCTGCTCCAATCCATCCACTAGACTGAGTGTGTGCACAAATGTTCAAAAGTGCTTAGATAAAAGTACTCTATAAATGAGTGTGACTGGATTAACAAGAAAGCACCTTGAGTGCTCAATTATGTACCAGTCACTTTACCATTTAGTACAAGCTAACTAACTGAACACATAGTAATTGAGCCCAACAACACTGACCTTCTTTTCCTTTATTAAAAAAAATATCACTAATGGTTTTCAATGGTGCTACAGGAGGACTGGAAGATGACACATAAAAAAAAACGTATCAACATCAAGTTTGTTTTAAGGTAGTAAAATATTTCATAGAAGCATAGAAAAAGGTTACAGCAGAGTGAGGAGGTTCTATCACAAAATAAAGGGGGAAGTTAGAAAGACAAAATAGGCAGGCTTGGTGTCCGTTTCAGAAGCCACTGGTTAGAGATGAATATTTCACGGCCTCATCCTCTTTGTCCTCCAACCAGTCACATCCATCCTTTATTTCCCCACCGCCTTTTATTGCTGCCTCCTCCTCCTCAACTCCTCCCCTCTCTGCAGGTCTTCCAGAATAACAACAGCTGATGACGGGCACGACTGAACTCAGCCGAGAGCAGCGCAGAGAGGCTGAATTTGCCTCCTTTTTGGATATTTGTCTTGTGTTTTGCTAGGTGGTAAATGAGCGAGTGTGTGCATGAGTATATGTACTCCACCAGCACCCACAGCAGTGGAGGGAGGAGACAACTCTAAGCGTGAGCGATGTCGTCTCCCCCCTTCCTCCTCATGCTCCTCCTCACTTCCTCCCTCCCCCCTTCTCTCGTTCTCATGCTTCTTCCAATTCATTGCCATGGACATCAGGATCCGTTCTCGCTCTCTTGCCATCATTCTGCTTGATTATGCAATGCATAGTCCTCCCACGATGACTAACTGGTGTTGGAGAACCGCCGTAACAGTGCTGTCACTGGTGGTAGGCACGCATCCATAGTGTCATATCGATTGTCTGACACCCCGACTGCTTTTGGTTTTCTACAGAAATCTGCTCCATGGGAATTTACAGCTTCTCCTGCTCCTCTGGAATATCACCTGCCACAGACTGCTAATTTGGGGAGCTGCATGTTCTTACCAAGCTCAGAGGAAGCTTGGTGACAGAGAGACTTATCAGTTCATTCAGAAAAAATAATCACATTGCTTGCAAGGCTTTTTTTTTGTTTTGTTTTTTTAAAGGCATTCATTTCTAATAGAGGCCAGTAGAAAATTGGGGAGAGTGTGTTACAGCATAAGGTGTAGGCAGGCAGGGGGGTTTCAGCAAAGCCGTTACAGGGAAATCAAGAGAAGGAGCAGACGGTCAGTATAGGAGTAATTCAGGGGAGGTGGGAGGGAACAAATGAGGAGAACCCCTCTCCTCTCCACTACGCAGAGGCTGCTGGTGCTTTAGCAGCAGCAAGGCAAACCTGCTGATGAAAAAAAGGAGAAAAAAAAACTGGCAAGACAAAGGGGGAACTTAATCAGAAGGGAAGTTTGTGGGTAGGGTTGTTGAACTTGACAGGTGGCGCTATAAACAGGAGAAGGAGACAAGTGTCACAAGGAGGTTTTCATTGGAAGCGTCGCTGAGCACCGAGAAGCTGTCGTGGCATTGCCGTCTCTCTCCGCCACTTGGTCTGTCGCTTATAGGCACTGGAACAGTCTCTACCCAGCCTCCCCACCTCTTTTTTTTTCTCCACATGTAGAATGCCCTTAAAGCCATGGTTTTTCTGTGAGGACCCAAAAAGCATGCCGGATGATGATGTCTTACACCTAAGGCGCTTTAGGGTAAGCCACTTTCCCCTTCCTACCCTATTGCTTTTGACTTATCTGAATTTAAGAATAATTTTCCAGACTTGAAGGGAAAGAGTGTGAATGTTATTCTATTATAAACCCAAGGATAGAAATATCCTGTTCATCTTTCAGACAACATCGTTAGCTCCTAATTTTTACCTTCTAAGACTTATCCATAGGGAAAATGGGAATTATGCTCAGAACAACTACTTCAAGGAGCCTGGGATAGGGGGGATTATTAATTTAAGACCTATACAGAGGAGGTGGGTGTAGCATGCTCAATCTTTAAATCAAACTTATTTTAACATGGAGAATGCCAATGAGCATCATTGCTAACAATTTAAAAGCTTCATTCCAAGTAATCCTAAAATGAGGCTGACTAAGTGCTGGCTCCTAGCTCACAACTGAGGAGCTCAGCTACAATCTGTAGCAGGTTGTAAGAAGCAGTCTTCAAAGACTAATCTCCATTCCACTCTATGCAGCCATTGTTGTATTTGATTCATGATTAATTTTCCTGTGGCTGGTGGGGTGGGAGAGATTATGTTGGCACTGCCTGAACCAGGGCTGTTTGAATGTGTTTTTTGAGCAAAAACTAGCAGATTAGTAGTACAGTAAAAAGGATGCAGCTGAGCAATGAAAAGACACCCAATTATGATTTGATGTTACTTTCAGTTCTTGTCTGACACAGTCCCCTTCACTTCCTTTTATTCCAGATAAGTGCACCCTTGCCAGGTTAGGTGAATAACAGCACCATGGGTACTACAGTCATCACCCTTGATGACGTGCGGGCACTGGAGCTCAAGGAGGAGCAGGAGGAGTCCATACTGGCCATGCTAGGCATCATTGGCACATTTCTTAACCTGTTTGTAATCGTTTTTGTTTATATCTACACCACACTGTGACATACCAAAACTGAAGAAAAGGATTTCTAAATCAGAGAAAATATGCCAGAAAAGCTGAAGTGAGCAGTAGTGAAGGACGGGGTTAATTAGAAAGCCACACATGTTGGAGAAAAAAAGTTTGAAATGAAAGTCTATCCCAGAGAGAGGAGAAGGGAAATCAACAGACTGGTTAAAGATGTAAACAAACAAGCCATATTGCCAAGCCACAGCCATGAGCCGACAAGATAACAAAGGGCTGGGAGACATGGAAGGAACAGGACTAGGCTGGAACCAGGGTATGCCAGATGGACATCATCAAGCTCCCAGCCAGGACTGACTCCCCCGTGTGGCCCAAGAGGAAAAACAAAATTTCCCTAGATCAGATTTTTTTTGGACTGTTGTACTTACTGGAAAGAAGTGTTGTAGAAACCCGATATATTTTCTCTCTTTTTAAATTCAAAACTTTGGGGAGCATAATTGCTACTTGTCTGGAAGGAGTTCTCAACAATATGATTAAAGGCAAAGTCTATAAAGTGACAACTGGAAGCTGCTTCTGGAAACACTGCTGGTCACCTGTAAGTCTTCAGGGCCACAAAATGTGTTTGATTCAGGGCCCTTACAGTAATACAAATACAGCACTCTTCCTAAGCAATGTGGCTGTACAACAACTTCCGACAGACCTGCAACTTCACATCATGTGTACCACAAATTCACACTATACTGAGGTGTTCTAGAAGTGCTTCCCAAACCCCAAAAGTGTGAAACTATTTTTGATAATACACAGGTCTTACACAGAAGTCACAGTTGCAAGACATTAAGGAATGGGATCAACTTGTAATTAAACTATGTAGTTTCCATTTGAAATGGGGCTTATGCTCTATATTCTTTCTTCATCTCTGTCCATCTTTGAAAGTCGGTGAGTGTGAGTAAAATGTGTCAGGTGCAGAGGGATCGCAGAGGTCTCTTCATTTATTTGCTCATATTCATTTAAGGGTAGTGTCAGCAATCATTTTCCTGTATTAAAAAGCTTTTGATAAATATCTGAATAACGTCTAGATGTATTGTGGAATTGGGGGACATTTGAACAATAAACACCCAAGAATAACAATAAGAATGAGTTTCCAGCCTCATCTGTGAAAACCCCCAAGGTGTTTGCGTAGAAGGATTCGTGTATATAACTTTACATGAATGGGATCTAATTACAACAATGATCACTGGTGGTGGCATCTTACGTCTCACCTTTGCCCTGATCCACTTCAAAGTGCTCATCTACCCATTTTAACTGCAAGGAGGGAAGCGTGTGGTAATAGAATCTACAATTCCACGGGTGAGCAGTGATAAACTGCAAATTCACAAATCCACAGGGACATTGTGGTAATGAATGAAGGTGGTGCTGTGGCGTATTTAGCTTTCACCTTGTACTGATGTCAATAATATGCCTTGTGATGTAGGAAATCCTTGAAGTGTGTACGGGTTTGTATAGGGAACAAAAGACTTTCTGTGCACAAGGTCAAGCATTTCATTCAAAAACATAGTTTTCCTTAGCCTGCTGTGAAAAAACAGTTAAAACAAATGAGTGGACAAACTGTGAGGCCTATGCATTTGGAAAACACAAAGGAACTGCTTTCTTTGCCACATGATGAATCACTACCGACCATTACTCTCCTACATTATGCTAATGTTTAATCAGCAGGAATGATGTACCAAAATGGCCATTAACTGCATACAACATATTTTAACTTTAAATCATATCTGTTTGAGACAAAGCAAAACTGGAATTAAGTAGTAAGGTGGAGGGGACATGTGTCATTTCTATTTATGAAATGGATTCCAGATTACTTAATTCCAGTTTTGAGATGTATGCAGAGATGGCAAGGGGGGCAGACATATTTTAGTTCAGGGGAGTTATAAAAAAAACAAAACAAAACCTCGTAAAAGTTGACAGACCAATTTAATGTCTTTAGTCAAGTAAAAGTCAAAAACCTATGACCTACAGAAGATTATCTTGATGGACAGGCTGTGATTAGTTGACCTGTGCTGCTGCTGCTCTGAGATTTACTGCTCATTAAGGATATACAGTGGGGCAAAAAAGTATTTAGTCAGCCACCGATTGTGCAAGTTCCCCCACCTAAAATGATGACAGAGGTCAGTAATTTGCACCAGAGGTACACTTCAACTGTGAGAGACAGAATGTGAAAAAAAAAAATCCATGAATCCACATGGTAGGATTTGTAAAGAATTTATTCGTAAATCAGGGTGGAAAATAAGTATTTGGTCAATAACAAAAATACAACTCAATACTTTGTAACATAACCTTTGTTGGCAATAACAGAGGTCAAACGTTTACTATAGGTCTTTACCAGGTTTGCACACACAGTAGCTGGTATTTTGGCCCATTCCTCCATGCAGATCTTCTCGAGAGCAGTGATGTTTTGGGGCTGTCGCCGAGCAACACGGACTTTCAACTCCCGCCACAGATTTTCTATGGGGTTGAGGTCTGGAGACTGGCTAGGCCACTCCAGGACTTTCAAATGCTTCTTACGGAGCCACTCCTTTGTTGCCCGGGCGGTGTGTTTTGGATCATTGTCATGTTGGAAGACCCAGCCTCGTTTCATCTTCAAAGTTCTCACTGATGGAAGGAGGTTTTGGCTCAAAATCTCACGATACATGGCCCCATTCATTCTGTCCTTAACACGGATCAGTCGTCCTGTCCCCTTGGCAGAAAAACAGCCCCATAGCATGATGTTTCCACCCCCATGCTTCACAGTAGGTATGGTGTTCTTGGGATGCAACTCAGTATTCTTCTTCTTCCAAACACGACGAGTTGAGTTTATACCAAAAAGTTCTACTTTGGTTTCATCTGACCACATGACATTCTCCCAATCCTCTGCTGTATCATCCATGTGCTCTCTGGCAAACTTCAGACGGGCCTGGACATGCACTGGCTTCAGCAGCGGAACACGTCTGGCACTGCGGGATTTGATTCCCTGCCGTTGTAGTGTGTTACTGATGGTGACCTTTGTTACTTTGGTCCCAGCTCTCTGCAGGTCATTCACCAGGTCCCCCCGTGTGGTTCTGGGATCTTTGCTCACCGTTCTCATGATCATTTTGACCCCACGGGATGAGATCTTGCGTGGAGCCCCAGATCGAGGGAGATTATCAGTGGTCTTGTATGTCTTCCATTTTCTGATGATTGCTCCCACAGTTGATTTTTTCACACCAAGCTGCTTGCCTATTGTAGATTCACTCTTCCCAGTCTGGTGCAGGTCTACAATACTTTTCCTGGTGTCCTTCGAAAGCTCTTTGGTCTTGGCCATGGCGGAGTTTGGAGTCTGACTGTTTGAGGCTGTGGACAGGTGTCTTTTATACAGATGATGAGTTCAAACAGGTGCCATTCATACAGGTAACGAGTGGGGGACAGAAAAGCTTCTTACAGAAGACGTTACAGGTCTGTGAGAGCCAGAGATTTTCCTTGTTTGAGGTGACCAAATACTTATTTTCCACCCTGATTTACGAATAAATTCTTTACAAATCCTACCATGTGGATTCATGGATTTTTTTTTCACATTCTGTCTCTCACAGTTGAAGTGTACCTCTGGTGCAAATTACTGACCTCTGTCATCATTTTAGGTGGGGGAACTTGCACAATCGGTGGCTGACTAAATACTTTTTTGCCCCACTGTACATAAGATGTAAACAGATGTTTCACGAGCCATCTTTGCTTAGACTCCAGCCATTATCAGTATACTGTTTACACTGCCCTTAAACTAGATCACATCAAGTTGCATAAAGTTAGAATTAAGTGAATTAAAAAAGAAATCTAAGTATCATCTAACCACCTAACAGTAACCATTAGCAACACAGCCATTGTGCACCAATTCAGAACAGTGCTTTACTATAAACTCACCACAGTATGACAAGCTAATCAATTTATCCTGCACATCCTCCAGATGTTGGATCTTCACGATCTAATACACAATCTAAATTGGCACCATGACCACAATTATGGACATTTTCAACCAAAACACTGTTCCAAATCGTTTCAACCTAGTTAACCTCAACTCCTCAGTATAGCACTATAAATGATGAATAAATTATGTATTTGCATCTTTAATGTTTTTGTATGTGATAATCCAGTGATACACAAATAATATCGTATTTTGTGTGCTATTGTTCATCCATTTAGGATCAAATCAGTTTAAAGGTCTGAAGGCTCACACTGATGCCAAAAATCTTTCCTCAAATGTGTTAAACCCTAAAGTTACAAGCCTGTTTTGAAAATATGAGGAGTAAAAAGAACAGATTTGTGTAAATACTCGAGTACAATTAACAAGGTACATTGTCAGTTCCCACCTTTGGATATTTAAAACAAATCTTCCTCTTACTCATTGCAGTGGTAGGCACTGTAGGACTGCAATCTTCTGGACAGATACCTCTAATGTTAAGCCTGGAATTACACTTCCAGTTTGGGAGTTATAGGTCCTAATGCTCCTAATCCCACTGGGACCACTTAGAACTTAACTTTCTAAACCTGTTCCAGTGGTTCCCGCAGTCCTTGATGCTTCTCTATTTTCTCGTGCTCCTCCTTCCTGATGTTGTTGTCTCATCTATCAAACCTACAGTCTTCTGCATCTTCTCAACCACAACTATGTCTGGTTGGTTGGTCACAGCTGCTTCTCTGTGTGAAGGTAGAAATTCCACTGACCGTCGCCCTGTTTTTAATTCATCATCACCTTTAGTGGTGTCCCATATTGGTTCGATTGGGGCTTGAGGACTTCTAATCTCTATGCATCACAGATGTTCTTGGACACTATAAGCCACTTGGTTGTGCCTCTCAGTGTACATAGTCCCAGCTCACATCTTCCATCTTGCTACTATGTGTTTGATAGTCTCTGGGGCAGTCTTGTAGCAGTCTTCCTTTCTACCATGCTCAGAACACCTCTGTTCTGTCCTTCCTAGCCACTGGTAAGATTGATGTCAGCCACTTCCCTGTGTAAGTCAATGGTACATCCCATGTGGCAGATTAAAACCAACCAAGGCCCTGAAACCAACTAATCTTCACCCTCAACCTTTCAGGTACTCGCATAGCAGCGCCCTTATTTGTGCAGTCAAGCAATCAAGGAGTGCTGTTAGCTTCCTCAGCTAGTACGAGTCATTTTGGGTTCTGGTGCTGTTCAGGTCTTTATTCTGGAGACTCGTTGTTTCTGCTCTGGAAGATTGCTATGGTACGCTCAATTTCAGTTCTGGCTGTGTCTTCCATTGTGAAATTGCTCCCTTGTAGCTGAACATATACTCTGAATGGATCTTTGGCAAGCAGGCCATTCATTCTCTTGGGCTCTGCTTCTCTGGCATTTCTTCAGCCTAGTGGGCAGAGTTTCGCAGTTTTTGGTTCTTCAGTTATCGAAAACTTGTTGTGTCTCTTTTATATTCAAGACATGACCCAATTTGAGCAAGCATTTGGCAATAGTGGGAAGGGAAAACTCCATTTAACAGGAAGAAACCTCAGATAGAACCGAGATTAGGGAGGGGCACAATCTCCAGAGAGACAGAACAAAAGACACTGCAGAAGAGAGCCAGAGATGAAAAGTAACTAATGATTAAATGCAGACAGGTGTATAAACATACAGTAAATGAAATAGGTGAGTGAAGAAGCAGGATAGTCCAGAATGGGAAGCTCCCAGTAGCCTATTGCAGGGCAACAAAAGGAGGATAAAAGTTCAAGACCCCAAGATCCCTCACATTGTTACTTGAGGCCAAGGTAAGGCAATGCAAGTATCTTTTTTGACACCAGGAGCAAAAAAAACAAACAGCTGAATTATGTTAGTGTTAAAAATTCTGAAACAAAGTATGTTTTAGCCGAAAATATGAAAAATCTTACAAATATTTCAGCTATATTTAATAAATTGTCTTATTGAAAAAAAAAAAGGTTTTATTTTTCAAAAAGACATATTTTGTGTTTTGGACCATGCTGTATTTAAAAATGAGATGACAATGAATTAAGTGCTCCATCTCTCGATGTGTGTCAAAGTGCCCGTTATAAATGTTACCTCGAGCCAGTTATCAGATTTGAAAGAGGCAATGAAGGCTAAGGTGTAGAATGAAGAAACTTAAACTGCCAGTTAAGGATACTACAGAACATGGCTAAAAAAAGAAACAAAAATAGCAACATTTTACTAAAAGCTTCACAGACTAGAGTATATTAAAAAAGGACGCAAAATTTCTATGGGACTGTATTTTTTCTTGTGCGCGTGCAGTCAATGTGATGCTAAATTAAATAAGCAGAGCATAGACAATAATGTTAGAGAAGGAGAGAAAACCAGTGTTCACTACAGTCAGCTCTGGTCAGTCATTTATTCACACCTTGGACCTCCTGGCCACCTGGCTTTCATGTAAAAGGTGGTCCAGCTGCTCCCAGCTTCTATTTGGCAGGACACACCATGATTTCAATTAACTCTAATCAATGTCTACTCAACACATGACATTATACCTATGTGCTATTAAGCTGGGTGATAAATATATCAGTTTTAAAAGTATTACAAAGGACATGCTTTAACACAGCATGTGGAAACACTTGGATTTAAACACACGTCAGAGGCTTTTACCAGATAATGAGGAGTAATTACAACACTCACAATGCTATTTATCAGCTGTTATTTAATTATGAGACCAGGGGCACATTAATACAAGCCAGCATGCATGCTTACATACTCCTGCAAAGTTAAACAACCAGCAGCATTAGGCACACACAGGTAGCATACACTCACTGTAACAGGCTCTGGGATGATACTAGCGCTTTACCAGTCCCTAAGGACCCCAAAGCGCTTTACACATCCAGTCATCCACCCATTCACACATGATGTGTCGCCATCACCAGATGCCCAGGTGATGGCAAGCTACATTGTAGCCACAGCCACCCTGGGGCGCACTGACAGAGGCGAGGCTGCCGGACACTGGCGCCACCGGGCCCTCTGACCACCACCCGTAGGCAACAGGTGAAGTGTCTTGCCCAAGGACACAACGACCGAGACTGTCCAAGCCGGGGCTCGAACCAGCAACCTTCCCATTACAAGGCGAACTCCCAACTCTTGAGCCACGATCGAGGATATAAGCAGTGGGCTGACCTAACCTTAACTGTGCAGCACCGTCTACATTCACTTGCATTCATGTATATATTTATCTGCTTAGCACTTTTACTTTTTGAAATTGGAGTTCTCTCTTTGCTATACAATATAAAATTACTCTAAAGTCCCTGGAATCCAAGATTTCATGCCAAAGCTGTAGCTTTGTCTTCTTCTTTGCAAGCTCCTTTGACTTTGTCTTCAACAGTATCCCTGCTAGACTCTTAGGTATAAACAACAACGAACACGTTTAGCCAGTGAGCATACAGCTATGGTTAATTGTGTAAACAAAAACTTTAAAGTGGCATATAGGTGTTACTTTCTCTCTGTGTCCACAGAACACCGAGTGTTAAGTAGCAGACTGCTTTTCTGATTTTTGCTTCCCAGGTTGATAGCAATCAGTTAAATTTATCATTTTTGAAAATTGGTCTTTTTTTTTCTTTTTTTTTAAAAAATCTGCCCACAAACACAAATGCCAGAAACCCTTCAGGAAATTGATTTCATGATGTTTTCGAGTATGTAGAATCTAAATAATGAAACATGGAGCGGTAAGACTTCTTAATGACAGATTTCTAAACACATACTATAGGAGCAATGATAACCACAAACTTATCAAGCCTATTGGAAGTATGCAGCTTTCTGCATTTTTATAGTGGGCAAGCTAGATTCAATTACAGGATATTACATTGTGCTTGTCACAGACTTACTTGAGTTGATCAATATTCTCAGTGAAAAATGTAAGTTACTATCAAGCAGACAGTAACTTACATGTTACTTTTGGTAAGATGCATACCAGGTCTCAGCAAACAGACTGTAAATAAAGATGTTATGAAGACTCAAGGTGACTTGAGCCGTAAACTATCCCCATCTTGATGCCTAATAAAAAGTGAAATGTTTATTTTCATTCTCGTGATTGCATTCTCAGTTGTTCTATAGTTCTGTGTCATTAATCTCTTACAAACTCAGCTACCATCACTTATCAGCAGTCTCTCCTTAGAGAATTTAACATGTTGCCTAAAGGTCTGTGTCATGTTTGATGTAAACCACAAAAGTCCTATTTCCTTTGTGTGGGTAAGCACTATTCATTTCAGTGAATAGAACGAAAGATCTAAGGGATACAACATTATTTTTACAGATAACCCTTTCATGTCCACTTCAGTGTGACAGGAGAGTCATCTTTCTTGCTTAGTGTTTATGGTAGAAATTCCTACGTGATCACTCTGTTGAGCTGAAATATACAGAGGTTCAAATCACTTCTCCTCAGCCAACCGGTGGGGCCTAGGAATCAAGGCGCACAGAGGCTAGATCCGTCTCTCTGTTGGTCATACTCATCACTTGCAAAGACATGGGCCCTACCTGAGTCGTTGCGTAGGTAGGAGGACATGGCGGGAATGAGGCAGGACTGGCTCAGCAGCTCTAGCAGCACTGCTGGCAGTGCTGAGCTGTTGTGAGCTCTGCTGGCTGTTGAAGAGGCATCAGCAATGTGGCAGCCACTTGAGCCTGCTGGGTTGATATAGCTTGCCAAGACCTAGTAAAGAAAAACAAATGCAGAATTAAAATTTACCCTTTATGAAGAAAAGCGTTCATGTGACCTGCTCTGGATGAGGGAGAATCCATGTTTTTGATCACTGTGTGTCTTCAGATGTCCCTTCCTACACACCACAACTGCCAGGATGATAAGCATACCTCTTTATTGGGAATCAAATATATGCACCAACTGTATTGTTGGGTGCTCATCTCTCACTATGACAAGGCACAGTAAGTAACATCAAAAGAAATTAAACATAGCTAGATATGATACCTTTGCGTGGTTCATGGTTCAAATGAATCCTTACTCATCTTAAATTGAGCATTGCTGCAGCCCTTTTTTTATCCCCTGCCCGAAACAAGCCGTTTTAGTTCCCTGCCCTCCATTTAACCCAGCTGTCTGCTCATTATTTGCGTCTTGTAGTTTGGTCAGTCTGTTGAATTTGAATACTATAGTGCAAGTTCACAAAAAAATTAATGGGTTCATTTATGGCCCATGTTTCATAGGGAATACCAGGCAAAAATAACCCACCTTAAAAAAAAAAAAATGCTCATTTGCACTTACCTGGAGTAGACAAGTGACATGCTCTTCCTCTAGCCTTTGCTTGGTGAGGGCCTGCTCTACGTCCCAGCCTGACGCTGTAGATCCAGTACCAAAACCCGTTCCTTTAGCCCAGTACAGCTGTTGCTCCTCACTGGTCCCCCCACCATGGCAGCTGGATATCTGTGGCTGCCACACACACACACACACACACACACACACACACACACACACACACACACACAAAAATCAAAGATTTTGCATTTTTACTTCCCTTTAACAATTATTAATGAAATTCAGGCGTAAACACTGTTGCTGCTTTTTCATCACGTTTTATCATGTATTCAAAAAGGTCAGAGTTGGTTGTGGCCTACATAGAAAGCTGCCATAAAACATTTGTGATGGTCACATGGAGTCAAACAAGAAATGAGATTTGTGTATTCACACAGTCCCTGAACAAGCATGAGACCGGACACATCACCACCACAACAAAAACAAGGCAGGTCTGCTTCAGGAACCCAGTGACAACACCTCCACTCAGGGGGTGAAAAACTCATAAGCTCATATGCTTTAGCTAGATATGTTTTAATTTTTTCAGTTTGGTGTTTGAAACATGATAAGAAAACAGGTCTAACTGGTTTATTCTTTTTCTGGGATACCAAACCATTGTTGACTCTGTTCTTACGCCTCTCTTTGAGGCCCCTTTAATTTATAAAAATTAAAAAAAAAAAAAAAAAAAAGCGCTGAAGACCTACACCTGAGATCACAGTAACTATGATTTCAGATGTGACCTCTGCCATTCACACTAGGAAAACAATCATTGATTTTTCCTACACATTAACACAAGCTGCCATTAAATGCATACAAACACAAACCAGGCTCTCTCTTCCCGACTTTATTTAAAAGCCCATTGATGCTATATTGCTGTCAGAATGGTTTGTAAATTGCTCTACATTTGTATGTAAAGCACATCCTTAATTTTTTTGTTTCAAGAGCTAAACGTCCATATACTTTGCACTTAGGGCTGTGCGATATGACCAAAATCTCATATCCCTATATAAGACATCTATCGTCCCGATAACGATATAAATCACAAAAATGTAACATTTTCTGTAAATTCTGTCAATCTCGGGCAGCTCGACTTGTGTGAAGTGTTTCCAGCTGGGCGTCGTGTACCTGGAGTTGAGTGTTTTAACAGAGGCATGAAACTATACATTTTTAGACATAAGTTGTAAAGGCTGCAGTTTTCTTTGAGTATTTATTACACAGCGTGCTGCGGGGAAAGCCTGTTCTAACGTTTGAGTCTAAGGTTTATTTTTTAGCACCTGGTGGCTCTTTTTTAATTCTCATCTGTAAACAATCTGCTCTTTCACGTGATTCAGTTTATTTTGAAAAGTCTCAACAGGATCTTAAGCTTTATTTTGAAAGATTTATGCGGAAAATAAACAAGCCAACACGTGATGGTTTTACTGTCGTTGTTGCTGACGACAACACATAAAAACCAATGACTGCGATCAAAACAATGAAAAAAATATTGCCATAAACGGTTTCTTTTGCGACACCACGAAACAATAGCGTAAAATGAAACGATAGACGTTTTTATATCGTCATCTGATATATATTGTTATATCGAACAGCCCTATCTGCACTTCTTCAGGTCATAGAAGATGTGCAGTTAGCAGAGTCAGGCAAGTCGAGGTGAGGTACTACCCGTTTCTCGGATGCACAGCCTTTTCTCCCTGCAGCTGTTTGTTTTTTATCATTCACTATGAACAATTAAGCCATTTGCCAGGCAAAGGTACGCTAAGGAAGCCGTAAGTAAAGCAGCAAGACAGAGGGTCATTAATAACGGCAATCGTTTTTATCCTCAGTTACTCCATTACTGCCAACAGCAAAACACTCAGGCAAAGTGAGAGTAGCCAGTGGCATGAAGCTGGGTTAGTCTGACAGAAGTAAGAAAATGACAAGAGCTGGACAGGACTCTCTTTTCTTAGACATCTCACAGGCTGGTGAAAGGTTCAAGAAATGATTCACAATGCAACACCGACAGGAAGCTGTCATCAGCCACAAATTTAAAAGAGCCAAAATGTATCATCAGGTAGGGCTGGGCTATATCATACCGTTCACGGTAATACCGGTAACTTTGGGCAACGATAGGAAAATGACATATCGTGATAGAATATGGGTAAAACGCGCATGCGCAGTGCCTTTGTTTACATACGCACATGGCGGCGACGCCGAATGAGAAGAGCGAAAGCGGATCGTTGAATGAAACAGATGAAGCTGAACTGGTTTGTAAAAATGCTGCAGCTTCAGTGGTGTGGAACTGGTTTAGCTTTCATCCGTCAGATACACAACAAAGCACTATTTTTGGTAGCGCATGCTAGCGGGCCGTCGTTATTACCGTGTTGTTTGGAAAATACGGCACACTTAAAATCAATCCTTTGATTTTTCTGAAAGTCGACAGAGCCCCTTATAATCCCGTGTGCCTTATGTTTGAATCCTGGTTGTGTTTGCTGACCTCGAAACGATTTTATGTACACGGTGCTCGAAAATCTGTCAAATGTTTTAGTACGACTTTGCTAAGCTACGAAGCCGCACCACTTGATAGATTGTCGGAGCATTACGGCTTTCATAGGCAGGAGCCTCGCGGAGTGATACGTACTGTGCTCCAACATAATATTACCGTATTGTGTGTGTATAACTTCTTTGAAGTTTTGTGGATATTATACATGGTTATGCTGAGGATATGTCGGCCAGTTTCCACTGGAAATGCCTTTTGGTTAAACTGTCAAGGAATTTGCACTGTTACGTTTTTATATAACTTTAATGCACATAAAACAGCTGCTTGTTTAAGTGAAAATACATAGATTTTTTTTTGCACTAATAAAGTTGTGGAGTTGTAAAGTGTTTTGTCTAGTGTCAATTATATCGTCAGTTATATCGTTATCGCAAAATTTCAAATGTATATCGTGATAAATCTTTTTGGTCACATCGCCCTGCTCTATCGTCAGGGACAATTGACGATTAGAAACAGAATGTATGTGTGATATGGGTCATACCTCAGAGACGCTGGTATTGGCATTGGGGTTGCGAGGGGCGTGGTGGCTCAGAGCTGACAGACAGGCTAGAATGAGGTGGATGGCACCGATTTCCAGAGCCATGCGACGCAGAAGCACACCGTCGTCTGTGGTCAGAGGGGTGCTGCTGAACAGTGCTCGCAGGACATGGAATGGTAGTGTGGGGAGCACGTTGGCTGATGGAGATTGCAGGATGTGACCTAAGAAGATGTCAAAGCAGACACTCAAAATAAGAAGGTTTTGATGCTGCTTTTATATTTGTTGTTTAGATTTGTGTTTTAGTCGATTAAATCACACATGAACAATCCATTTTTATTTTACTTTTCTTGAAGGGGGGGGGCAAAAAGGAAAATAAGACACCGTGCTGACAAACTCTCGCTGGTTAGAAAACACAGTAAATTTTATATTTTAGTCAATTGGGGACAGACAGGAGAAATAGCTGTGTGCAAAGGATCTTTGCAAGAGCTTTCTTTCAAATAGCTTAGCAATTCTCAAACTTTTTCTGGCATTAAATACTTCCCAAGCTAAAAGTTCAAAGCCCAAGGTGAATTTCAGTGCGGACAGCTGTGACGTGTTTTCAGACTTACTGCCTTCTCCATCGTCTGTGACACCCAGTACCAGCCGCAGCAGACACTGGGCATGTTTCCTCTCCTTTAGCAACACCTCTGCGTAACCTGGCAGGCGCAGGAAGAGGCCAAAAGCTGCCAGTGAGTGGGCAGGGATGGGCGACATGGTCTGCACTGAGGATGATGACGATGAGGATGTCTGGGACTGTTGTTTGTTGATGGGCGGTGGCTCCGCTGCAATGGACTCTGGTGCCTCATACACCAGCTCACCCGACTGCTCTATGGTCACCCACTCAAACTGGTCGCTGTCCTTGGGCTTCTCCTGTGTGCTGGAGGGAACCACAGGAGCGCTGACCTGTGAACAACCGCAACGACGAGTAAAGGCTCAGCGAAGGTGTGAAATGCAAGACAATGCTGACAGGTGAATTTAGGAGACACACAAGGCTCTTTATCAGGGCAGGTAAGCTCAAAACATTTGTTGTGAAATAAAAAGTTAATACTAAAGAACTGCTGTATGTATGCAAGTTGTTCAATTTCTAATTTTCTGTGCCTCTTGAAAGCTGAGTTTTACCTGCTGAATGACATCGGGGTATAGCATGGGCAGCCTCTCCGCTATCAGGGCCAGGCCCCCCATGCCAGCAAAGACTTGCAGAGGTGACTGAATGGGACTCGTCTCCAGCAGGGACTCATCAGCTGCGGCATCCAGACATTCTTCATTAGGCATCATTGGTTCATCCTCAGGGCAGCTATTCAGGATGTCACAGTGATCCACTGCAAGTAGAGCAAAGAGAGGACCTTGTACGTTCATCCACTGGCTGAGACTGAAAACAATTACAAGCCTTTTGTTTGTTTCAGCAAACTCTTAACAGTTCAGTAATCTCCTGTAAATCCACCTGCTATGTTTGTCTTAATTCTGTCCATAATAAATATTTTTACACACATTATTATGTGATATGTTCTGAGGTTCAACCACACTATACACAGAGAAGGTAAGGTTCCCTGCAGGGTTCCTTAAGCTAAATCTGGAGAATCTAACGCCTTTCTGCAGGTCTAACTGGTTTAAGCATTAAATAATTTAACTAAAAATGTTTATGTTTAATTACTAAAACTAAAATGTTTACAAATACATTTTTGATGACAGAACTAACGAAAATATCTACAAATTTTAACAATTACTAAGATCTTTTTGGAAGAAAAGTGAATTCAGTGCTTTATAAAAGAGATTGATTGAATTACAGGTTATTCTGAACTGCAAATCACAAAAAGTTTAATTGTCTTAAAAAAAAGCAGCAGGCAATAGCAGGTTATATCTACTTTGAGAAAACTCCTTGGTCATTGTGAATAAAGATGTGACGTTACTTGTGATGAACTTGATTAACTGGGCTGATTGCTATGCATTGTTGCATTGTGTCAACTCATGGTTAAATAGAATCAACAGAATCTTTTAACCATATTTAACTCTTTCCCAGAGTTTCATCACTCTTGCAATCCTTATCCAACGTCTGTATTAATCCTGAGGATTCTAACTGAAGACAACACTGTGTGTCACAGTTGTGCACTGTCACAAACTGGTAAGTTTAATTCTGTAATAATAAGGTTTGTGGAAGTGAAGCCTGACAAGGTCCTTTCTCTCAAAAGAAAACCAACTGGTTTACAAAATATGTAAAGAATTTCCCTTAATGAAATTAAATCCCTGATGCAAAGTCTGAATCAGAGAGAGATTTCACCGAGCCACAAATCCCTGTCATCGGTAAGCTGTCCTGTACTGCAGGTGTCTAATCTCTACAGGTTATGGAATGACACAGTGAATCAGGATCCACAGAGAGGATGAATCTATTGGTTAAATGAAGATAATGACAGACCCCGTCAAGCAGTTAGTGTCTGGGCAGTGGGCACATTTGGGTAGTTTATTCGAGTTCATTGGAAGGAAGTGATGAGTCAGTACCCATTCGTTATGTGAAGGTAATGGCTAAAGAAAAACTGAGCTGCTCAGTTACATACTCAAGGTATGTAACTGGGGTGAAAACCGTTAACAGTTTTCCTTTTCTTAAATATCTGAATTGTCTGTATTTGCAGGCAGTGAGTATTCACAAAAAATTTGTGGATAGAAAAGACTCAAAAGGTGTACAATTCATCCAGATGATGGAGCAAAAAAAAAAAACAAGAAAAAAGAAAAGAGCAAGCATAAAAGAAAAATATCTTATAAAATAAAGTAAAAGTTAATAAACAATGATTTCTTTAAAATATTTCTTGAAGGTATGTCCTCCTGGGATTTTACTTTTTGTTCTATATCTTTTGACTTATTTGAGCTCCACTACTAAGTCCTGATGTGCTCAACTAAGGGCATCCTGGCCTTATCGATGACATCTCATGTGTTTGGGTGGCCTCATTTAGCTCCAGAAGATCCAAAGCTGGTGTGTGCTTTACATTACTGCATCCGGCACTTTGCATTGAGTTGTGGGGAAGTAAGGTTTGGATGCAGGTGCTAAACATGGATACACATTCCATGAACCTCTTTGTACACTGTTCTTCAATTAATCTGAAGTTCACCTGAAGTTTGGAGGTCTGAAGCGATCGGACGTTGGTGACCTCTGCAATGGACCCTGCTCTGATTTTGTGGCCTATCACTTCGTAGCTGAGTTGATACTGTTCCCAGTCACTTACACTTTATTACAATACCACAGTTTACTGTGGAATATTTAGCAGTAGTGGATAAATTTTACGTGCAGGTGGCATTATGGTTCGCTGTAATTCACAAAGCTCATGAGAGCAACTCAATGTGTGCAGAATTAGTCTGCACTCCTAGCTGCTGATTTCATACACTTCTGGCAATGACTGGACCAGTTGAATCCTTTATTTGGATGGAGGAGTGAATACTTTTAGAAATACAGTGTATTTTGATTTAAAGAATGGTTCACCCAAGTCACCCAAATTCTATATTGCCTTTTTCTCAAGTTATGCCATTCACATGATTTTCAGAAAACATTATTTCTGACATTGAGGTCAAGGTCACCAGGATCCAAAAACTTCCAAGATTTTTAGTACATGTACCTATGATATCAATTTGAAGCTCGTAAGTCACTTTATTCTATAGCTTTCACATTCACAAACTCGGGTATCTACGCCGCCCGCTCACCTGACAACATCTGCCCATCAGCCTTTACAGCCGAAGGGTAAAAATGGTAGTTATAAAAGTCTCATTTCACATACCCTATGATTTCTTAAACAGTGACACATGAGTGTTAAGATGGAAAATATGGATTGTGGATAGGACATGTCGCATGGATAAAGGGAATATGAGCATATCTGCAGATTCACCAGTGCTGACATTGACATTAAAAATTAATTTGACCGAGTACTGACCCATGAGTCTGCAGAATCAAAACGCTAAATATAACCAGCCTGAAAGTCACCACTTCTACAGAATGACAGCATAGTTTTGAATGGGATATCAGCAGTTGGATTCAAGCAACAACCTGTCCTGACTGAATGAAATTCAATAGCAATTTACAATGTGAGTCAATAGGTAAGACTCTCACAGTAAGTGGGCACAAATTCAAATATACCATCTTTCAGCCATAAAAAAAACCTCATGTTCACAATCGTTTAGAGACACAAATGCAACACTAACGTCCCTATAAATGTTGTACCAAAGCAACATATAAGGATGAAAAGGCTTAACTCCCAAATGAATGCAAAGGTAAGCAGGAAAGTGTTTGAACAGTTTGTGCTAAAAAAAAAAACACTCTGCAAGCTTTTAGACTTCAAAGCCTCTCAGTACAGCCTGAGAAGCAGCCAAGGTGATGTGAACTGAGTTCAGACCAAAGTACAATTCCATTAAATCTTGATGTGAGAGTAGAGTGGAAAAAAACAGGTCTGGATTTTTACTACATTTTAAAAACTCCATTTCTATTTACTTGATCATAGTTACTGAAGTGGTCTTGAAATAATAATAAAAATGAGAAGAATCTTAGTTTCTTCCATTTCTATTTGATAAGTTAACCTTCATTTCATATTTAGATATGTGAATTTGACACAGAGGCACCACTGAATAGACTAGCTGACCGTGCCAAAATCCCAAATGTGACATAATCTGAAAGATACTGTTTGCACAGTTGAGAAAAAACACCAGAACAGGTGCAGGACTCATTACAAATTAAGAGTTTGTTCAGCCTCTAACCAGGACTAGCGTGGTCTTTGGTTTGGGACAGCTGAGGGAGAGCCTGATGTGGGTAGTCAGGGGTGTGAATTCAAAGTAGCCAATCACAACATCATGTGATGACAAAGTGAGAGGATCAACTTAAGCACACTGTAACTAAGGTCCTGTGAGTTTTTCAGCAGGCAGAGCCTTTTTCGTTTGTTGGTCCTTTGGCTTTACTTCTATAATATTGCTGCATTTTAGCTGCAGTATCTCAATTATTTGGTATGTAGACATCCTAGAAAATGCTGCATATATGGCTGGGTGTCTGCATTTTAGTTTAGAAATGACTGGATGTTTGGTGCTGTTCATATGTCTGACTTCACGTATTGGGTGCAGCTTGATGCATCTTTCACAAAGATTTGGCTTGTTTATGTTTTGCGCTCATGTGCAAAAGAGAAATCTCTAAATTATCAGTGAAGGAATTTAGACTGCTTACAAAAAGTTAAAATTGTAATTAATCATCAAAAGTTTTACAGTTAAAGTAATAAATAAGTCAGCTGTATTGATTTTTTAAAGCATATTTTTAGTGGGACATCAGTATAATATCTGAACTGACTCCTCCTTAGGAGCTGTGTGTTTTATTACCTTTCTCAGTGCGGAGTCTCTTGAACGAGTCAGTCTTTGAAAGGCCGGGGTCAGAGATGACCTTGGAGCCCAGTTTCACTGTCAGGCTGATGGACTGGTAGCCCTGCGGTAGCTTGCGGTCATACAGAAGTGTGAGTAGCTGGGCCAGGGTCATCTCAGGTGGGAGTGGCTGACCTGGATAAGAGGACAGAGTACACACCGTTTCTCTTCGGTAATATGTGAACATTTTACATTTTACTCAAAGACCTGCGCTTGTTGCTGTCTGATATGAATCGGTTGTGTATGTGGCACCTGGAAGCAGCTTGTGGTAGAGGTGGAAGACAGGGACACTGATGGTTTTAGCTGAAGGATCCACACTGGATGAAGCAGTTAACTTGTCACTCATGACACGGCCTCTCCTTGATGGAGGCCGGGGAGGGGTGGAAAGAGCTCGCTTTGATTGGGACTTTAAGCCTGAAGGCAGAGAAGAAAATAAAAATACAGAAATACAGAACAATATTTGTTTTTCAACAAAATGCATCATAGCTTATATACTGTGTCATTATTAGGTGTGTAAATGACACAAGACACACATACTGTACCTGAGGCTACTACAACACTGTAGTTGTCCTGGAAGCCGTTGTCTGCCTTCATCTTCTCTTTCTCTTCATGATTCTTCTTCTCCTTATCCTCTTTCTGCTCGTTGATCAGTTTGGCAGTAATGCTGGGTGTATCTGGATAAACAGACACAGAAAATTAAATATATATTTTGTCACACTTCTTGGTTTTTTTTATTGCTTTGGTTTAAATAACATTAGCAAGCTAAAAGAAAGAAGGAAAGAAAAGATGCATCAGATGCAAAATTTGTTCACCCACACAAGAACAGCCAGAAGATGATATGTCTTATAGACATGCATACTGCCCTGTAACAGCAGCAGTGTATCAGGTTTTTCAAGGTCCCAGGGGGTGAGCTATTCATCATAGCTGCCTTGTACTTAACAGGTAATACCGAAGCTCACAGCATCAGCGCTGCACAGCTGACCTTGATAGCCAGAGAATGCCAAGTGAATTAAACTGCAAGGACAGAGCTGACTGCTGGGATATTTTGTTAATAATTTAGGCTGTAATTAAAACTGCAGCTCTTATAACTGAAAAACATGACTTCTCCAGTTCTTAATTAATCAAATTTTGCTTGGAATTTGAGAAAGGGCTGCCCCCTTGTGTCCTTACTTTACAAAGCCAGTTAAAGTTGAAAAGCGTGAGTTGATCACCTCTCCCTTCTTTCTCCGAACATAAACAGGATCTCTATGCTCAAAGAGCTCTAGTTTTTTGTCTCAACTGATTAAAGGACCTACTTGTAGCATACATATTCTTTTTCCCAATTGCATCAGCATACTTCAGATTGGATTTGTGTTCTTCAGAAGTGTTTTTTCGTGGTCTTTAACGTTGCAGTTCGTTCCTGTACAGCTTTCTAGTAATGGTCTTCTTTGAGACTACAATTCCTGACTTGGCTAAGTCATGCACTAATGTCTTGGCAGTGGTTCTGTAGCCTTTAGACCTCACTAGTCTCATTTACAAAATCTGAAATTTTCCACTTCCTACTTCTGCCAGGCTACCGTGTAGCTCTCTTAGATTTTTTTTTTTGATCCCTCCCCACATCAAAGTCAAACGACTCACCAAAGTTTAAATATCGTAACACTGATGAGAAACTATGAGCTCAGACCCCAAGTGGCTACAATCCTCAGTGAAGCCAATAGCGTGCAAGCACGATAAGCCAGACAAAATATTCTCCACCAGTATTTGGGGTTACTCTTTAACCCAACTGAGGCCAGGGTGTATATCCTGCTCCCGCCCAGGCAGCACAGACATTCAGGACGCGGAGTCCATAGCACTGCACAAGCAAAGAGACAATAATCAGATGCAGAAGGACACCAGCGAGCACAAACATGGTACTAGGGCAGCCCTGCAGTCTCAAAGGGCAGCCACCCAACTCACCGACTGCTGACGGGAAGCCCGTTGCGCAATGGGACTCCCAACCACCATTTCAGCCTGCCCCCAACATCAGTAGTACATCTCTATGTAAATGAAGCTATTCTAAATCTTGCATGTGCCAAGCTACTGCTGCACATTAAAAGAACAGAGATAGTTAAGGTCCAATTCCACTTTGTAAAGGACCGGGGGGCAAAGGACACCAGCCAGCATAAGTCCCAACCAACCCACCCAACCCAAACTTTACAATTGCATTTCATCCATCCATTCTCTTCCGCTTATCCAGCCTATCCCAACTACCATAAGGCAAGAGGCAGGGTGCAGGTTGCCAGTCTGTCGCAGGGCCAACACATAGGCTACGTTCACACTGCAGGTCTTAATGCTCAATTCAGATTTTTTGATCAAATCTGATTTTTTTGTCTGCTCGTTCACACTACAAATAAAATGCGACAGCAAACGTGCTCTAGTGTGAACGCTCAAAGCGGCCCGCATGCACAAAAGAAGACGTCACACACACAACGGCTCTGTTTAGACCCAGAGCAAACAGTATTGTTTGACTGATGGCCCTTAATATAAAGACTTCGGACTTTACATTTCCCAAATTTTGCTTTAAGTTATTTGTTATTTACATAATAATGTAGATAACCTAATAATGATCCTTATTGCTGTTTTAGAGGAGCTGTGCTTCCAAGGATAGCTGCAGATTTCTGTCAGAATCTGCAGATTATACAGAACATATAAAATGTTCACGTTTCTCCAACGTTGTCTTCCCAACAGTTTCACTGGATGGACAGGAAGCGTTCACGATGTCTTCTCCGGAGCTGATAATTGGCGTCTGTCTTGTGTCAGTGATGTAAAAGACGGATTTAATGCGACATGACCATTGAAAAAGCAGTCGCTTTCTGAAACATCGGATATGTATCGGATTCAGCACCACATACGAAAGTGACCCAGATTGGATTTGAAAATATCGGATTTGTGCCGTTCACACTGTCACACCATGATCGGATATGGGTCGCATAGGGTCAAAAAAATCGGATTTGATGCGCTTTCACCTGCAGTGTGAACGTAGCCATAGAGACAAAAACAACGATTCATATTGACAACTAGATTCACCAATTAACCTAATCCCACCAACTGCATCTGTCTTTGGACTGTGGAAGAAAGCCAGAGAACCCATGCAAACACAGAGAGAACTTGCAAATATGCAAACTCCCCATCACTGTGCCACTATGCTGCCCTCAATTGCCTTTTATACTTGTATAATTCAATCCATAAGACTCTATTTTAAACAAAAGTGGCAGAATACTTAAGAGAGAGTGCCCATCTGAATATTACTACATACTACGATGCTTTTGAATCAACTTTTGGGGTTCCTCTAGTAGAGCATTTCTAAGTGTTTTATACAACATGCTTCATTCACAGAGTCACATGATCACTTTTTTCCTACGCCCACGTGCTTTCTATCCAACATAAAAGCCCTTTGAGTGCTCAAGAGTAGAAAAGCACTATATAAAGAACCAGTCCATTTACCATTCACATAGGTTTTTACTCCACCGGATTATGAATCTAAGGGTTAAGTAACTCCCAAAGCAGTACCTTGCCAAAGGATATGTTTGCATGCAGCAGCCACGATCAAACAACAAAACTTCCAGCTGGTAGATGACCTGTTCGACCTCCTGAGCACAGCCACCCAAAAGGTTTCACATTTCAGTCTTAGAATGGACCTATTAGCATACCTTAAAAACTAGAGGCAGGGACCAATTTTAAGTATCTTTTTCACTTTCAGTGATACAAAATTAGCAAAGTCTGACTGTTCGGTAGCATTTTGGTTATGGACCAATGTTAAGTCTAAATGAATGTTTAATGTCTCTTATCCAGGGTAATGTAACGATTGCTCATTGGATAACCACGGCCAGAAGACTGAAAGAGAAGTGTATTTTTGGACTTAAGTATCAACTCCCAAATTCTGTGTTGGTGGTAAGAATGTAATTTCTGCCATTTATTTTATCACTACTGTTGATACTACCTTTAATGAGCACACATCTCTGGGAATAAACTTACTTCTGAAATTAAGAGAAGGATTACTACGTTTCACATTCACTGAACAAAGAATTGTAAACAAGATACTTTGATAAATATGCAATAGGAATCAGACAGTAAACTAACACTGACAATACAGTGTTCAGCGGGATATGCTGTAATTTATGTTTGCTGTGCTACAAACTTGTTACAACATATTTACTTCAAGATGGTGTTTAAAATTCAAAGAGAGACCAAAGGAGGAATGCTCCAATGGGAAGCTTAACCGAAGCAGTTGCCTTGTCCTGTTTAACACAGTGCAAGTTTGTACAGGACAGTGAAGTACACATTTGTGAGCTGTGAGGCAAGACAATATTATTGAAGCTAGTTTAGAGGCTTCAAAACATTATTTGACAATAATTTAGTGTGAAACTTTTATGGTCTAACATATTTAGAGCACACAAAAACATAATTTGATTTTCCTATTACAATTTGCAAACATATTCCCCGTACATCAGCTTCCTTCATCTGTCAAATGCTTACATTCAAACAGTTTCTATTGGCACAACAATTGTGTATTTCTCCTCCAAACTCTTCCAAAATGGCCTCCTGGCTTCATGAGTTTGCAAATATGAAAACAGCCACTGTTACTGCAAGACATAGCTGGACTGGCCATCGCCCGGTATGCCCGATGGTGATTTTTCGTTTTTATGGGCAGATGATTTTTTTTTAATAATAATAATAATAATAATAATAATAATAATAATAATAATAATAATAATAATAATAATGGATTGCATTTATATAGTGCTTTTCAAGGCACCCAAAGTGCTTTTTTTTTTTTTTTTTTAATTTGTAACGGCATGAACAATGAGAGGTGGTGGATTGGCTAGATGTTGGCCGATGTGTAAAAATAACTCAGTTGTTTGGTGGTGGCTATGGCGGGGCTTCCACAGAGGCCAGTGGGTAGATGAGGGAAGGTGAGGCAGGAGGAGGAGAGACCCAAGGCGGCCGCCGGTCTGAGTGTCAGGTGAACTGAACTTCAGGTAAGAAGTTATGACTGCAGTCTATCTGGTCAGATATAAACCAAGTTTAGGTGGAGTTTATTTTCGTTATGCTGACTTTTTACAGTCAGTTACAATAACTCGTACTGCGTGCTAGCTAGCATGACGGAGTTTCTATACAGCATTCTCAAAAGCTAAAAGAAATGTTTTATTACACCAAGAAAGATTTCCAATCGATACTGGTAGGAGAAAATTTATGCTATAGTAGGACATTTTCATGTGAGTGTAAGAATGAGCATCTTTTCTTCAAGGAAAAGAATAACTGGAAGAAGAAAAAAAAAATAGAAAGATGTTTCACTGACAAAACTTTACATAAGGACTTGATGGAGGCAAAAACAAAGACTTCTAAAAGATGTCTGAACAAGCAAGAGCTTAAATTTTCTGAAATCTTGTAACTCTCAAAACTGATTTTAAAAAAAAGAAAAAATATTTAATCAAACGTTGATGGAAAAGTAGATTTGTTGAAAAAATTAATTGGACTGTAGAGTCCTGGAACAGTTTTGTGTTTTGGAATGACTTGAGAAAGCTTGGAACTGAGCTTTTGCTTATTTGCACTGAAAGGAGCCAGCTGAGGTGGTCAAGATGACTCCATTACACCTCCCCTCTCAAGCTTTCTGGAGCTAAGAGGAGATGCACAGGGAATTTTTTTTTTTTTTTTTTATGGACCACCCAGGACGGGAAAAAAAGGTGCGAGGGGAAAGAAGAAAAGGAGGTCAAAAAAGGTCAGTGAATACTATACAGTGTTGTGGTTCCCAAACAAAGAGCATGCAATCTCATTCAAGTCAAGAGCAGAGAAGACATTTTCCATCAGTTACAATGCAAGTGTAACCTGAAGGCAGGAACATCTACATGTACTGGTACATACTATGAGCAGTGAAGTCTTTATGTGGTTGTTGTTGTTGTTGTAATGAGAAATTTTCTGTCTTGAAACATACCAGAAACCCGGTCCAAGACTTCAGCCAATGTGGTGGAAATTGGTAGATGAAGGGTGCGGTACTTGTGGCCTGCTCCATACATGGGATGCTGGATCATGTGGCTGGTTGCATTGATCCGTCCTTTGTATAACTGAGGAGGAGGAAAGGAAAAAAGAAAACACCACAATCAGGTTAGCTGCAGAAACTAAACATAAAGAGTATATTGTACTTGCTGTCAATATGGGACTATTTAGCTGTTTTCTGGTCTACAGCCAAATAGTCCATTGCTCTGTAACATACAAAGCACTGTGTGTTCTGACATCTTTCTATCATCTTGGCCACCCCCAAGGTTTTCTTAATTTTGTAGTTTTTGGGACTTCACTACATGGTGCAGGCTGTACGCCTCATGCGAATCACTGAAACAGCTGCCCTAGTCTGAGCATCTTTTGTTAAGTAGGTGTCGCAATTTGGCCCTAAACAAAGTTGCCCAGAACTTTATGCCTTTTTCAAATCACATCACCTTTAGTACCTGGAATCCATAAATGTTTGCACTAAATTTACTCAATTATTGAGATATTTCAGCTAGATGAATGAAAAATGACTTGCTTTGGGTAATTAACCAATTTCTCCATACAATGCTTCCAGGCACTCATGTCTCCAAAGCTTTTGTAACAGTCAGCAACTGAGCAGTAGAAAGTATAAACCATTAGGGTGTAACTGAGAACACATAATGCCAGGCATGAATCAGTGTGAAGGGACCGTTGTGATACAGAAAAAAACAAACAAACATATGCTTCATACTGCTGCACTGCCACCTTAAGCTCACAGCAAGTACTTCATCAGGCATTTGCTGTATGTCACATCCTCATTTCAAAGTCTTTAATGAAATAACATTTATTTAAGAAAAAGCACAATAGTTTGTGTAAAACTTCTGAGCAACGCTGTTGACCACATAATTGAGTTACCCACCGGACAGGGAGACTGTAGGAAGACTGTGACCTTCTCATCCTCCAGCATGAGCTGCAGAAACAGTCTTCGAATGAAGCCTGAGATGTTTCCAGAGACGGGTACATTGCCTCGCTGAGGTGCTGATTGGAAGAGTTCACAGAGAACCTGCAGCCAAAGACAGAAGTCTTAAAAACCAAGACCGAAACCAATGAATATCTACATTTGAATTTCAATTTATAAATAAATTAGCTTACCAACTAGCAATCATTAAATAACACGTTTGTCTAATTATGTGTGCAAATCTACATCTAACAAGTTAAAAGAAAAACATTATTATTTTAATTTTTATTATTATTTCATCTATAATAACTAGTAAGAGGACCTGTGCCATAAGGCGCTGGTTGTTAGGGTGGCAGGAGATACACTGGAGAAAGAAGGCCACAGTGGCATTCTCCAGTGCTGTCCTCTGCTGGGTGGTGAGTCCTCCTGTCTGCCCTGAGGAGGCCAAGGAGAAGCGTGAGCCTAAAGGCTGAGGTTGGGATGGAGGAGAACCTGCAGCAAATCCAGGCTGACAGCCAGCATTGGCCCCAGCACTGGCACTGGAGTGGCACAGTAGGAACAGCAGTGCCGTCCACAGTGGGTTGACCTCTGGTCCTCCCAGCCAGTCCTTCATGGTGTGACTGTTGCCTACTTCTGTGAGAAACCGGAGCACTGGAGCAGCCAGCTCTGCCGAGAGAGGCGGGCGATTGTGTGAGGACGAGTGAAAGTGGTGATGATGGTGTCGTCTCTCGGCCTGACCAGCGGGCAAAGGCAGGTCTGCACTGGCCAGGAGGCTGAAACAGAACTGAGCCAAGCTGCGAACCAACAGCGAGGGCAAGCCTGAATCCAGCAGCTGCTCTATTGCTCCTGGTGACTGGGAGGCAGCCGCTAGTGTGGTTAGCTGGGATTCTGACAGATTAATGTGTGGCCTGGCATGCTTGGAGTCGTCGGTAAGTCCCGCCGCAGTGGTGTTAGCATCATGCTGCTTTTTGCCATCATCAGTCATGGCAAGACGTCGCTGCTGAGCCTGAGAGTGAGTGGCGATGGGTGGTGAGACAATCCCCATCCAGGACATTAGCAAGGAGAAGTAGCCGGGATGGATGTGACACATGGAACACAACAAGCTGTCCACGGCCTTCTTCAGCACAATGTTGCATGGCAGCGACATGGACCAGTTATACAGCAACCTGAAGGGAACAGCAAAGAAAAGAATGGAATCAGTAATAAATCTGCTAAGAAGAATATTGTTTAAACCCACTAATGAATCCAACTACATGCATGTGTAATAACTACAAGACACTGGACTGACTCAAAGAGCTCTCTGTTGAGCAGTGTAGGCAGGTCATAGTCGACAGGCAACTCATAGCTGTGCCAGAGGATGGCTGCCACACAGTGGAGGTGGGAGGGCGATGGCATAAGGAGACCATACTCCCTTGATGAAGCAGAGGAAGAGCCAGCAGCATGCCCAATGTATCCCATTGGACCACTCATCTTATGGGCTGCCACATGGGAAGAGTCATGGACCCACTGCAGAAGAGCCTGGATCCTGGAGGTTTAGAATTCAGAGATTTGACAAATAAGTCAAATGGCTCAAGTGCTGGGCACGGTAATGTTTTTTCTGTTTGTTTGTTTTTTTTACATAAAAAAGGTCCTCAATTTCTTAGTGAGAACCACCTTGGGGCAGAATTTATATGCAACAAACAATGAGATGACAGTAAAAAGACAAAAAAAAAAAAAGAAAAGGAGAGTGAAAGGACACTTTTTACTATCAGCTTATGAGTCTGTCCGGAATATCACCTTGACGGGAGACTGTTTCTCATCAGTTGATGCACTTTATGCACTTTGAGAGAACCTAAAGGGGGAGTGTTGAGTCGTGGCAAAGACGGAGGAGTACCTGTCTTTGGTCCCTGCGTCCTGTGTGGTGCCCAGCTGGTATAGAATGTCTATGGTGGAATCTGAGGAAAGGCCGTTTAGTCGTCCAAACAGCAGAGGACTGTTCAAATCTTTAAAGAAACAGTACATTTTTTGATGATGTTAAATTATTGAAACATTTTTAAAAATAAAAATGCTGACAAAGTCATGCTGCCTGCCCAGAACATGATGCACATGTGTCAGAAAATTCTTCCACAGTCCAAATATTAACAGGTTTACTGGGAAGTGGTTAGTTTAACATTGCACTGTGTATTGTGTAATGTCTTGTTAAATCCATTGCTTTACACAACAATTTCAACACTTTACTAAGGCTAAGAATCACAAGTGGTCTGTAATTAATAATCAGACCACTAACAAATATTTTGTATTTTTGCCCCATAAAATGTAGTTAAACCAAATGTATTTGGATAATGCAATATCAGATAAATATTTACAAAAAAAATTCAAGACAAAACACCAGACAGATAAGATAATAAGATAAGATCACATTTACAGCTATATGTATTGCAATCACACAGCGCAAAAACAATACAGCACCAGATTCATTAATGCTAGAAAAAACCTTTCTAAATGGCAAAACAACATGTGAAACTTGACCTTGTTAATCTTTCAAACCGCCACATCATTTAATAATCTCTCATTGTAATAAATGTGGCTATTTTCAATGGGGGTTTTTTATGCTTTTTAAGGACATATAGTCACGTCTCAGTAGTGACTCAGCTATGAGTGACTCACTGGCAGGGTCGGTGCCAGACGCAGCACAGTTTCTCAGCAGAATGTCGATGAGTTTGAGTCCAATGCGTGTGGATTGCAAGCCGATCTTGACCAGCACAGCCTCAATGTTGGGTGAGTGCATGCCACAGTAAGGTGACATGAGCAGTGCGGCGCAGGTCTGCAGCAGGTTGGCAGTGGGTGCTGCAGCACTGGCCATCATGGCTTCCAAGTCACTGACGTGGGTCAGGCAGTGGTGGAGAAGACGCAGCCAACCAATGCTGTACAGGGAGATGGAGAAGTTCACACCAACAGCCAAATATAGACACACACTGCATACAGGATGCATCATGATTACCTTGTTTTGGAGACCTGGTCCTCAGAAGGCAGAAAGGGGTTATTGACTGTTGCAGAGGAGGTGTTACCAAATGCTGTCAGACCCAAGAGTTTGATCTGAGAGAGACCCAGGTTGCTGGCATCACGAGGCCGATGTAACCTCAGACAAACAGCCGAAGCCACCTCTGCTTTCACCAGCTGGATCTTAATGTACGTCAAGCCACTCGTGATGACTGGCGTGGACAGCGGCAACATGTTGACCCCATCAGCACTGATCTCCACTGAGACCGAGGAGGGACAGGCTGGTTGGTAAGACGAAAGGCAGAAAATGAATGGGTGAACTCCTGAAGTGAAACGAAGATTACTGAATAAACACCATAATGTCTGCCACCGTTTTTTTTTTTAATTAACAGGAATTTAGCTCAATGTGAAGGGAAAAGCAGTGTCCTCTTGACCAACATTTTAGTATAGTTTATTTACAGTAGGGAAAATAATTACTTTATCCCAGGCTGAATTTCTAAGTTTGCTTACTAACTAGAAATGAACAGTTGTTGGTAGTTTCATTTTAATTGAGACAGAATATCAACCAAAATTCCAGAAAAAACAAATTACATAAAAGTTTGTAATTTTTATGTAATTACAAAAAATTACAACTCAACTCAATGACATGTCAACTCAATGACATTGACATGTCATTGAGTTGAGTATTCAATCACAAAGCAAAAAATGGCTTAGTAGTTGATTGAGAAACCCTTGTGGCAAGCACAGCTGTTAGACATTTATTGGTCACCAGGTTTACACAAATCTCAAGAGAGGTTGTGGCCCACTCATCTTTAAAGAAATTCCTACTCACTAGCTAGAGAAGCTAGGTGCGGCTGGATATGAAGCTCCTTCAGCAGCACGGCAGCTGGAAGATGGATAGTGAGATCACACCAGGCCTCCTCTGGCAAGAAGATGTAAGACCAGGCAGCGGAGCGGGCCCGTCGGTGTGGAGGGGTGGCCTGGAGGAGGACCTCTGCAGGCTGTGCTGTTGGGCTGCTGGATGTGATAGTACCTGGGAAGCAACACAGATCATGCAGATTAGAGAAGAGTAGGAATACGATTGCCAATTTTATTCAGGTATTGTCCTATGAGATGGAGTGATGGAATTCAAAATTAGCTGAAAGCACCTAAAGGAGCAAAATTGTGGAGTCCCTCAGCATTGTCCGGCTCCGATGTCATCACTCTGGCTTTGAGGTTTCCATCTGCCGTCTTTCCTGGACCTGTATCTAAGAATTTCATGATAGTGGACACCATGCTGCGTGCAGTGTTCACAATGGCTCTAGTGCTGGTCACCATGTTGTTACAGATCAACTGGACACCTCCTGGTTAAAGACAAAGTTATGCTTTCTTATACATCAAGTACAGCATAAACCATTGACTGCTATTCTTATGCAATGCACCTATGTTCAATTTCTACAAAATTAGAAACGACTGAAAAAATCTGACTTTGCTAAATTTTTCAATTCCTTCCACAATCAGTGGCGTGACAAAGATGTCAGGTGACTCTTCGGGCGCTGATCAACAAAAAGAACCTTTTGTGACTTAAACTCCATGTGGGTTTTAATGGTTATGGAGATATTTTTCCATGACCATTAACACCTAATTGTGCTAAATACTATTCTATTGAACAAGATATGGCTCAATGTGCAAACAAAAGCTGGGAAGATGGAACTGCAAGCTAAGAAACATGGATGAGGGAGTAACTTGTACTTCAAATACTTGGTTTACAAAGAAACTCAACAGCAAAACTTTAAAACCTATTCAAATCTTAAAGCTTGGGGCTCTCTGACATGAATGTTGAAACTATGAGTAAGGTCTTGGTAGTACTATGGACACAATGCTTTGACAATCAAAGAAATATACAGATATTAGGTGTATACACCCACCCATGTCATGGAAGGCCTTAAGAGCCTCACTGGTATCCAACACTCGAAGTATGAACCACAGAAGAGGCTCTGACAGTTGACAGGTGGAGAGCGATCCCTAAAGAATGTGCAATAACAAGATGGAGGAAAATAAATAAATAAATAAATAAATATGCGTCAGCACTGCTCTGTATTTGTTCAGATGATCAAAGGCCAGACCCCAGCAGAATGAAGCTCACCTGTCTGCCCATATAACCACAAGCCATGTAAGTGAGGATGGGCTGTAGCATGACCTGGACTGAGGTGGCTCTCTTGCTCAGAGTGGTAAGGATGGTGAAGAGGCCGTCACCCACTGAGATGGCATCTAGACCACCGTGGAAGTTCTCATGTTTAGTCAGGTGGAGACCGCTGGCTCCTGCAGAACACAGAGCAAGAATAGTCAGCTCATAGTTATAGGCAATGCTTGTCCACATACATTTAAATATGTTTGGTGCTTTGTTAAAGGAACAATTCAGCCACAAGTGAAATTTTATCAGACGCATTCTTACTCTTACAGAGTTTTATGGTAGTGCTGCTAATGTTAGATGGCTACTGGTATACAATTGTCATTACTAATTTAGTTAGTTATAACTCAAGTGTGTATAAAATTAGCTAACCTCACAAATGTATTTTGTGACCAAGAGGCTGCTTCTGCACAAACCGTGCTTAACATCCTAAACATAACACTTAATATTTCTATCCCACTGCAGCTTCACTTAAGAGTTTGTGGCCAGGTGATGTAAAAACAACATTTACTGCTAATGTTGCACAATTTTTGGCTGTCATTTACCAAGAAAATATCAGGCTCTCTGCCTGCTAGAAACTCAACTTTGTTCACTGGCTTTTGTTCAAACTATCTTTGTGCACCATTTGGTGCGTTGTGTACTATTTCGGTGATATGTGTGTTTTTAATTCCAGAAGCAAGGTTTATGAGAATGGTTTAAGTCAAACAACAATGAGGCTACAGACCATAAAATCTGAGTGCTGAAATATTTGGTAGATCACATAATTCTTTGTAGAGTTGTCTTACCTATGATCATGGCCATGGCGCTGCTGTTGCACTGGCCCAGCGCAGACAAGATCTGGCTCATTATCTGCTGATTGGCAAGCACCAGATCAGCCACACCTGCAGGAGGGCCCTGATTGGATGCTGATCCACCAGCTACACTTTCTTTGCTGCCACAGACCTTCTCTTCATCAGACACACTGCTATCAGCTGCTCCACTGCCTGATGGTGGCAGCCGCCCGCTGAACTCTCTGTCTCCAGACAAAGGTAGTTGCACCAGCACATTCACCAGCTTGAGAAGATCAAACATTAGCTGGTCACGTGTGGTTTCTCCACAGACTGCCTTTGCGTCTCCTGGCCGGATTATGTTGGCAAACAGACCCCCAAAACAAGCTCTGGCTCCCACTGAGCTGTCTGAGCCACTGCGAGAAACCACTTTATCTGAGCAGGTAATGTAGTGGTGAACCAAGAACGTGATGGACTCAATAACTGAGGTGATAGTGGCCACTGACACCACCTCAAAATTTTGCTCTAGAGTAAACTCAAGCAGCTTCACCTGGGCATCCAATGGACCCTGGCCTGACTGGAATGGACCCCTGAGAGTTTCAGAACCATTAATTAGAACCACTCATACCATTAAACATTATACTTACTGTCAAAATTATTGATTATACCTAATGTACACTAACAACTAAAAAAGTGAAAATGTACCTCTCAGTAGACAAGATGTGCATGAGTTTGAGCAGGAACTCGCTGAACATCTGTGGACATGTGGAGGACAGGTGAACCTGCAGGCGGCTCAGGAACTCGTGCATGGCCTGGGTGGCAGTTGGTCCCACCTGAGAGCTGTGTTGGCTTGTCCCATTGGTGCTGCTGCCAGACAGGAAGCGCACCAAGACATGGATCAGGTTGGGATCAGACACCATCTGCTGAGCTGTGCTTTCCTGAGAGCTCATCCCGTTGTTGGAGACTAGAATTTCAGAAGTTTTTTTTTTTAAACAAAATAGTAATAATAATAATAATAATAAAAGCAGGTTATGGTAATCTAGACAACTGGGGGGGGGGGGTCAGCTGGACTTTTTTTAGGTTTATGAAGACATTTCATGTCTTACTCAAATGATAGAGAGTCACAGGTATTTAATCCCTAGTGAGCTGTTCCCTTTGACATAGTCCTGAGGGTCACTGACCCACTTTTGATCATGCGAGTCAACACATTAGAGCCAAGATGTTAAAAAAACAAAACAAAAAAAAAACGACAAGGGATAGCAAGACTCCATTGCATGCAGGTGGCTGATAGCCGTTGTTGTAAGCCACCTACAATGCAATGGTTCAACAAGGATCATGTTAAGATGTATGTAACCTACTGCGCAAGTGTCGGGGGCATGGCTACGCGCAGGCATGAATGGGGGAGTAGAAGTTTAGAGGGTTGGCTTTTCGGTGGTGGTGCAAAGGAAGGTGACCATTTAAGTTGGAGTTTGAATGTCAACTGTGAGATTATTGGACTAACAGTCATTCACAGTGGACGGCCCCAACGGTTGTGGGACTATTAAGCCACCAGGAATGGCTCGGCAGGAGGTGGACTGACTAAGCCAGCCACTTCCACACCATTCAGCGCCACATACTGTCTATAGCAGGACACAGTGACACAGGTAGACAGTTGCTTGAGCGAACCGTGTCATTAAAATCTGGGAATATGGGTAGGCAGCTTTTGACCATTGTTGGCTCTGAGGGAAAACGCCTGTGAATCATTCCACTTTCTGAGGTGGATGCAGAAAACAGGAAACATGTTGTCATGGCTGGTACAGCTCATCCTCTAACATACCATGCATATTCAGGCCGATGCCCAGCATGTCATCCTGCTGAGTGGTTAACTCAGACTGAGGTTGGCCAGTGCTCTTGCACAGTTCGTCTCTCACTTGGGAAACTCATCAACATACATCATGTGGTCATCTATTTGCTGGGGCATCGACTGGCATCAATTGCTTAATCTGATATCATCTGACTCAGATGAAGCATGTTCCCTAAATTTGGAGAGGAGAGGGTCAATCCATGTTATAGCCATCTTTCAAGCAGTTTATCCACAAACGTCACCCATCTTTTCAGAACCAAATGTGGGACATGGCGGCAAAAGTCACAAACTATGGGCTCAGCCAATCCACCCTAGTGTGGACAATCCCCAGGCAAACAGGGTACACCTTATCATGGAAAGTGAAACCACACACCTGAGGAAAGGGGTGAACACAACATTTTTGCTTTGCTTGCTTGGATTTGATACTCATATCGAAACGCAAAGCAAGAAACAATGCTCAGGAAACCTTCAACATTAGTGCTGCTGAAGGAGCCCACATTCCAACCGGGCAGTGATGGCTAACAACAATGAAGGCTACCTTAAAGTTGGTAGACAACAGAGCTAACTAACAGTAGCTAGCTAGCCCGACTCAGCAGAGGTGTTGTTACCGTGATGAAGAGTGTACAAACTGAGGAATGACTGTGATAGGACTATAGATGTCCAAGAGGGTCGCACATATGTCATTACAGGTCACCTGCCTTGAACGTGTCAACAGAGTTGTCTTAAGCCAGGACATGTGTGGGGTTGATATGTGCTGAACGAGTGAAATGACTGAAAAGAAACGCGGGTGCACTATAAAAAGGTGGATTAGTTTGGATTTTTTAACATTTTTTCATAAACATGAAAACAGAAACATACAAGAATGCTTAAACGGGGGCGACCGTTGTTCAGGTGGTTGGGAAGCTCATCTGTAACCGGAAGGTTGCCGGTTCGATCCACCTCTGTCCTGGTTGTTGTGTCCTTGGGCAAGACACTTTACCCTACCGCCTACTGGTGTTGGCCAGAGGGGCCGATGGTGCGATATGGCTACAACTGTGGTCTGCCTGGACCAGTGTGTGAATGTGAGAGTGAACGAATAGTGGAATTGCACAGCGCTTTGGGTGCCTAGAAAAGCACTATATAAATGCAATCCATTATTAAACAACTTTCTCAATGATACCCCTTGCAGAGTCATTTGAAAATAATGTGAAAAGAAAATCCACTGGTAAACAAACCAGTGAAGAGCCGAGTACTGACCGCAAGCTGGCATATTAGTCATCAGAGTGAGAGAGTGCAGAACCAGACACCATGTTCTCAGGGAAGTGTTGGGGTACCACGCCAGCACGGTTAGGAAACTGCTGATGGATGCTGAACACAGACACAAACACAAAAAAGAACAATATAAAGCAATGTAACCATATATAAACTCCATACAGCTCCAAATTAGAGAGCGGAGTAGAAAAGCCCTAACCTTGGTTGAGCGGGATGGTGGGCACTCGGCTGGCATTGAACAGAAAGATGTCAGACCCGCTCTCCTCGCTGCCCCCAGAACAAGTGTTCAGACTGAGCGTTAGCCAGAGCTGCAGCAGGGATTCCAGCTGAGAGTGGAGAAAATAACATTTAGTGTCTGTGGGTGTTCCCTTACTCTTCTTTATCGAAGTCATACATACAAAATTCTGCAGTGGTCACCACTTATATTTAAAAATAAGTCCTTTCAGAAGAGTCCAACCAATAAAATCACTTTTCTGTCAGTACATTCCAGATGTTCAATTTACAAGGTTTAATAAATACAGCACAGTACAGTGTGGTTGTTCAAGTGCAGACATGTTTCAGAAGGGAAAAAAGAGGTTTGTTTAATCTTTTAAGTTACAAGTTAGATATTATACTTCAAATTTACTCTAAAAGAAGTTAAAGTAGAGCATTGGACTAAACAGCAGGTAAGAGTAATTGATCTTGTGGGTCCAATGACTTTGTACTCCTGAGTACTAAGCATCTGAATCAAAGCATCTTAAACTGTGATTCCAGTTAGTGGCTGTTCTGACCTGTACATGGTGGACCAGCAGCATGGAGAAGAGCTTGTTGAAGCAGGCACTCAGAATTGGGATGGATGAGGGCTGGACTATCAGGCTGCTGTTTGGGGGAGAGCCTCCACTATGGAGAGCTCTGAGCAGGGAGTCATCAGTCCCATTGGAAGACTGGCTCACTATAAGCACAACAGAAAATCAGTATCAGACCATCAGCACAAGTCCAACACTGGAACACTGGAAAGAATGTGTGCTTCACTTCACTTTTAAACTGTTACTTCATTTACCTGTGGATGAACTGGAAGTGAGTGCTTGTAGAATGGAGTCCGCTTGTAGAGTTGCCATCATTTTTAGCATCAGCTCAGCCTGCTGCTCCAGGCCCACTTCTAGTCGGGCATCCAGTGCTGTGAAACAGAGGCAGAAGCTCAAAAAGTGGCATGGAAAGAATGCAGAAAATGTGTTCAGGTCCATATTGGAGAAAAAAGAACCCTAAAAGATAAAATTAGGCCTCTCCTCACCCTGTGACACGGACACTGACAGACCCTGCGACCCTGGCTTTTCAGCAACAACTGGAGGTTTGGACACTGGGATACCAACCCCTCCAATGTATGGGTTGTACCCATATGTGCCATAGTCAGCACCCCAGTAGTCATACCACGTGCTGCTGATGGGCTAAAGATGAACATGAGAAAGGGGATGGTAAATGTAAGGACATCAACTGTCTGCAGACAGAATTCATTTCTACATTTGCTTTTGAATCTTTTTTAGTTTTCCACAGCAAACATAACCTTAATAATTACATCAAGTTCAAAGTAGTCAAATGAAGGCAGAAGAATTACTTTGAAAACGTCATTTGCAATGAGTTCGTTTTCTGTGATGCTTTAGATCACTTAGCTAACAAACATAGCTTGTTACTCTTTTCAGGTTGTTTGATCTTACAGCAACATTAGTTTATATCTTAACTGTGATTTTAAGCAAGAGAAAAAAGTCCTTTATTTCAGGTTTAACAACAACATGTTTTTCTGAACATAGGCTACTGCCTGTCTTTCTTTCTGGTATGAGTTTGAGTAAATGAATCACTGCATTTGCTTGCAGCTGGAAAAGGGTGCTGCGAAAACGGCGCTTTTAGTTTTTCTGTTGACTGTTTCTCCTAGCTTCAACCAACATTACTAACAAACTTACTCATGGGCAAATAAATAAATAAATAGCTCTTGTAAAAACGATCTGTGAAAGGCCCAGCCTATCATCGATGGCCAATAAATTAGTCCAATCACCCAACCTTAGTGAGTGTCACTGCATTAATTTCCAGTAGAGACATGACAGAAAGAATGAAAGTAGCTTGTTATCATGCACATACCTTAAACACTTTGGCAGCAAGTGGATCTTTTTCCAAATCAATATCTAAAGGATCAATATCAACATCCATCAGGTCTTGTAGCAAGTCAAAGTCTATGTCTTTATCTTTTTCCAAAGATGACAGAGGTGGAGCACCTTTGGATAGTGAAAACAGCTTTAATATTGCCAAGCACGCACATTACAAAAACATACAAGCAAGAAAATCTCTCACATCTGTAGACAATTTTAACCCCAATCCAGCTAAAACTGTAGTCTTGTATGGGAGTAGTTTTTTTTAGCTAGGTCACTGCATTTAGCCTTGCTGAATATAGTTGCCTGCTCACCCTGTGAGGTAAACTGGCACAAGGAAAAATAAAATACACACTGAAATTGTGCAAAAATTAAAGGCCTAAAACTGGCTGGAACTATGCCTGAACTGCTCACTCCAATTCATAATAGCTACAAATAATAACAACACACTGTGAGAAAAAACAATAAACATGTCACTCAAGTCAGTGTAAGTGTGTGTGTGTGTGTGTGTGTGTGTGTGTGTGTGGGGGGGGGGGGGGGGGGGGGGTGTTATAGAGGGCTACCCACGCACTTTGGAATACTGAGGAGGTCCCGGTAGTACCTGCGATGATATCAGGCACAAGGGCCTCATCAATGCTCTCTACCAGGGGGATGGGTGCTGGCTGGGACAGCGAGTCCTCCGAATCTGCTCCCGCAGAGGAGGACGATGTCCCGGCTTCCTCACACACCACCACCTCATCCATGACATCTAGAGAGCCTGGAGACAGCAGTTCACCTGAGAAGAATACATGTTCAAGTACACCAGACATGCACCGACTTAATGAAGATGAAGTTGTTAAAGGACACCAAACATGAAACAGAAAATCTGAATAACAAGTCTAATTTTTACATCAATAACAATAAGAAAATTTACAATCCATGTGCTTAATGTGCCTCATTATATTCTATATTATTGCTTTGATAAAAGCTTGTGAAATGTGCTCTGTAAACATTGTACAACCACACCAGTGGCTCTGTGAAAATGGTACTATGTCAAAACTAAAGTAAAAAAAATGTTACAGTTGGAAAAAGTTAGAGACAAAAAAAGAAAAGGACCCTGTTGAAACAAATATGTGCACCAAAGTCTGCACACCACGTTTTTTGCTCAAGCTAATGTGAGAACATACAAATATAATTCCCCAACTTTCAAAGAGATTAAAAAAACAACAACAATTGGTACAATAATCTGCTCTAAAGCCAAATTGAAACTCCAGCAACAACAATGTGCCAAACTAAATGTTCAGCTTCACACAAGATTTAATATGTCACCCGCTCGCCTCACAAACAGTGCGTTTTAATCAGATTCAAACAAATGTAACGCTAAGCTGAAAACACACCAGCCAGGATGTCCTGTAGCATACACGTGAGGGAATATTGTGCCCAGGCGCCTCCCCAGGAGATGTCCCCCCGGTTAAAATCCGTTCCCACAAGCAAGAGAAGCAGGCGTTCTAGCTGCTGCTCAGACACCACTTCGCACAAGTGGATTGTGGGCCTTGTGGCGTTGGCTATCCTAGCCAGGACCTAAACAAATAAGATAAATATTTGTAGTTTTAGACTGTCAAATTTGTGTATATATATTCCCAGTGTTAGATTAACTCCCAGTGTTAGATAAATACTTTGCAGACAAAGAGCAGCAGATCAGCATGGCAGGTGAAATCCATGGAGAGGAGAAAGAGGGCCAGCTTCTGCACCACAGAGATACAGCGTTCATGAGATAAAGTGAAGGGCAGAGGTTCTACTTCTGGGGCTTCTTTGGCTGTTGTGGACTCTGTATCCAATGTGGAACGGGGCCATTCAGCTGTCCGTCGCAGACGGATCAGGTCTTTAAAGTGCTGAAAAAGGAAAAAATTAACAAGTTGTAGTATTGAAAATTAATCTCCGTGATGCACAGAATTGGGATGAGACAAAAGGGTGATATTCACAGGTGGAGTAGGTACTGGAACAGGAGAACAGGAGGTTTGCCCTCAGCAAGCTACTGAAATAATCACTGACTAATCAACTAATCAAAGAAGAAATGGCAGATTTAGTTGCAGCCCTCCTTCACAGCCTAATCTTTTTGAGTGTGTGGTGAGCTGCTCACCTTGGATGTAGCTTGTTTCAGCTTGGCTTGTTCCACCAACAGTTTGTAGGAGGAGCCTTTGTTGCTCTGGATCTTCTCCTTCTCGATCTGCTCCACCAGAGCCTTCTGTTTTGCTTTCAATAGATTTAGCTGCTGCAATGAAAAGGCCACAATAAGTTTATGTACTGTAAAAGTATCACTCCAGAAATATCTACTTGTTGGATGCATTCCAATATAGGAAACAATCCCTAACCTGATTCTAACAAATGCAAATTTCAAATCAAGTTTTAATTAACCACTTAAAAATTGAGAAAAACAAATATGAAGGTGTGCTGCTTTTGAAATGGGACACATTTACCTGCTTGTGATGGACAAGTTGCTTACGGATTTTGCGTGAGTACAGGCGATCCAGGCTGCTGCTGCCTTTGGCTGACCTGCTGGAGTTCTGAGACTGGAGGCTGTTATTTATGAAACTCCACTGAATACCTGCAGGACAAAAAAATACAGCACATTAATGAAGGTAACACAAGACTGACAAACAACTAAGGAGTATGACGTACAATCAAACAGCTTAATTCCAAATGATTTAGCTGAGTTTGAGGACTGCGACAAACATCTTTAGCATACAGTGCAGTTTTGATTGTAACCATTTCCAATCATATGTAAAAGATGTATGTTTGCATTGATGTCATTTAATGTGCAGCTGAGTTAGCAAGATCTTGTTAATCATCATCCATTTGAAGCATAAGCATCAAAGATTTATGGATTTGAGACTTTTTTCAACAAAGTCCAACCACTAAGTAAAGAGTAAAAATCCTGACCACTTTTTCTCTTTAGTTATTCAGATACCATCTTTCTACCTATATTTAGGAACTACCTTAATAAGCAGTCATTGCTAAATGTTTAACCATAATTTTGTTTTGTGCTCTCTTGCAGTTGTAGACTTCTAAATTGGAGAATGAAAAAAAAAAAGCAATTGCATTGTGTCATCTAATTGCGTAGTGAGTAAAAATGTTGCTATTCTGCCAACCACTTCATGCAAGCGTTGTCTGAGCCTTTTATATGTGCAATATTTTATATTCTATTTATATCTATTCAGTTCCTCACTGAGTTGATATTCATAAAGATTACTATTAAGCTTCTGCTGTTTGGTAATTGATACCCTTTCAAAGCTATCAATGAATTAACAGCAAAACTGCAATCAGCAACTGGTCAGTGACAATCAACATCTGTTTATGTTTTGTTTCAATTTCACAATTTCCAGTGCCTATAGATTAAAAAAAGAAAAAGAAAATTTAAAAAAAAAAAAAAAAAACATTTACACATATCAGGGAAATGTAGAATGCAGGTATTTTACCTGTTACAGGTCTTTCCCGCTCTTTCCCTCCCAGGTGCTTCTTCCCTCCTGAGGCCTCATCTTCGATACTTGCTACATAGTCCAACAGTCTGGAGACCAACATCACTACCCAGCTGATCATGGGAATATCCAAAACACCTGTTTAATTTTTACAAAAACAAACAAACAAACAAACAAAAAATCAACTTCATTTCAAACACACTCTTGTATCCCACTTTTGAACAAACCAGTCTGTTTAAAAATAAATAAATCTGACTACATAAAAATTAACACTGACTTTAACTCTATCTGTAACTTCTACTAACTCAAGTTAACATATCAGGTGCTGCAAAGACGCTATTCTCAGTTGCTTTACCTTCAGTTCTGCGCTGAGCGGCAGCTTGTGGCTGCTGCAGTGGAGACAGGAGGCTGTCCAGGAGATTCAGAAGGCCTTCCAAAACACCGCTGTTACTTAGGGATCTTTGGCCAATGCATGACAGGAGCATGAATACCCTAACATGAATACAGATTAAGCATACTGCAGTTAGTATCCACAGCATCCATAAGACCTGAAAGCCAAGTTTGATGTCTCCAGAAGAACAAGCCAAACGACGTGCTACATAATTTGTGCTTCTGCATCTCCATGTATGAGTAGACAAATCTAAGCAGCCAAAAGACTGAGAGGGCACTTTACTGTGCTGCAGTGAAATACTTTTGCAGTTTTTAGACTTGCCTCAGCATAGTAACCAGAGAAAAGGCAACACTAAAAGCCAAGCATCTATGATCCAAGCTGTGACAATAAATGACATGAAAATTAAGTACAATTCCCTTTAAAAACAAAATACACCTACAAGCATAATAACATGGCTGGAAGAGTTACATGTTCAGGATATGCATGGCTTCATGATAGTCTTTGGTGTATTCCATATTCTTTGCAGTTTGTGCCCTGATGTTGATTGTTTTGAGTGTTCTCTGTTTGTTCACATAGCCATGCAAGTCTTTGTGAGACTGTTCATTGCTTGTATAAATTATTTGATGGCGAACTTCTTACTGGTCCCCATCATCATGTGCGACTCCCTATTGGATATTGTTAGTCTCTGTGCTTCAGGAGCCGAAGTTAGAACTAAACATCAGCTAGTTTGTGGATTTGTTTATTTTAAACAAACAAACAAAAACAAAAAACAAACCCTAAGGTTATGTGTATAACCCCAGTTCTCTGAGTAGCATAGTACAGTGAGTGTCTCACTATGGGAAGGCCTCCTGTGTGACCTCATCAGAAGCTCAAATACCTTTACGTCTTTACAGGCTGGCTAAGTGACGCCCGTGTCATGAGGGGCTAGTGCCTCAGATGTCATTCAAAGCAAGTCCACCTCTTCCTTGCTTCCATAGAAGGCGGGTGGTCTGGTGAAACACTAACTCATGCTACTCAAGAGAACCGGGGTTATATACATAACCTGAAGTTCTCTTTGATAGCATTTGTTTCGTGTCTCACTATAGGAGGAAGACTAACTCCCAGATTGACAGACATGCCTGCTGAGAAGACAACTGTCACCAATAGCACTTCACAGGGGAGAAGCTCCCACCTGGGAAGACAGAGGACTGAATGCACCAGGTTAGGCGCTGTTACATCTAGCCTGTAAAACCTAGCAAATGTGTGAGGTGAGGCCCACCATGCAGCTGCACACACCTCCTGGATAGAAACTCCCTTAAAGAGAGCCCATGAGGTTGCCAGACCTCTAGTGGGGCAAGAGGCTGAAGACCCCTGCTAGTGAAGGCCAGGGCAATTGCTCCTACTATCCAATAGGAAAGGCGCTGTTTATACACAGGATTTCCCATATGTGGGAATCTGAGGTGAAAGGCGTGGGTAAAAGGCCAGCAGTTCTACAGAGGAACATGTGCCAAGAACCTTTGGGATAAAGGCAAGGTTGACCTTCATATAGAGTTGTCTTCAAGGACAGAAATGTTAACTCAAACCTGTTCCAGGGATTCAAAAGGGAAACAAGAGAATGCAGCTCTAAGCACCACTTTTCAAACACACGCCACGCTCTAGAACAGTGACTAGCGTCGATAACACTGTGGGGAAGCCCCACAGTGTTCAGGTTAAACTACTCACATAGAGCTAGCCTCTCTAGGTGGGGATGGAATATTTCCCCCCATGCAAGAGACAGGAGGTCTCTGCGCAGCAGCTGAAAAATCTCCACCAGCCAGTGCTTCCCTGGGCAGTGTGGGGCTATCAGGATGACAACGTGACCATTCTCTCTCGCTCTGGGCAGAGTTGGAGAAATGAGGGCATAGAGGAGGGTTCTTGGAGATTGTGAGCCACAGCATTCATCCCCAGTGGAGCTTTCTAATCGTGCAGGGGGGAAAAAACAAAACAAAACAAAACAAAAAAAAAACGGGACACTGAGCATTCTCCAAGTCCACAGTCGCCTGATCGAATTGCAGCCAGATCTGCTTCACCACCTCGGGTGAAGCTTCCAGTCTCCACACAGTGAGTTGCCCCTAGAGAGAAGATCTGCTCCAAAGTTCAAGATCCATGGCATGCGAGTTGCTCTCAGAGACAGCAGGTGAACACTGCTCCAGACCATCAGTCTGTGTGCCAGTGTGTGTAACTTGGGGCACTGTCTGTTGATGTAGGCCACAAATGTGGAATTGTCCGATCTCAATGAAACATGATGACCTCTATGCCAAGGCAGAAAATGTTTTAGCGACAGGTGAACTGCCAGCAGTTCCAGACAGTTTATGTGGGTAGAGTACATGTGAGAGCCCCATCCCTCATTCACTGCTCTGCCTTTGTTAGTGCCACCCTAGCCAACCACATACCACATGTTGCCATATACTTTTTTGATTGGTCAACATGGTACACTTTAACACCAATAGGGAAGGGGTGTTTTTTTTCTTTTCCTTTCTTTTTGCTCTGCAAGCGGAGAATTCTTGCTATAGCACTGTAGTTAGAAAACACTGTTTCTACCATTTCTTCCAGGAGTAAATACCACTGTTTTATTCAGAAAAATACACCGCATGTATTTTTTATCATAACTCTGGGTTTACATGGCCGATCAACAATTATAAATTCATATACAGTCCACACATCCACACTTTTGAAATGAAGAATCTGGGTCGTTGCATCTTGTTGCTGTGTCATCTTAAATTGGTCATGTGATTTGGACGTGCCAGCGTATCCATCGACTGCAGAGGGTTAAACAACTCTATGGTGGGAGAGGTTGGTTTTGATTTGGTTTATGTTTCCTTTCCTTTCCTTCTTTCTTTTTTTTTTTAACCGTTCATTAGAAGTCAACATTTTGATACAAACCAATGTGTAATGTCATGATTAGATTTTCCTGTGGGACTGAAAAATTATTTTATTTTTCATTAAAAACCCTACCTTTTTTCATTATTTATTATTATTATTTATTGAATTTCACATTAATCTAAAATGTTGTGACTATATGGAATCTGATAGTTCTTTACCTGTCCTGGGGAAAGATGAGCAGCTGTTCAGAGTTGTAGAGCTCCTGCAGTACATTAGAGAGGAACTGGCCCCACCAGCGCTCGCCTCCACAAAGCTGCACCAGCAGCAGGCCGGCATGAAGTCGGATCTTGGGCGTCCCACTGATGCAAAGATGTTTGAAGAGCTCCTCACAGGCCTTGGCATGGAATGTGCTCTGGAGCACCGAGGGGACAGAATGGCCTAAAAATACCCATAAAAATGAATCAATCATGTGTAACAGCGTTTCAATCCACACGTTACTAACAAAGTCATCTGTGAAATGTACAACTTCACTAAAAAGCAGATCCAGCAGAGTTCAGCTCACCATTATTAGAATGCAGCAGGCTGAGCAGTGTGTCCAGCAAGTAGCGGATGATGGTTCTCAGTTGCTCTGTGGAGGAGTTGTGAACTAGCTCCTTTGCTTCCGGAGCCCCAGCTGCTGAGAGTGACTTGCGGCTGGTACCCAGTGATACACGCAACCGCTGAACCGCATGGTGAGCCAGGTTAAGCTGTAGCTGAAGCTGGATGCAGTCCTGGTAGGCTGAGAAAACACGCTGATCTTCCTCAACAACCTTATCTGGTTTTCTTAAGAAGTACTGGGCATTGTTGGCGCTGTTGAGAGGTGGCAGGTCGATGTTCTGCAGAAGAGTCTCTAGCCGATGGCAAGCTAGATTATACCTGGTAAATAAATACAAAATTGGAAAATTCACAACACCACCAAAAAATTTACAAACTTCTTTTGCAGATGGTAAATGGTAAATGGCCTGCATTTGTATAGCGCTTTTCTAGTCCCTAAGGACCCCAAAGCGCTTTACATATCCAGTCATCCACCCATTCACACACACATTCACACACTGGTGATGGCAAGCTACATTGTAGCCACAGCCACCCTGGGGCGCACTGACAGAGGCGAGGCTGCCGGACACTGGCGCCACCAGGCCCTCTGACCACCACCAGTAGGGAATGGGTGAAGTGTCTTGCCCAAGGACACAACGGCCGAGACTATCCAAGCCGGGGCTCGAACCGGCAACCTTCCGATTACAAGGCGAACTCCCAACTCTTGAGCCACGATCGCCCCTCAGATGAAATCACTACATTATTTAAGTTATCCCAGGTGGACCTTTGTCAAAACTGGAAAGGCACCTAAAGAAAGCTCCAGCCGATCCAGGAGAGAAGGACAACCGCTGCCCAAGCGAACCCTGTAGTGATCCCATATGTGTCAGGAGTATCGGAGCAGTTGAGACACATTTTTTCTAAACACCGTGTCTCTGTGGCTTTTAAACCCCAAAACACGCTGCGCCAAAAATTGGTCCACCCCAAGGATCGGGTCCCCCGAGACAAACAGAGTAACATAGTGTACGCTGTTAAGTGCCAGGAGGATTGTCAGGATTTATACATCAGGGAAACCAAACAACCTCTGGCGAAGCGGACGGCACAACACAGAAGAGCTACCTCGTCAGGCTAGTGGACACTCTTTCAAAGATGAGGATGTACACATCCTGGACAGGGAGGAACGCTGGTTTGAGCGCGGAGTCAAGGAGGCCATTTACGTGAAAAGGGAAAGACCATCTCTGAATTGAGGAGGGGGCTTAAGGGTACAGCTTTCGCCATCTTACAATGCTATGATTGCAGCCATTCCCCAACTCTGTGAATGGTACTCATGGCCATTGATCAGTGGTCTTTGATCAGTGGGTTTTGGTCAGTGGTTGTTGATCAATGGTCATGAGAATTTGCATATTAAGATTAAGGAACTGACCTCCCAGCCCATTGTTCCTTCAATGGGCTGGGTTCAGTCATTGTGTAAATGTACTGTTTATAAGATTGGGGAAACCTGCAGTCAGCTGAGACTGAAGAAGTCACTTGGATGAGTGACGAAACGTTTCTCCCACAAAATGCTACGTCCAGATGAGCAGAATCAACTTTTGGATATTTAAGTTCAGTTTTACTAAACATAGTCAGGCCTAATTACTGGCAGACCTGTTGAATCAAGAAACCACTTAAATAGAACCCATCTGACAAATTGAAGCAGACCATGATCTAATGAAACAAAATCACTGATGTCTATCAGTCTGAAAAGGGCTAAAAGCCATTTCTTAAGCCTTGGAACTTCACTGAACCACAGTCAGATCCATTATACACAAATGGAGAAAACTCTGAACAGTGGTGAAGCTGGTGAGGCTGCTCTGCTGCCTCAGCACCTGGAAGACTTGCTGTGGTAAATGGGACCATGAATTCTGCTGTCTGGTTATGATCTCAAGCTGAAGCGTACTCGGGTTTCACAGCAGGACAATGGTCCAAAAGACACCAGCAAGTCCACCTTTGAATGGCTTAAGAAAAACAAAATGAAGACTTTGGAGTGGACTAGTCAGAGTCTTGACCCAGAATTCAATTGAGATTCTGTGGCATGACCTTAAAAGGGGGGTTCATGCTTGAAAATCCTCCAATGTGGCTGAATTACAACTATTCTGCAAAGATGAGTGGGCCAAAATTCCTCCACAGTGCGGTAAAAGACTCTTTGGGAGTTACTGTGAACACCTGATTGCAGCTGTTGCTGCTAGGGTAACCAACCAGCTCCCCTTAATAATAATAAACTTCATTTGGAAACTGAATTTTGTGTTTATTTGTGTTATCATTATCTAATAATTAAGTTTGTTTGATGATCTGAAACCTTGTGATACACGTAGTGATATAAAAAGTGTGATATACAATATACACAAACATTAGGAGATCAGGAAGAGGTCAAACTCTTTTTCACGACATTGTAGTGCTTTATACATGTCTTGTTTAACCATTTCCATCTAGCATTCACACACATTAACACTGTGATAAACACATCGGGAGCAACTTAAGGTTCAGTATCTTGCTCAAAGATATTTGGCATGCAGGCTGGAGTAGCCAGGAATCAACTCACTGACCTTTCAATTAGGAGATGACCTGCTCAACCTCCTGAGCCACAGACACCACCAAATATCTCAAGTCTGTTCAATGAAGCTATAGTCAAACTCAAATGAGGCATCTGTATCTGCTTTACTTCCTGTCTCACCTGCACTGGATGTCCTCCTGCAAAGCCACCATCATGGTCAGGTGTTGATCCACATCTGGCTGACTGGCAGCTTCGCTCTCTCCCCGAAGAGGATCATGCATCAGCTTCAGTTCACTCTCCCAAGGCAGGATATAAGTGTGGCCATAGTAGAAGCCCAGTGGAATCTTAGCACGAGCATTGGTGCTGCCATAGCGCCCAATCACAGTGATCTGAGAATATGAGGCAGCCCACAATAGCAGTATTACATCCATCATTGCGGCAGATTTTTAACTCAACAAAGAAATTTAAAACATCACGTAAGCCAACCCACAACTCTGCCCCAAAGTAAAACAGAGAGAAACAGACCTTCATGAACCTGCAAACAGGTGGTGGCAGCAGGTCATGCAGAATGAGGGAGTGGGTGCTGATGTCTGTGGCCACCACCAGCCTGCGGCCATCCACCTCCTCACCCAGAGTCCAGATGTCTATGGACAGAGAGGCCAGGTCGCCACAGGTGGGGATCAGAGCATCCGTCAGCAAAACAGGACGGCCAAAGTCCAAAGTTACAAAACGGCGAGCTCCTGGGAGGAAAAACATAGCACACTCATGAGCAAGCTCAGTTTATTTTCCACAAATATTTAATTTGACGGTATTTCCTAACGTAATTAGCAACAAATGAAACATGATTAAAACTTTCAGAAAGTTTCAGAATCTTCCAGTCTTAAAATATTGACATTTAAGCACTAGGTTAGGTGGTCAATATGGAATAGTCCTACATGACATACCCGAGTGCATCCGCTCTATGATGATTGACTGATGTGGAGGAGGCTGCAGGAAGTGAGATGCCTGGGAAATGGCCAAAGCCAGACCACTGCCCATTGGGCTCTGAGGCAGAAAGAGAGACATTTCTCATTTTACTGCAAAGCAATCTATCAAGTTAGATAAATCTATCTAGATCTAAAATCATTTGTTGAAAGTGATATATGCAGCAATAGCTATATAAATATCCCAATGACTCAGGGATAAATAGCCACAAAGCATGGAGCTACTTGTTACTAACTGGTTTGGCTTTCTGTGTGTTCTTGTGTGCAGCCAGGTTGACAGGCCCAGGGTCCATCATGGAACCAGGGAACAGGTGAGCCAGCTCAGCACTGAAGGCTGCAGAAACCACCTCATTGGGGGGTGTGAGAGGAGGGGTCATGAAGAGGGGTGTGGTTTTAGGTGTTGGGGGGATGACGTCAGAAGGATGAATGAAAAAGCCTGGCGCGGAGGAAGAGTTTGAAGGCACAGAGTTGTGTATAGGTCCCACGCCTGAGGCAGCAGCTGCTGCTGCTGAGGTGGTCTGATGCAGCTTAGCCTCCAGCTTGGCCTTCTGTTTACAGCATACAAAGAATATTACAGCCACAGGATAAAAACACTAGATTTGTATTAGAGCAACATGGCAAACTTTAGAGAAATCCAAAACTGGAAAAAGCTTTCAGCATTTCTTGTCTTTTAATTTCTTGGATCTCTTCAGTTTTGTGCAAACATTTAGTGTCCAGTCAGAACATGGTTTCCACAGCCATGAACTGTGGTTAGGTTTTTAAACTGTATCAAGTCCTTGCTACAATAATAGCATTTCTCGGTGGAAGAAATTAACAATCTGTAACATTTGGCTTCATATCCTTTATGAACCTTTGAGACTTTTTCTTACATCATCATGTCATAAAGATTTCTGCTAAATAAGTTTTATAACTTGGTCATTTGGTTCTCAGAAACCAGTGCCAAACAAACTCCTATTTCATCACTTCTCTACCTAGTGTGTGATTATTTACTTTTGAACCATTTCCATTCTGTTCTATTCTATTGTGTTCTAATAGCTAGTCTGTCTTAGGGTAAGAAAATGCTAATATGACCGCACTCCTGTCATTGAGTTTTGTTGAGCTCCTGCAGCTTAAACAGGCCAGATAACTGAACTAGTTCTTCACCTGCTGCTGCAGCTTCAGCAGCTGCTGTTGCTTCTCCTGCAGGACCTGCAGCTGCTGCTCTGCTGACACCATAGCATGAGACAACGACTGGAGAGCCACCTGAGCTGCAGAACTCAGAGCCGTAGAAGCTTCTCCAACCGTTCCCGTTGACAGGCCGCCCACTGTTGGGGTCACACCAAATGTACTCACTGGAAACAAAGAATACAACTTCAAGAAAGGACAGTTCCCATACTAAAACCTCAGCTAAAACCAAGCTAAGATCAAATGGTTACCAGTGAACATGCTGGCGTCATCTCGCTCCACCCGTGTGCCATCACTGGTGGAGATACAAGTAAAGTGCAAAGGTTCCACCTCCAAGAGTCCTGTTAATGCTGTGAAGCTGCCTTCTGCTGCTGCACAGCTGCTCACTTTTCCATTCCCTACGAAACATACAACATTCAAAACTAACTGAAAAAAAATATGCTTAACAAGCATTTGAGTTCCTCCTTTCACCCTTAAAACATAATGCTCTTTTTAATTTTTTCCATAAGCACTTGGTCAGAGTGGGAAAGAAAGATTCCCTTTTAACAAGAAGAAACCCCCAGCAGAACTGGCAAATGGAGGAGCAGCCAGTTGCCGTGGCTTGTTGACGGTGACTGGAGAGGGTGCACACACACACACACACACACCAAAAAACCCCACACTTTTTAGTACAGACCTATTGCAGCTTAACTAAGGGAGGACTCAGGGGCACCTTATTCAGCCTCCTTTCAAGTTACCCTGTGGAATTTTATTTCAACAGAAGTGTCTCCACTTGATGGGCTTCAAGGGTTTCTCAGTTTACTAGCTTGCTTTTTTTTGCATAAAGCTTGACTGGAATCTTTCAGGTCCAGTGAAGGTGCAATTTTGGTGTGTGGATGGGTAGACCCACATAAGTTGCAGCTTCAACAGGAAAGGCCAAATCAGAAGTTGCAAAAAGTCTCACTGAAATCTGACAAGCCAAGAAAAGTCTGTAGTTTGAAATGATTATATAGTAGATATTATGAAACTGTTCAGTGTATATTTTGCACACTGTACTTTAAAAAGCCCTGCGAGGTAAAAGATGCTTTGAGTTTTTTTCCCCTCTCAACTAGGTGTCAGAGCAGACTTGGTCATTAAAATGTATTTCATTTTCACATTATAGAGCCTTCTTGTGATAAAGGAGAGCAGTGCTTTAAGATCTGCAAGTTCAGGTCAGTGGTCACAGAAAGAAATTCCTGTGAAGTTTTAGTGCTCATACCTGAGAGTATGTCGGAGAGGTCGATCTCATCAGACTGCACTCCGATGCTGCTGTTGAAGGCATTCTTACATGAGGAACCGCTGACCTCCAAGTCAAAGAGCACTGGGTCAAATGGAGAGCTGTACAGTCCGTACCTGGGAACGAATAGATAAACATCCAAGAAAGGGGGATAAAATAAGGTGACGATAAGATGAGAAAAACGTAATTTATGAACCTAGGGTTTAGACTAAAGAGCTATACAGATACCTGGTCTGCAGCAGGGCCTCCAGTGGTGTGAGGCGGTCCTGCAGCTGTCGAGAGATGGCGGTGAGCAGGGAGGCACAAGCAGTGCTGCAGTCTGCCAGGTCCTCCTCCTTCACGTAATTTAACAACACAAAGTACCAGAACACTGAGCCTGGAAGCCCACAGAAGAAAGAGGAGAGGGTAAAACATCAAGTCTGGACAGTCAAGAAACACAGACAAGGGAGAGTGCTAGATGTTGCTCAATCACTCACCACCAGTTGCTGCTGCAGGCAAGTAAGGCATATTGTCCAGCAGAGCCTTCAGAAGGCTCACGCCAAAACCCTGCTGACTTGGTTCTCCTTTCCCATTACTGTAACAAGAAACAAAACTACGTGCTTGTTATTTTATTTAAGTAAACCTAAAAAACAAAACACAAGATACCAAGAGAGAACACATGTTACATTACAAGAAATTAATAACCCCTAATGTAAGCCTTGACTTGTGGTAGAGCCCTCTCACCCTTAAAAACATAATGTTGGCTGACACAACGCATTCAGCAGAGCACCCATTACTTTCTTTTTATGCCGAATGTGAGAAATTAACTGCACACTCTGTCTCTCTTCCCTTTTCAAATAAGTGGACCTGCCTAACAAACAGCATCTTAGCACTCCATCAGTGAACAAGGCCTCTACCTTATGCGTGTTAAGTTGTAAATTTGCCCAATTGTAAAAGAACTGTCTGCATCTTTGGCTCAAACAGGCTTCTTACCTAATGCAAAGTGCAAGAAAGCGAGCACATTTGTGTGCTATACTCCGGCCAGCCTCAAAGAAACACACCCGTACAATATCGGTAAGCCTCGTCCTGGTTTTCACCTGCAGACTCTCCTTTCCTTCTTTTAGGCTAAAAACAGGACACAAAATGCAATATTCCAATTAGTACAATGTGAACGTGATGGTCATGTATAATCTAGAGCCCTTATGGTAATGCTATCTTATATCTGTATGTCTCCAGGTTGACTTCTACCTGCAAGGTCCATTGGAGAAGACCCCAGCCAGCCAGCACAAGATATCTAGGATGAGGCTCTGGGCATGCTCCGTGGCTGGGTCGCCCTCTGTTCGCCGACACAGTGCATCCAGCAGCTTCTCATGGAAGTCTGGGAACTGCAGCATTGCACAGCGTTGGACCCTGAAAACGACAGAGCAGCAGACACAGACCAGCTAACTTGTAAAAAACCACCACAAAAACCATCTAAGCAAAAATGTATCTGTGTTAAATGTTTAACCTGACCACAGTGCCAGCAGCACCTCAGCAGTTATCTGACCTTTCTTTGGGAATTGACGTCTTCTTGAACCTTCTGATTGTGACTGAAACTTCCTGAAGCAGGTCGCATCCTCGCAGGTTTTCTACTTTCTTTGATGGAGCTGAGGTTTCCGTCTTCACTGCGGAGACTTTCTCCTACACACAAAAATAACAGGTAGCAAATACATGAATGTGGCTTTGTTTGGCATTTGGTAGTTTCACAAAGTCAAGGGTAGACCAGCTGTTCATTTTTTTTGGAATGTTTTTATCTTGGAAAACAAAATGATTGCAAAAACAAGACTTTTCATAGTATAAGAATTATTCAATAGTTCACTTTGGACCAATCAAGTTACATCTTCCGTTTTTTTCTTTATTTAAAAAATAAATAAACTCTCCACTTTCAGTGGAAACAAATGAGCCGACAGCCTCGGTTGACAAAACATATAGAAACATTACTCTAAACGGGCTGTAACTTGATGAAATCCAACACTTATGTGCCATCTGACTGGCTTAGGAACTGTAATTGTGTACCTTAGAAGCCTGAGCCCTTTGAAGGAGGGTTGACAGTGAGTGCGCTTTGGTGCCCTGAGGCTTGGAACTAGGCATTCTCACCACGGGGCGGGGGTTCTCCTCCGTGCCCTTATCACTTACTGCCTTGATGTGAACCAGGAAAGAGCGGTACTTCCCTCCTGCCATGCCTGCAGCAGAGAGGGATCAACAGGACAATTGTAAAACACTGACACACACCTGTGTAGATGAATATGAACTGCAGGCTATGATCAGGAAGTCATTTCACATCTAACAGTCAGCATTATAACCATCTCACTGAATTGTTTATGTCACGACGATCTAGGAGTTTGACCATGAATTTCCAAATAAAGGGCTTCCAAAGTAGTTTGGAATACTGGTTTGACAAATTAACTTTATTGTCATCATTCCTATATTTACATCAACTTGAAATGAACTGTGTGTTTGGCAGTCTTGATGATCACCAATGCCACTGGAGAAACAAATATTAATTCTAAACCAGTACGAGATTCAGGTGGCTATTGAAACTGCTTTAGTCTGATATACTGAAAATTAAGACCTGGCTATGTGTTTATTACCTTTTACCAGCTTGGGGCTAGTGAGGCTGAGCATACCAGCATGGCCAGAGAGGTCTAGCCCACTGGCCAGCCATACTGGACCACACAGGATGTCCTCCTTGTGGTCTTCCAGGAATGGACACAACATGGAGCCTGCAATAAGCATATGAAACCACAATTTTATGTTTACATACAGTTTATTTACAAAAAGAAAGAAATAATTTCAAAGTCGAATCATCATCTGAAATGAAAGGTTCTAGGTGAGTGATCATCTGCAGGGCAAATAAGTGTTTATAAATTCAAACTGCCTAAAATGTTTGACCTGATGTCTCCTCTATGTCCATGAACTGGATGTCCTCTGTGAAGTCTTGCATTACAGGTTGGCCATTTCTCTCCCCATTTGCATGAAGGACATTGGAAAGAGGGAACGAGATCTGCCTGTCCACAGCTGTTTCTGTTGAAGCGATAAGGAGTAATACTGAGATGTATAAAGTCAGTTCTATCTAGTAAGAATAAAATACATACTAACTGAATGAGAAATGATGAAAACTTCCCCCCAAAAGAAAGCTGCTTTAATCTGAAACACTGCTGGTTAAAAGCAATCATTAATTGTATAAAAACAATGTCCTCACCACTGACTTTGCCCAGCCCAGGTGCTTTGTTTTTAAGCAGAGTGACCTGGATCTGAGGAATGTTGACGATGTTGGCATTCAAGACAAACTTAAAGTCCACATGGCCCACCATGCAGGCCTTGGGCAGCACCAGTTCAAACACATGCTCATCCCAGCTAGAGCTGAAGACAGAACAGAGGTCATCATTATTAAAGAAAGTATTCCTACACGATCACATTATCAACCATTTCAAATATTAAGCATGTCAAGCTACACACTGACTCGTGAGCATACCAGTTGATGGTGAAATGTCTGTAACTCCAGTAGATGAGGAAAGTATGATCAAGATTTCAGATACAAAACAGAAACCAAAAGTAGAATTTGCTGCTCTAGAACTGTTGATTATAGCTGAGATTCAAGTACATATGATTCAAAACATGAGTTATGTCTAAGTGTGACTGGAACATGTGCGAAGACCTGACTAGCAAACAAGACTGACAACTGTTTTGATACATTAGCAGCAGATTCATAAATAAATATTCAAAATGTTGGTTATCAACTGGGAGATGTGTTACTGATACCCGGAACACAGACTGGTGACAACGAGTTGATCCGTACATGTCATTTCTATACGGTTTTGGATTTTCTACCCTGCGTGTCAGCTGGAGTGTACCTGTTGCTAGTGGGCTAGCATACTAAAGCTAAGGGTAAGAGCAAAGGATCTGATGATTTTACACCAACAGCTTCTTTTTTCTGTACATTTTTTTTACTTTAGCACAAACTCAAGTTGACTAAAATTAAAAAGCTTAGCTCGTTAATGCTTTCCCTGTCTGCTTCTCTTGCTCAATCTAACAGTTATCTAAGAGACTAAACTTGGCTCAAATGTTTGCTCCACCTCTCTTGTCTGCTCACTATGTGAGAGGTCCATTTACACTGACAGTAAAAGCAGGGAAGGGAGAAACCAGTACAACAGCACTAGTCGGTACTTAATACATACAAAAAAAGTTAGTATTTTGTTATCTTTGTTGGCAACAGGCAAAGATTTCAAGGAAGAGTGATTCTTAAAGAAAAATCTCCTCACAAACCTGTGGGACTGTGTTTTCTCCTGCAGTCTTTCACTTGTTAGGCAAATTTGCATCCCTACACTATAAAGCCACTAGCTCAGACATAACAGTACAGATAATTAAAACTGCTACCTGTCACTTTGAAGTTTCCAAGTACGTGTGTGCTGGGCTGCATCTCCATGGTGCTGCTGATGAAGGTGCTGTGGGTGGCGTCGCTGTTGTTGCTCCTGCTGCACCTCCACCCAGCACGGGGGAACTGTGGCTGAGAAGCGTGGGGTCAAAGTCTCAAAGCGTGTCAGCTCTACCAGGGACATCAGAATCTCTGTGGTCAGTGGTTGATCTACCAGTAGGTCCACTCCTAAACAAAGGCCAGAACACTTTTTAAGTTACGCATCAAAACTGATGTAGTGAATTACTGACTCAGTGTGTCTAGAGACAGGTCTACCTGTAATCCCGGGGCTAGAAGGGTTAGAGGAGGGTTTGGCCCCCTCAAGCAGCAGTTCAGCCCCTTTAGAAAGGGGGCCATCAATAAACATGTCTCCGTCATCTACATCTTCACACACACCTCCAATTTGAAGGAAATGAAGTTCTCCACCTTCAGGAGAGCAGAAACAAAAAAAACATTAGAAAAAGATACTCTAAAAAGAACCTCCAGTTTTTCAGAAATATTAATCCTTATTCAGGAGATTTTATGTTGTTTCATATAATAAATTCATATTAAATTATTGTTATTTTGTTCTAATAATAAATAAATATAGACACTGGTAGTAATTTCACAGTGAAATTGTTCAGACAAAACAATTCGAAGAACTTCTAAGAAAATTCTAACTGTCATTTAGCAATTTGAAAATTGTCTTAAATAATATGAAAAGGAAACAAAATGGTCTAATTTTTGTCCTGGTAATGCTTCAACTTTTTCATAACATTATGAAAGGCCACATAAGACCTTCTTCTGCTCTCAGACAAACGCCTCTGGTTGTGAGCACATAACCCTAAACCACCAGCAACTCAACCTTCTATTTCCAAGGGGCAGCCAATCAGCAAGTAGATCTTAAAGGATGGACCTTCAAGGGTAAACAGATAAAACAGCTTGCTTCATCCTTTGTTATTATTATGCAAAATGTGTTTAAGTGGCATAAAGATTAAATAAGTTGTTTTTCAATTAAACTCATGGAAGGAATGGTGTCTCAGGTCATTATGGATCACTGAAATCAATCTCGGACACCTATGATCATTAGTTTGCCAGGTGAGCCCAGTTAAAGGAAAAACTACTAAAGAAGGATGTTCCACATTATTAAGCAGACCAGCATTTTCAAGCAATATGGGAAAGAAAAAGGATCTCTCTGCTGCTAAAAAAGTGAAATAGTTGAATGCCTTGGACACGTTAATGTTCATGTAACGTTAGATATTTCACAAAAACATAAGCGTAATCACTATGATGTTAGGAGATTTGTGGCTGAATCAGAGCACACATGGGTTCATGCAGATAAAGGTACAATGAGGAAGGTTTCTGCCAGGCAAATACATCAGATTAAGAGAGCAGCTGCTAAAAGGCCATTACAAAGCAGCAAACAGATATTTTTGAAGCTGCTGCCGCCTCTGGAGCCCCGCAAAAGTCAAGGTGTAGGATCCTCCAGAGACTTGTGAGTTGTGCATAAATCTTCTATTTGGTCAACCCTAACCAATGCTCACAAGCAGAAATGGCTGCAGTGGGGCCCAGAACTACATGAAGACTAGTTTTCAAACAGTCTTGTTCACTGATGGGTGCAGTGCAACCCTGGGTGGTCCAGATGAATGGAGTCGTGGATGGTTGGTGGACAGCCACCATGTCCCAACAAGGCTGCAACATCAGCAAGGATGTGGTGAAGTCATGTTTTGGGTCGGAATCACGAGGAGAGAGCTGGTTGGCCCTTTAGGGTCCCTGAAGGTGTGAAAATGACCTCTGCAAAGTATGTAGAGTTTCTGACTGACCACTTTCTTCCATGGTAGAAAAAGAAGAACCGTGCTTTCCGCAACAAAATCATCCTCATGCAAGACAATGCACCATCTCATGCTGCAAGGAATACCTCTGCATCATTGACTGCTATCAGCCTAAAAGGAGAGAAACTCATGGTGTGGCCCCCATCCTCCTCTAACCGCAATCCTATTGAGAACCTTTGAGGCATTCTCAAGCAAAAAACTATGAGGGTGAGAGGCAGTTCACATCCAAACAGCAGCTCTGGGAGGCTATTCTGACATCCTGCGACGACATTCAAATAGAAACTCTCCAAAAACTCACAAGTTTCATGGATGCAAGAACTGTGAAACTGCTATCAAATAAGGGTTCCTATGTTAATATGTAACTTGCCCTGTTAAGATGTTTTTGATTAAAAAAAAACTTGATTTCTCTAAATATGAACTCCTAATGCTGCAGATTCAACAAATGACCATTTTCAATTCTCTACAATCTTTAAAGTGTTTTGAAACTGTGTGCTTAATAATATGGAACAGTGCATTTTAAGTTTTTTATTTTTGAAAAACATACCGTTCTCATTGGGAGGTTTGTTCAGTAACATTTGAATTACACTAATGGTTGATGACTCAAAAATTATGCTGACTGTCATTTGAATTGACTATTTCAGAAAATCAGAGAAAAATATCATTAGCAAAATAATTTGGAAGACAGTGTACTTATATATATTTTCAAGAACAAGGTCTATGTGCACAACTGTAATGACTACGGGGGGATAAGGGATAAGGAGCTACATCATGAAGAAATAATCATAACTTGCATCTCTCAGGGAGCAAGAACATGAGGGGAAACAGCACCTTTGCATGGTTCTGGCTCATTCTCAGCTAATTCATTAACATACTCCTTGTGGTTAGTCTAGCTCGCTGCAGGTACATTGACAGGTTTCTCCTTGCCTTTGGAGTTGGATGAAGATTACCTGTGAGTCAATCGAGCAATCTGTCTTAAAGATATGAATAGGCATCTTCAGCCAGGACACAGAGGGACATGACATCCCATATTATATTTGCTGCACTGAGTAAGTTCAATGAAAGGGAATTACCTACAACAGATCAACAGTATCTAAAAATCATGTATTTAAGAGATAGGAAAATAAATCAAGATGAGCTGACAGTATAACTGCCTCTTTGTTACACCACCATAACAACCCTCTCAACCCTGCTTCCCCGTGATTTAACACCGCGGGTGTGATTTGCAGATGCCGTGCAGGTGCGTCCATGCGGCACCACAGACCACGCCCCACCACACATACCTACATTCAACACAGAATGGAACACCATGGATTGGCCTACCTACAGATCCTAGACCTCAAATAGTGTGGGATCATCTACATAGACAACAGAACAAAATCAAGCCAACATCCAAAGAAGAGCTTTGGAAAGTACTTCAAGAACCCTGAAGACTACTTAAAGAAATGACAAGAAGGCGTGCCTAAAGAATAAAAGACAACCATACTACAACATACAAATACTGACTTTTAAGCTCTTGAGAATTCTTTTTTATTTTTGTTTCAATAAATCACTGCACCAATGTCCCATTTTCCTTGTAGAATATAACGAAATCATACGTGGCTTAAGACTTTTGCAGTATAGCATTCCATTACACTGTTTAACTTCTTCATGTGTATTCACTGAAGACAAAGGTTTTCACGCAAAGAGCTGGATTTCAACCTAAATCTGTGTTTGCTGGTTCATTAGTCCCACCGTATATATTACACAAGAAAAAGAAAATAAACAAATGCTGGAATCTTTCTAGTCAACAGCTTTTAAACAAACCAATGAGTCACTCGATGACATCTTCCATCATTGTTATGAACACAGTGTTGTTTCACTAGTTATGCAAAATGTCCTTTCATTCAAGAAATAATACTGCATCATGTAGAGAATAAAACATTTAAAAAAATTTATGTTATATTTTTCAAAAATCACAGTCCAATTATTTCATAAAATAATTCAACTACTTAAAATAAAACAAGAGAAACCGAGTAAGGATGTTGGGGTTCTTCCTGGTGGATGAGGGGGTTTCTTCTTTCTTCACTTTAGGGTCAGGGAACGGGTCCTGACTGTCATCTGCGAGTGGCAGTTCAGAGTACCCAGCCTTCTTAGAGTCCCTGGGTGGGATGCTGGAAGGTGCTCAACCTGGAGACTCTGTTGTCCTGCTGGGAGACTTTGATGCTCACGTGGGTAACGACAGCGAGACCTGGAGGGGCGATTAGGAGGAACGGCCTCCCTGATCTGAACCCGAGCGGTGCTTTGTTATTGGACTTCTGTGCAAATCACAATTTGGCGATAACATACACCTTGTTCAAACATAAGAGTGTCCATAAGTGCACATGGCACCAGGACGCTCTAGGCTGCAGATCGATGATTGATTTTTGTAATTGTATCACCATACCTGCGACCATATGTTCTGGACACTCAGGTAAAGAGAGGGGCTGAGCTGTCAGCTGATCACCACCTGGTGTTGAGTTGGATCAGGTGGCAGGGGAGGACGCTGGACAGACCCGGGGCACCTAAACGCGTAGTGAGGGTGTGCTGGGAACGTCTAGCAGTCCCCAGTCCGTGAGATCTTCAACACATACCTCCGGCAGAGCTTCAACAGCATTCCGAGGGAGACTGGGGACATTGAGTCCAAATGGACCATGTTCAGCATCTCCATTGCCGAAGCTGCTGCATTGAGCTGCGGCCGCACGGTGGTTGGTGCCTGTCATAGTGGTAACCCCCGAACCAAATGGTGGACACCAGAGGTGAAGCGAGCCACCAGGCTGAAGAAGTCCTATCGGGCTTGGTTAGCCTGTGGGACTCCGGAGGCAGCAGACAGTTATTGACAGGCAAAGCGGAATGCGGCTCGGGCAGTGGCTGAAGCAAAAACTCGGGTGTGGGAGGAGTTTGGAGAGGCCATGGAAAAAGTGCACTGCACTGTGTATAGTGCTGGTGGAGCGCTGCTGACATCGACTGAGAAAATTGTCAGGCGGTGGAAGGAATACTTCAAGGACCTCCTTAGTCCCATTGACATGTCTTCCGAGGAGGAAGCAGAGTCTGTGGATGAGGGGGGTGACCCACCAATTTCTGGGGGCGAGGTCACTAAGGCAGTTAAACAAGTCCTTGGTGGCAGAGCCCCTGGTGTGGATGAGGTCCGCCCCGAGTTCCTGAAGGCTCTGGACGTTATAGGGCTGTCCTGGTTGACATGCCTCTACAATGTTGCGTGGAGATCAGGGGCAATAACCCTGGACTGGATGGTGGTCCCCATTTTTAAGAAGGGGGACCGGAGGGTGTGTTCCAACTACAGGGGGATCACACTCCTCAGCCTCCCTGGGAAAGTCTATGCCAGGGTGCTGGAAAGGAGAGTTCGTCCGCTAGTTGAACCTCAGATACAGGAGGAACAATGCGGTTTTCGTCCTGGTCGCGGGACACTGGACCAGCTCTTTATACTCCCTAGGATACTTGGGGGGTGTTTTGTGGACTTTGAGAAGGCATTCGACCGTGTCCCTCAGGGTGTCCTGTGGGAGGTGCTACGGGAGTATGGGGTGTCTGGCCCATTGCTACGGGCCATCCGATCCCTATACAACTGTTGCAAGAGCTTGGTTCGCAATGTCAGCAATAAGTCGGACTCGTTCCCGGTGGGTGATGGGCTCCGCCCGGGCTGCCCTTTGTCACTGATTCTGTTCATAATTTTTATGGACAAGATTTCTAGGCGCAGCCAAGTGGCGGAGGGCATTCACTTTGGTGGCCTCAGAATCTCATCTCTGCTTCTCGCAGATGATGTGGTTCTGTTGGCTTCATCGGGTGGGGGCCTCCAGCTTGCACTGGAATAGTTCGCAGCCGAGTGTGAAGCAGCGGGAATGAGGATCAGCACCCCCAAATCTGAGGCCATGGTTCTCAGCCAAAAAAGGGTGGAGTGCCCACTCCGGGTCAGGGATGAGTTCCTGCCCCAAGGGGAGGAGTTCAAGTATCTCGGGGTCTTGTTCGCGAGTGATTGGAGAAGGGAGCCGGAGATCGACAGACGGATTGGTGCTGCGGCCGCAGTGATGCGGCCGCAGTGATGCAGACGCTGCACCGGTCCGTCGTGGTGAAGAGGGAGCTGAGCATAAAAGCGAAGCTCTCAATTTACTGGTCAATCTACATCCCTACCCTCACCTATGGCCACGAGCTGAGTGGATAAGCTACAGGAGGTGCCTGGGGAGAGGGAGGTCTGGGCTTCTCTGCTTAGGCTGCTGCCCCCGCGACCCGGCCCCAGATAAAGTGGAAGAAAGTGGATGGATGGATGGATGGATGGATGAGTAAGGAATTTCCAAAGTACTGACATACACATGGCCCAGATTTTATGTTGAGATTACTAATAAGAATCTAACATAAATCCGACCCTTAATTGTTTTATACAGAACACCCATAAACTTTGTGAACAAAAGGGCACTACTTTTACACTAGACTTAATGAGTTATAACATAAAATACATAATATGATGATATAAGTCTAAGAAAATTTGCACACATGAAAGAAAAACTTTCATAAAAAGATAAAGTCTGTTTATTTATTCCATCAGCAGCAATACTGTCAGCAGGGAAATATGCAGAAACAAAAAGAAGGGAAAAACCTACCTTTGGTGCAGGCACAAAGGCGATCTGTCCCAGAGCAATAGGTAACTGAGACAAATGGGTCCGTCTCCTCTGCTGACCCCTCCTTTTTAGGTGGCTCCACCTTAGCTAGGACCTCTAGTGTGGACAGGTCCAGTATCATAATAAACCCAGCCCGTGTGGTTACCACCAGGTGGCCCAGGCCTGTCACCTCCAGCCGCTTGGAGTCTTTGTGGGTGGAGGCAGAGGTGGAGGGACTGGTAACAGTAGTATTGCTGCTGTTGGTAGCTGCTCCACACACAGTCCCAGTTCCAGATTCAGCAGAGCCTGACGGACCTGTTCCAAGCCCAGAAGAGCTATTTTTTGGAGTTGTTGGGAGAGCCTCCTCAGGAGCCTCTTCACTGTCATCTTCCCTGCTGTCAAGCACATCAGGAGGAAGCAAAATAAGGGAGGTAATGGCATCCCGAGAGTCCCAGATCTGCTGTACTTTGATAGGTTCCTCATCCAAGGTGACAATACGGGTGGAATAGTTGAGCTTGTATAGTGCAAGATATCCACCTCCACTCTCATCACTTGGGGACCTTTGCTGCTGCTGGTCTCCTGGGGGAAGGATGAGCGGTGTCTGTGGTGGCGATCCACCTGGGTGGTGGCCTTCCACCCCATTTGCAACTGGATGTAAGGGGTCTGCTTTTCGTTGGCTGCAGAGTGCAGAGTGCAGGCGGTTGAGATTATTAAGAGCTTCTACTTGGTTTGTAGCACTCAGAGACTCAGAGCCACAGGGCTGCAGGGCAACCAGCAGGTGCACACCATCCCAGCAGGGTGTTATCGAGTCCACATAGAGATTCTCCTCCTCGAGCTGTTTGGGCAGCCTCAAGCACTGTACCAGTGCTCCAGGTCGAGGCGGACTGGAGGCTGTTGCTGCAGCCAGTGTGCTCCATTTTTCCATATGCCCATCCAACCCTGCCAGATTGGCAGCATCAGCAAACTGCTGAATATAAGTGATGGGGGGGTCCTGAAGAAGAAGCTGCTCGTGGGTGTCAAACTCCATCTCAATGATTTGTGGCACAGTGAAGCCCTCCTCATGGAGCCCCTTGCTCATTAGGTTATTCATCTGAGCAAAGACTTGTCCTGAGGACTTGTCATCTACTTCTCTGATACTGTACAGCAGAAGCACAGGTATAGTCCTGCGTACAGCTGGAAGAGAAGAGGGGCTAGCAGGTTGGGAACCTGCTAAATTAGAGAAACCCTGCTCTTGTGCTGCAGTTTGAGGATTACAAGTCTCTATCTCCATAGGACCCTGTTCCTGTAGAGGTCCAGGGTGAAAGGGCTCGGTCCCATGAGTCCTAAGTGGACCATCTGCGGTCCTGCGTGTTGTAGCTGTGGTTGTGGTTGTAGGTCGAACCATGGGAACACTGGATGCTGAGCGATAGCTGAGCAGGCCTCCAGCCAACAAGCAAGGAAAGGGAATGTTGTGGTGGTCAGGGGCCTTGTCCTTTGTTTTGGCCTGGTTATGAATCTTAGTTTGGTTTAATGAGGGGTTGGCACCAAGCTCCTCGAGGTCCTTAACAGTATCCTCCAACACACTGGCTACTACCTCCCATTGAAGCTTCTCAGGCTGTTGGAGCACACTCAGTGCCGTCACTCCTAGGCTCACATCCATGCTCTCCCACTGGGACGGCTGGCCTGAAAGAGAAGGGGGGGAAAAAATGGTCCAAGTTAGTCTTCGCCAAACTATAACAAAATCAGTAATTCAAACAACATTATTTAAATGAGGCTGGGAAATAGGGTTGTAAAAATCTTCCAACCAACAATTGTCAGTCCAATAATCGACGATGGGCAAAATATTCGCAGACTTTTTGATGGGCGGAGCAATGTAATCATGCACGGACTGATTTGTGTGTTAACAATACAGAAGTCCAAACATGGACGAACTAATTTCCCCCAAAAATTAGGGCTGTCAGCGTTAACGCGGTCGTCATGATTAACGCGATTCAAATTTTTAACGCGCTCAACCCATCTAGAGCACAGAATGAATAAACTTTGGACAAACTGCCCGAAATGCGTTGACAGAGACATTTCAGGGATTTTGACTCAGTTTGCACAACAGATGGGTTAACTGATAATTGTGTTAGTCGTGATGATGGCGCGTTAACGCTGACAGCCCTAAAAAAAAAAATATATAAAGTTGCCAATTTGGGATGAAAGAGTTAAACCTAAGGATGTAACCACAGCAGTGTGCCACTTGTGCAGACATATAGTGCGAGCAAAGTACTGAAACACCACAAACTTGCACAGCATGTACGTGTCCACCGCTGAGTATGCTGGGCTATCACCAGCTTCTGCAGCTCCATCAACGAGCATTTCGGTGCACTCTGAGGAGGGCGCATTTGCGCACAGATGAAAGAGGGTGCTGTTAAAACAGCCCTATTATTTTTTCCTGTTGACTGCTCCATCATTATTAGCAAACTCACTCATGGGCAAATGAATAAGTAAATCGCCCTTGTAAAAACGATGGCCGATGGGCTCAGCCTATCGTCGATATATTTGTCCAGTCACCCAACCCTACTGGGAACTTAGTGCACTCATAGTATCTCATGATTGTTATGATTTCAGACTATTAAAACATTCTATTTATTCATTCTATTTATTAAAAAAGAGAAACACTGAACTCCGTGACAATTTTTTGCCCTGAAATATGTACTTTCACTTGGTTTCCCAGCAATTTGCAGAATGTAATAGGCTCCTACTGCCAAAAAATGTACCTAGAAGATGCTTGCTGACAATCATTAAACAACAAAAAGAATATAAAACTTTAAATACCAGATGCTAGACACATGAAATATTTGAAACAAAGTAATATTAGTATCAATGTTAAGTCAAAGTCAAAATAAAAAGAAATATCTAAATGAAACTACAACAATGTCAATAGTTTCTTTGAACTTTTACAAAAAAAAAGGAAGAAAAAAAAAGGAAGTTACAAATGCTTGTACCTGTTACTGACTCTGACCGGGAATGCTCATCACTGTCTGAGTCCTCCAACTGGTCATCACTGGAAAACAACAAGTGAGAAAAATCAAGACTAATATCATAAAACAAAAACTAAGAACCCTGACTGTAAAAACTTACAAATACTAAGTTAAATCCCTCTTTCTTTTTACTTTTATTTTTACATTGTTTATTGTATTTTTTTGGTTTTCTTTATTCTTTTTTTTTCTCTTTTTTTTTCCCCTTTTAAACACTTTCACCTTTTTTCCTCACATAACAGAAAAGCATTACCTCTTGCTAAACTGTCACATTTTATGTCACAGACAAGTCATTATCATCTACTTAAAGCAGAACAAACCAATCAGTTCAAACCTATGTTCACCACAAAAATCCCAAGAAGCAGATGCCATTATACGCTCAAATTAGTTTCTGATACTGGCTATACATGCTCCCCCCACACTCAACCAGTTAATTTTTGAATATACATTTTGTATAGGGTTTTTATAGATAATTAATTTAATAAATAAACTGTTGAATACAGAATAGAAATGTATGCTGGAGTTTGTCAGGAGAAACATGCTGCAACAAAGAACATTTTCTTCTCAATTTGTATCAGGAACATTCTCTGTACTGGAAATACTATAAAATCCATGAGTCTGAAAGGGCTGGTCAACTCTAAAACATTGTATCCTTATTAATAATTTCAAACACAATATTCCTATAAAATTATCTTTCAAGTTTAAATGAATTAAAATGTGAATGTGTTTTACCTGTCTCCCTCGAGTTTGGGTAAATCGGAGCAGGAGGATGACTCTTCTAACCATGCCAAAGTTGGTCTCCGAGACTCAGTTAGTGCATGCTGGCCCTGCTCACCACTAGACAGGATCAACTGTCTCAGAATGGCTGGGTCATATGGGTTGATGTCAAACTTCAAGTGCACCTGTTGAACACACAGGTACACACTTTTTACCTGGAGTCATAGTCAACAACATAAACAAGACTGCCCTACTCACTCAACTTTTGTCTGCTTATGCTCCAAGCTAAGCAAGTAAGCAATCAAATCATGTAACATGTTGAAAAGAGCCTCAGGAAGTGTATTAGTGTCCTGCTGAGGCTCGTACATAGACTTAGTTATAGTGTGACTTCTTTACAAATCTGATATGGTAACAAAGTAAAACAAAGCTGCTCAACTGTTTCTATGCACCATGTGTATCTGGGAAATTATAACTTAAAAGACGTGCTTTGGGTTGGTAACAAGGATCAGTTACTTTAATCAGCTGCTTTAACCAGACATTTTTGAGTGCCCTTGCTGGCATCATGCCTTTTACCAATAAAGTAGGTCGATGGATTTGTGATATCACTGTTGCATTGCTTTTTGTTCTAAGACCTGGTAGGGCACTATAAAGTGCTGTGTTGTGCATGCATTCCATTGTGCAGGTAAAGAGTCAGCCAGGCAAGGATTGGTTGGTACTCTGACCTTCATCATTTTGGAGACATCCCAGATGCAAATCTTGCCCCTCTTGGTGGCAGCAGCCAGGAACTGTGGGCAGCTGCCAAAACCATAGCAAGCAATCTTGTCTGAACGATCAGGACTGTTTGGAAACTGTGCGGGTGTTGTTGCCAGTGTCACCGACAGTGGGACGTTCTGTGTGTGCTCTCCCTTCACAAATGGACAATTGGGAGAATGCCGCTCATGTTCAGACCTGGGGAGTAATAAAGAAACGCTTGCCATTATAATACAATTATTATGTTGTGAGTAAGATGCATGTGTGTTTATTTAATAATCCACTCACCAAGGTTCGTCTGTTGGTTCCCAACAGACCAGGCACACGCTGCAGGTGAAACACATGGCTCTGTCATCCCCTGATGAGGCAGGCTGCAGGAACACAGTAGGGAGGGGGTTAATTTCACTGACCGCCTACTTTCCCTGCTGATTTTTATTGTAAAGAATGTAGTGTTTGTACAGCACATGTTGTAAAAAATAAATATATATAAAAAATAGTGCTGTCAAAATTATCGCGTTAATTGTTAAGATCAACGCGAAATGTTTAATGCATTAAAAAAATTTAACGCTGATTTTGTTTTTTTATTAATTTCCTGTAATCTAAGACCTTTAAATTCATGAGCACCTCTGGAGGAGGGGGCAACAGTGTGCTATGCTGGCGTTTGGCCTGACAGAAATGATTAGAAGAAGAAGAAGAAGTGACACCATGCTACTATCTAGCTAACACTAGCTAACACACGCAAGCATGGACGAGGGCGGACTTTTGGGTGGAAAGTTTCTCTTTAAGAAGTTGCCTGATGGCTTGTTGGACAAAACGAGAGTAAGATGCACAATTTGCAACGCTGAATTCAAGTACCACAGAAGCAGTTCATCACTGGCGTATCACCTGAGAGCAAAACACCCAACTGAATCCACCTCTACGGGACCTCGCCAGTCTACGCTTCAGGAGTATGGTGCTTGTGGACGAATAACAAAAAATGTGAGAGAAAAGGTAACCAATTCCTTGGTTGTTTGGATAGCTAAAAACTGCCGACCAGTTAGCATAGTAGAAGATGATGGACTGAGAGAAGTCATTCGTGCTGCATCAGGAGATGAGTGTTACAATCTGCCCTCGAGAGGAACCATTGTGTCGAGACTGCACACTTTGTATGGGGACCAGAGGGCTCAGCAGTCCAGCAAGCTTGTGCAAGTAAGGAATGTCGCTCTCACCGGAGACCACTGGACTTCGGTGAACAACGATAATTACTTAAAATATAAAGAATAAAAAAATGTAATTGGAGCCAGGCTATTAATAAAGTAATTGAGATTAATCGCAATTAATAACAGAAAATTGTGAGATTAGTTAGTTAATTTTTTTTAATCTATTGACAGCACTAATAAAAAAACAAACAAACATGAAATCACTACAGATAAAAATGGTGTTAGGTTTTGTATTGTTGATTGTCATTTATGCTTAGAAATATTTAACCATATATGCTTAGAGGTGTATAATCAATTGTGTAGTGATAGGACTGATCTTTAGCAGGCTGCAAAGGCTTGGTGTGTATTCCACACTAGAATGCACACCCACAGTCTAGGAACATCAGAGAGGTCCTATCTTCTCTTTGTTGATATATGGTATAGCAAACACACGTATATCTCTTTAAGTATAAGAGCCTTTTGTTTAGATAGATCTGCTAGACGCCTGGCACCAGCTTTGGGGAGTCTTCACAGGGTCACATCTTGACCTCACACAAATCACACCACACACACACACACACACACACACACACACACACACACACAGGCAAGGTACTCTTTGTTTGTATGTAGACGTCATATGTTAATGAACCTATGCATATTAATGTAACCTCAATAAAAGGGCAGTGTTACGGGAGAACGGACGAGAGCAACTGGGGTCAAGCGAAGGAACGGCGCCTGTCCGGTCTCTCCCGTGCACGAGAAACATGAAGAACTTTGCCTACCCGTGTCTTGCTTTGCTGTGTAATTATATTGTCCTCAACGTTCCAGCGAATAGGTTCGAGCTACAAACCTATCAAATGGTGCACTTAAAGTTGTCATAGCTTTAGCTAGTTTGCATTACAAAGCAAATTAACATGGTTATATGGTTGGATGAGTCCATGTGTGTTCCTTTAACTTCATAATCTTGCAGTCAAGTAGAATGTCAACATTTTCCACTAACCATGCAAATCTTCCCTTTGAGTGCTTGCAAATATTGTGATTCATGTGAACCACATGTGTGCATATAACATTGCTCGTCAGAGCTGACAGATGTAAAGGCAGTTTAGAATTCTCACAGAACCCACCTGGTGGTAAAACCCTGCTTGTGCCATTGGATCAGGCTGAGCCCACCTGTACCCAGCATGTGGCCACGATGTGAATGTTTCCCTCCTGTTGGCCTCGCTGTACATCAGGGATCTGCAGAGAACAAGACCTTTTAGAATAATACAAGGCATTCTTGAAATTACACCTGGTATGCTGTTTTGACTACATCGTTGTTGTAGTTTACACTACACCGCATTCCAAATTATTAAGCAAATTATATTTTTCTTTGATTTTCTGAAATTGTCGATTCAAATGACAGTCAGCATAATGTTTGAGTCATCAACCATTAACCCTCTGGCGATCCTTTAAAAAAAAAAATCACACCTAATACCCTGGGGACCGTTTTCGGCCACGCCCCAAAAAATGCTATATTCGGGGGTTTTAACCCTTTTAATCGCAGTTTAATTACATGAGCGCACCGTTTTTTTAGCCCCAAAAAACAAAAAAACTAAATATTTTCCAAAAAAAACATTTGAAGTAATATTTGTTTGTTATTATAATTAGGCCTTTGGATGGTCCAAAGATTGGCACCAAAATTCATTTCGATCCACTTTTATTTTTTTTGCAGGAGTGCATTTCATAAAATGCACACACTATCGGTCCTAATCGACCACGCCCAAAAAAGTGCTATAGAAAATTTATATATTAATATTTTATTCCACTTTAAATTAGCCAATCTTTTAGACCTACTTCTCCTTGAAATATTCATGTCAAGTTTTAATTACATTTCGCGGATTTTAACCCTTTATATCCCGGTTTCGTCACATGAGCGCACTGCTTTTTTTGCCCCAAAAAACATAAAACTTGAATATTTTCCCAAAAAAAACATTTGAGGTAATATTCAATTGTTATTATAATTAGGCCTTTAGATGGACTAAAGATTGGCACCAACATTCATTTCGATCGCCTTTTATTTTTTTTTTCAGGACCAGAAAATGGTCTCCAGGCGGCAAATGCTCCTCCTCTAGGCCGAAATAAGTGCATCTTGCCGGGGTAAGTCGCGACGATTACCGGGGCACGATCACCGGGGACCCCTTTTTCCAGCACACACGCCCGATACCACGTGACAACAAATACGTCATTTCCTGTTGACAAAAAAAAAAAAAAGCACCCTCTCACGGTCCTAAGGGCCGAAAATGGTCCCGCCCGATCAGCGGGCGAAGCCGCTGCTGCACGCCGGAAATGAGGCTTCATTTCCCGCAGGTCTCTCTAAGCAGCCCGCTGTTTTCCAGCAGGGGTCAAATGTGGAGCAAGGGCGCCACCTGGTGGACAAATAAAAAAATTACAACTCTAAGGCCTCTTCTACAAAACAAAAACGAAACCTAAGCCGTCACCCAGATGTTAACGGTAATAATTCTGCAGTGAAAAATAGCGTTTATAATGGAAGTCAATGGGCCGAAAACGGTCCCCAGGGTTTGAGGTGTGGGGATTTTTGCTGCTCAGCCATTTTAGGCTGATTTAAGAAATTCACACTGAAATATTAAAATTGACAGAAAAAAACTATCCTTTGGCAAATTTGGTTATATTCCACTGAACACAGTGGAAATGGCATGCATTTAAAACATGAAAGTGGCACAAAAAGGGCCCAGGATAGCCGGAGGGTTAAGAGTATAATTCAAATGTTACTGAACAAAACTCCCAATGAAAACAGTACGTTTTTCAAAAATAAAAAACTTAAAATGCACTGTTCCAAGTTATTACGCACACAGTTTCAAAACATTTTATAGGTTGTAGAGAATTGAAAATGGTCATTTGTTGAATTGGCAGCATTAGTAAATCAATTTTACTGAAATCAAAAGCTATTTCAAACAAAAACATCTTAACAGGTCAAGTTACATATTAAAATAGGACCCCTTATTTGATAGCAGTTTTACAATTCTTGCATCCATGGAACTTGTGAGTTTTTGGAAAGTTTCTACTTGAATGTCTTTGCAGGATGTCAGAATAGCCTCCCAGAGCTGCTGTTTGGATGTGAACTGCCTCTCACCCTCATAGTTTTTTGCTTGAGAATGCCTCAAAGGTTCTCAATAGGATTAAGGTCAGGGAAGAATGGGGGCCATACCATGAGTTTCTCTCCTTTTAGGCTGATAGCAGCCAATGATGCAGAGGTATTCCTTGTAACTTGAGATGGTGCATTGTCTTGCATGAAGATGGTTTTGTTGCGGAAGGCACAGCTCATCTCTTTCTACCATGGAAGAAAGTGGTCAGTCAGAAACTCTACATACTTTGCAGAGGTCATTTTCACACCTTCAGGGACCTTAAAGGGGCCAACCAGCTCTCTCCCCGTGATTCTGACCCAAAACATGACTTCACCACGTCCTTGCTGACGTTGCAGCCTTGTTGGGACATGGTGGCCATCCACCAAGCATCATCCACTGCATCCATCTGGACCATCTAGGGTTCCACTGCACTCATCATTGAACAGGACTGTTTGAAAATTAGTCTTCAAGTAATTCTGGGCCCCACTGCAGCCGTTTCTGCTTGTGAGCATTGGTTAGGGTTGGCCAAATAGAAGGTTTATGCACAACTGCAAGTCTCTGGAGGATCCTACACTTTGATGTTCGCAGGGCTCCAGAGGCGGCAGCAGCTTCAAATATCTGTTTGCTGCTTTGTAATGGCCTTCTAGCAGCTGCCCCCCCTGATGTATTTGTCTGGCAGAAACCTTCATCATTGTACCTTTATCTGCATGAACCCATGTGTGCTCTGATTCAGCCACAAATCTCTTAACATTATGGTGATCATGCTTTCGTGAAATATCTAAGGTTTTCATTACGTGTCCAAGGCATTCAACTATTTCAGGCTTTTCAGCAGCAGCAGAGATCCTTTTTCCTTGCTATATTGCTTGAAAATGCTGATCTGCTTAATAATGTGGAACATCCTTCTTTAGTAGTTTTTCCTTTAGTTGGGCTCAGCTGGCAAACTAATGATCCTAGTTGTCCGAGATTGATTTCAGTGATCCAAAGAGCCCTGACACACTATTCCATCCATGGGTTTAATTGAAAAACAACTTATTTAATTTTAATGAGACTTAAACACAATTTGCATAGTAATTTGGAACGCAGTGTATGTGTGAAAACTTTGTCATATGTTTAAGTCTCAGAGGGTTAAGTTAAGTGGTTAAGTTGAAAGATAGAGCAGGGATAGCTCAGTAGGTAGAGCACTCGCCCCATGATCAGAAAGTCAGGGGTTCAAATCCACCATTTGCAACCCTGCAGTACCCCTGAGCAAGGTACCGTCTCTACACACTACTCCACAAACTCTTTATTGTGTTTAAAAAGCTCAATCAAAAACATACTTGCATTATACCTAAAAAATTTATTCTGATTCAAGTGCAAATGACCTGAATATGCACAATGTGACAAAAAGCTTACTCTCACCTATCTACAGAGCGCCCAGGGCCCACCCCAAGCTCAGGTCTGGCGCTTGACAAGAGGTAGGAGAGCCTGTCCATGATGGATGAGGCCACAGACAAGGCAGCTACGTTCTGGTTTATCTTCTTCAGCTCGCTGACAATGGCACTAGCCACGAGCTTCAGCACATGGTGGGGAAGATGGAAGGTCACTGTTGCCCACTGAGATCAGAAGCATAGGGGAAGAAAGGAAAGGCAGTTATGAGCATAGTCAAAGGAAAGAGTTGGGTCTATATATAATCATATCTGAAACAAAACAACAGTTAAGCAGCATCAAAATAGAACCATGACTTTGGTGGTCCCATTCGCAACTCGGCCTACACTCTTTTTCACTTCACGATAGCTGTGTGTAAAACAAAAACTTCATGACAACCGTATTGTTGAAGTATCTTTATAAAAATAAAAATAACTAAAACCAAACAGGAATCTTCTCAACTTTGTTTATTGTGCGTTGTCTTTTTGGTAAACTGAACTACAAAAATAAGTGCATTGAGGTGATGACTATGTGTAGTGAGATGTTGACAAACTTTGTTATATTCAGGGTGCACAGTGGTATTCAGTGTTGCTTCAGATAGTGCTGGGATTTAAATTTTTTATTGATAAAACGTGCTATACAAATAAATATTACTCAGTTATTAATTTAATATTGAGCTGTCAGGAAAGTATCTCTTGCCACACATGAGAACCTATAGAGAGCTTGGTGCATTCCTAAAATTGCACATGGGTACAAAGAATGGAGCTGTAGCAACAGCTCTTAGTAGTCTGTGGCAGTAGCAGATAGCAATCGGCCTATTTGGGTTTACGGTTTTATGTTTCAGAGTGCTAAACTCAAAGTGTTGTTTAAAGTTCATGTTTGAAATGAGCCATTTCAAATGTTATTGGTGGTTTACATTGATCCTTAAATTTCTATATACCACTGCTGCATTTGGGGATTTAAAAGAAAATAATAGTTTAGTAGACTATAGCGGAGTGTGGTCTCTGGCTCGGCTGCAGGGAAGGAGTGCAGTGGGTTCTGTCGGTAGTTGCCAGGGGAGGTTGGTTAAAACAGATGGTGTTCACTGCCTAATCATGCCTCCCCTATTTCACTAGTGTACCGGCACCTGGAGGTGTGTGGAGTTGGAGACAACGGTGGAGCTGGCGGACGTGGCAGACTGAAAGAGTAAACTGCATCACTGTAAATAAAGAAAACCTACATCCTAAACACAGTGTGTGGCATGCGTCGACAATTTAATGGTCTACCATTAAACCAAGTGGGTTACATAAACAATATGTAATGTAAACAAAATTCTGCACTGCTGTATCTTAGTATAAACTGAACTGGCTGCTTTTTGGGAGTCCTGGGTTTAAAAACAAACAAACAAACAAACAAACAAACAAACAAACACAAAAACGGAGAGAAACACAGGGACAAAATCAAGCGGCCTTATGCGGCCTGGATTTTCCAATGAAATCCAGAATAACATTCACACAAATAGGTATCATCCATACATGCATGCATGCATCATCAAAATTCTTTTACAGATAATTGTTACGGCATCAAAGGAAAAGTGCTGCAGAGCAGCACACCTGCCAGTAGCAGCAGCTTTGTCCTGCTTTGTCCTGTCCTACTACTACAAAACTTATCAGCAGAAATTACACACAGAACACTTAGAATAGAATTCAACTTTATTGTCATTGCACATGTCACCAGTACAAGGCAACGAAATGCAGTTTGCATCTATCCAGAAAGTGCTTTAGCAATAATATAGATATATTACAAAATATATATTAGCAGATACAAAAATATGGGTCTATTATGGGTATGTTACAATGTACACGGTGTACAGTGCTCTTGATGGTGCAGCGGTAGAACTTCACCAGGATGTCTGAGGACAGGTGGTTCTTTCTCAGAGTCCTCCAGCTTGAAGCAGTTGGGATCCTCGGAGATGTAGACACCCAGGAACTTGAAGCTGCTCACACGCTCCACAGCCGATCCATCTCCTCCCTGTAGGCGGCCTCATCGTTGTCATTGATGAGGCTAATCACCATGGTGTCATCTACAAACTTAATGATTGCGTTGGAACCATCGGCAGGTCTGCAGTCATGGGTGAAGAGGGAGTAGAGGAAAGGGCTCATCACACAGCCTTGTGGTACACCAGTGTTCATTGTGATGGTAGATGAGCAGTGGTTATCCAGCTGGACACGTTGGGGCCGGTTGGTCAGGAAGTCCAGTAAGCATTTACACATGTGGGAACTGATGCCCAGGTCTGTTAGCTTCCTGATGAGTTGTGAAGGGAGGATTGTATTGAATGCTGAACTGAAGTCTATAAACAGCATTCTGGCGTGGGTGTTGTTGTTGTCCAGGTGTGAGAGGACAGAGTGCAGCACGATGGAGACTGCATCCTCTGTGCTCCTGTTCTGACTGTATGCGAATTGGTGGGGGTCCAGGGTGGGGGGGAGACAGGCCACAGAACCACAGTCACTTCAAAATGTCCTTCCAACACATTTGGCCTTAATGGCCTAAATTTGCAGTTGCAGCCAAATTTGGGAATAAACTGACCAGCAGAACAATTAAATCCAATGTACTAGCTCAGTGTTCCAGGATTACAGTGACACATTGTGTACACACAGTAACAGTTAACAAAAACCAAGTACTGATTTTGGAAAGCACTACATGGTGTGAACAGGACCTTTTAACATACCATATCCATTAGACAGACCCAGGTGTAAATAACTCCTTGAATCACGAGTAATATTTGCTTTTGGCACCAAAATATAAAAATAAATACAAAAGTAGGGTTTTGTGAGAAGACTATCTATATGCAGGGCTCTAGAGTGCGACCAATTTGGCTGCATATGTCCATCCATCCATCCATCTTCATCCGCTTTGTCCGGGGCCGGGTCGCGGGGGCAGCAGCCTAAGCAAAGAGGCCCAGACCTCCCTCTCCCCAGCCACCTCCTCCAGCTTATCCGGGGGAATACCAAGGCGTTCCCAGGCCAGCCAAGAGATATAATCTCTCCAGCGTGTCCTGGGTCTGCCCCGGGGCCTCCTCCCGGTGGGACATGCCTGGAACACCTCACCCAGGAGGCGCCCAGGGGGCATCCTTGTCAGATGCCCGAACCACCTCAGCTGGCTCCTTTCGATGTGGAGCAGCAGCTGCTCTACTCTGAGCCCCTCCCGGATGGCCGAACTTCTCACCCTATCTCTAAGGGAGAGGCCAGCCACCCTTCGGAGGAAGCTCATTTCTGCCGCTTGTATCCGCGATCTCGTTCTTTCGGTCACTACCCACAGCTCGTGGCCATAGGTGAGGGTAGGGACGTAGATCGACCGGTAAATTGAGAGCTTCGCTTTTACACTCAGCTCCCTCTTCACCACGACGGACCGGTGCAGCGTCCGCATTACTGCAGCTGCAGCCCCAATCCGTCTGTCGATCTCCGGCTCCCTTCTCCCATCACTCGCGAACAAGACCCCGAGATACTTGAACTCCTCCACTTGGGGCAGGAACTCATCCCTGACCCGGAGTGGGCACTCCACCCTTTTCCGGCTGAGAACCATGGCCTCAGATTTGGAGGTGCTGATCCTCATTCCCGCTGCTTCGCACTCGGCTGCGAACCGTTCCAGTGCGAGCTGGAGGCCCTCACCCGATGAAGCCAACAGAACCACATCATCTGCAAAAATCAGAGATGAGATTCTGAGGCCACCAAAGCGAAAGCCCTCCGCCACTTGGCTGCGCCTAGAAATCCTGTCCATAAAAATTATGAACAGAACCGGAGACAAAGGGCAGCCCTGGCGGAGCCCATCACCCACCGGGAACGAGTCCGACTTATTGCCGGCAATGCGAACCAAGCTCTTGCAACGGTTGTATAGGGATCGAATGGCCCGTAGCAATGGGCCAGACACCCCATATTCCCGCAACACCTCCCACAGGACACCCCGAGGGACACGGTTGAATGCCTTCTCCAAGTCCACAAAACACATGTAGACTGGTTGGGCAAACTCCCATGCACCCTCAAGTATCCTGGAGAGGATAAAGGGCTGGTCCAGTGTTCCGCGACCAGGACGAAAACCGCATTGTTCCTCCTGTATCCGAGGTTCGACTAACGGACGAACTCTCCTTTCCAGCACCCTGGCATAGACTTTCCCAGGGAGGCTGAGGAGTGTGATCCCCCTGTAGTTGGAACACACCCTCCGGTCCCCTTTCTTAAAGATGGGGACCACCACCCCGGTCTGCCAGTCGACAGGTACTGCCCCTGATCTCCACGCAACATTGCAGAGGCGTGTCAACCAGGACAGCCCTACAACGTCCAGAGCCTTCAGGAACTCGGGGCGGACCTCATCAACACCAGGGGCTCTGCCACCAAGGAGTTGTTTAACTGCCTCAGTGACCTCGCCCCCGGAAATTGGCGGGTCATTCCCCTCATCCCCAGATTCTGCTTCCTCCTCGGAAGACGTGTCAGTGGGATTAAGGAGGTCCTCGAAGTATTCCTTCCACCGCCTGACTATTTTCTCAGTCGACGTCAGCAGCGCTCCGCCAGCACTATACACAGTGCAGGTAGAGCACCGCTTTCCCCTCCTGAGACGTCTGACGGTTTGCCAGAATCTCTTCGAGGCAGTCCGAAAGTCTTTTTCCATGGCCTCTCCGAACTCCTCCCACACCCGAGTTTTTGCTTCAGCCACTGCCCGAGCCGCATTCTGCTTGGCCTGTCGATGCCCGTCGGCTGCCTCCGGGGTCCCACAGGCTAACCAAGCCCGATAGGACTCCTTCTTCAGCCTGGTGGCTCCCTTCACCTCTGGTGTCCACCATTTGGTTCGGGGATTACCACCACGGCAGGCACCAACCACCTTGCGGCCGCAGCTCAATGCAGCAGCTTCGGCAATGGAGACGCTGAACATGGTCCATTCGGACTCAATGTCCCCAGTCTCCCTCGGAATGCTGTTGAAGCTCTGCCGGAGGTGTGCGTTGAAGATCTCGCGGACTGGGGCCTCTGCTAGACGTTCCCAGCACACTGCATATGTATGCGACTTAATTTCTTAATGGTGCGACAAAAAAAATAAAATAAAAAAAATTATAGGTTGCACCGACCAGCAGTTTGAGTAAAAAACAAAAACAAAAAGAGTCTCCGCAACTCATGTTTTTGTTGTTGACCACACAATTACACCCATATCATGGTCTAAACCAATCATTGATAGTCAGGGGTGGGACCTCTCTGATTGGCCGTTGTCCAGATACTCCTGTAGCCTTTTGTGTGCATGTTTTAAAGTGCTGGCGGATAGATAGAGAGAGATCAGTAACTTGAATAAGTAATATGGATTCATCACTTTATTCCTGAATAAATTTTTAAATATAAATGTACTTTGCCAGAAATGCCAGAATCTCAGGTTAAAGTTCACAAAACTATTTCAACAACAACCAAACAACTAAAACAGTAAATGAGAGCAGGTAAACGGATTCCACACAAAGACATAAACGTAAACCGTGGACCCACCGACGTATCAGAATTAGTGAGATGTCGGCTTTCTCACCAGTTGGCACGTCCACAGACACACCAGGGCTGAAAGCCGACAGCTTCTGATGCGTCGGCGGGTCCACGCTTTGTGTTTACATCTTTTTTTTGTTCTAGATTCTGAAACTGCAGGTTTTGTCTCTCTCTAACCAAAATTGACTGAACCAACAGTCAAAGAACATCAAAACTATGCTTCACATTTGATAAACGCTGTCATGAATTCCCTCATACTTTTGCTGTTTTGCTTCCACCACGATAAAATCACATTTCCTGCACATCTCTCAGTATACTTCAAGAACAGTTTCCGAACAGTAATTCCAGTACAGAAGCTCAGAGACATACAGTTAGAAAACAAAAGGTTTTTTTAAATTAAACTCACCTTCGCCACTTTGTGATTAGCTGCTGTCTCATGTGAGGTATTCTTCAGGCCTTCTTTCAGCTGGGTGATAAAAAGTTCGTAACCCTCAGTGTTTGACACATCAATCTTTTCCTGGCAGGCTGACAGTATCTGCTGGGCCTGAACAGACACAAACACATATTAGATTTAACACTTACATATTCAGTAAAAAAAAAAAGCTACAACCTCAGTTTGAGGACATTTGTATTGTCTCTGCAGTCCTGTGTTTTAAGCTTTGTGATGCAAAACTAGAACAATTCACTATACTGTCATCTGCTTTGTGGCTGTGGCTCCACTTAGTTACGATGATCTGGGGTCACCGTATTGCTGCTTGTGGTTTGTTACCCTTTTGCTGAATTAGGCATTAGTTCTCCCACTATAATTAATGGATTCCTAGGTTGTTCCTGCCATTTGATGCCATAATGTGGACTGAGTCATAATTACAAACTGCATATCAAACCATTACACAAACCAACCTATTACCCTACAATTTATGAAAGATAAAAACTGTCAATTTTTTTTTTTTTAAAGACAAACAAACAATTATATCTAAATTGTGACAAACAGATCCAAGAGTTTCTTACAGATTTGGATCATGTGCACATGTATTACACTTTCTTAAATTAAATATTCTGTGTACTACTGGGTGGATAGTGTAGCAGTTCATTCACGTGAACTTTTCACACAAAAGTGTGAGACCAAAAGAACACACAAACCCCACATCAGACTATCATATTGCTAGTGTACTCCCGAACAGTGTAAGTGGGTTTGCTAGGTTCATCACTGGACAGTGAGCGCAAAGGTCCATGTGGACATCCTTGTGCCAGCCACTTTTGGGACTGTGCGGACTCATGCACAGAGAATTCACATTACACTGCACTAACTACACGTGTCCAGCCAGCAGCCTTCAAGCGGACTTTTAGAAGTACAAGGGCAATCCCAAAATAAGGTGTCCTATTGTTTTAGAAATACAAATAACCGTTTATTTTCTAGAATATTTACATCATTTTAAAGCTTGAAGACTTATTTTCCTACATAATCGCCATTTCGGTCAATGCATTTTTGTAGACACTGTGGCAGTTTTACAATGCCCATGTCATAGTTGCTCGCCGACGCTGCAGAATCGCCTTTCGGACAAATGTTCTTTCAACTTTGGGAACAGGTCGTAGTCACTGTGTGCAAAGTCCAGACTGTAGGTTGGGTGGGTGATGAAGTTCCAACCAAACTAATGCAGGTGAGTGACAGTTTGACGGGCGATGTGTGGACGCGCAGTGTCGTGGAGAATGCTTACGCCCTTGCTCAGCATTCTCTTCTCCGGTTCTGAAATGCCTTTCTGAGTTCTTCCAGTGTTTCACAGTACCTGTCAGCATTTATTGTGGTCCCAACAGGTAGAAAGTCAACCAACAATACCCCCTTTTGGTCCAAAAACACAGTTGCGCACTGTGCGTAAGCATTCTTCACGACACTGCACACGTCCCCCATTAAACTGCCGCTCTCCTGCAAAACTTTGGTTGGAACTTCATCACCCACCAACCCTACAGTAAAGTGAAATCTTTAACAACTTTATTTGCTGTAATTATGCTAACAGCTAAAATTATATCTGTATAACAGAGTATTTCATTTCAGGACTTTCAAGATTTAATTTCTCTTTCTGCCGCCTTATCCTGTGGTGTTTCATAGGATCAGATTTGGGACCTGTAACATTTACCTTGTTAATGTTGCCTCTTGGACAGATAATCATCAATATGAAAAACGCATGTTACGATTTTTATGCAGATGATATCCAGCTGCCCTGTTCTTTCTGACCTAACAAACTTTCTGATCCACAAACCTGTCTGACTGCTATCAAGTCTGGGTTAAATGCTCCTTTTCCTTATGTAAATTATGACAAAACAGAGACTCTTATCATCCGAAGTGTCAAAGAAAGCTCCTCCTCTAAAACTAGCTTGCATGTTCTATTCCTGTAGTGTTTTCCTGGAATGTCATGTCAGAAACCGATTAATTCCTAAATTTTTCCCTCTAAGGAACACTGCTAAGTAAAAACATGTTAATCACCCCAGTATATCTCAGAGCTTATATGAACCAGCTCTTCTAACCAGTCTCTTCGGTCTTCACATTTGAGATTATGGTTGATACCTCATAGTCATTTTAAAAAGTTTTTACACAGAGGTCTTTAGCAAGTGGGTCCAAAACTCTGGAATCAGTGTTCCTCATTCCTTGTTTGACTTATTCTGAGGCAACCTCTAAAAATACCTCTTCCTATTCAGAAAAGCATTAGGCCAATTATGTGTATGACCTTGTGTTGTTCATGGGTCTGTTTTAGTGTTTGCATCTTGGTGTAAGGCACTCTGTGATCTTAATTGTGAAAGGTGTGTTAAAAATAAACCTCACTTATATACTGAAGTATGGCTACAGGTGTATGGACATCCCAAGGACATTACAAATTAAACCAACAGGCTTGAAAGATTTGTCTTTACATGTAATTAACAGAGTTTATGGACATTGACCTTTGTAAATTAAATTATAATCTGCATCCATAGTAACAATTAAGGTGATTTGGTGTGGAAAAGATGTCAAGGCTCAAAGTTTAAAATTGTATTGCATTTCCAAAAGTTGCTTGACAGCATTTAATGAGTGCATTTCTATAACTTTATTGGATCATATTCACTGAGAAATATTCCAGTAATATCCAACATGATCACAGTTATGATTGGAATGTTCTTTGCAGCATGGCCAATCACAACAGGAAGAATAACCATTTTATTTATTTTTTAAAGTGATTGTTTCAGTGCAAGGGAAGAGGCTGACAACTTGACAGATGCCTTACTTTCCACAGTTACAGAATCACAGGCAATACATGTTATTCTGAGCTGATAATAAATCTGTCCAGTCCTGATTAGTTATAAAACTGATCAATATAAATGGTAAATATAAGAAATGGGTAACAAAATAATACCCAAGTGTGATTTCAGGGTTTTTTTTAAATGTAAAACTTCTGCAAACATTATCCGATGTGAGCTTCATTACGCACTCTGTGAATGAGGAAATGAAAGAGTCAGACAAGTGCTTCAAATGCAGCAGGAGGGGAGGAGTCAGACAAAAACTCAATTGAAGAAAAAAAACAAACAAAAAAAAAAAACTCTCATCGAGCAAGTAAGGTTAGAGTCTGCAACCATGGTAACTGAGCCATTACAGTTACAGAAATTGGTTAGTTTCTGTAACAGAAAACCCAAAGTTTAAGCTCAGGCTTAAGCTACTCAGTTTCCACCTAACTTTCTGAAACAGAGACCAGATGTCCATGTACACAGTGAATTGAAGGGCAAATATGTTCTCTCACCTCTGTGACCGGTAGCTCTAGCTGAACCATATCCTCAGGTTTTGCCACTGGTGGCTGGAGGGCTGTGTCCAGGAGCAGGATGCCATTCAGGTCCTTCCTGCATCCAACTGCATAGTCGTCCACGAAGAGCACCTTGTCCACTGCGGGAAAGTACTGACACCTGACACGGCCACCAGGTTTAGCTAGGACAGAGACAGAGGACACACACCACATAATGTGAATGTCTGAAGGCTGTTTATATGTCACTAATGCATTATATGCAAAACATGCTGGAACCAACTTACGTGTCCATTAAAATCAATGCAGTTGATATTTTATTGCCATTCACTGTTGGTAGCAAGCAATTTATCAGATGCAAGAAGAATGGTAAATTTCCACAAACTGATTACTTCAGAGTTTCATCAACAGGGTTGTGAATCTGCAGGTGCTCCTTCAAAATGCAAATCAGAGCTCCTCAAGCAAAATTTCTGCTTCTGCAAACTTTTTCATCAATGTATACATTTCTGTTCAGACAAGGGGCTAAAGAGAGGTTTTCAGTCACTGCACATGAGCTTTTGTGCTGTCCTCCAAAACCCTAACTGCAAATCACTGGACGTGATTAGGGACAGCTGGAACAAGGAAGGGAAAAGCACAAAAAATGTCTACTGCAGTGGACAATTATTGTTTTTAAACAGTTGGATCCACTTGAGCACTTTTTATGTTATAGTTTCACTGTTCTCCATCTGGATGACAGACCAACAACAGTACAAGCAAAACTGTCCCACACAGTGGTTGTACCACATATTGTCTCCATCAACAAAAATAGAGATCACTGCAGGCAGATTGGCCATTCCAATACTTCTGCTTCACACGGCGACCATGACATTACCACAGCTCCATATCATTTATACCAGTACTTACGGTGTGAGTGCCGCTGCAATATTCTTTTGAACAACAATATTCTTCTTCAGACAACATCTCCACATCAGCTGAGGTATAGGAAAAAGTCAAAACTAGAAGCAAAGAATTTGGCGACCTTTTTTTCCCCCAAAGCCTCCTGTTTTTGGTCTCTGAGCTAGCCCGACGTCCCGGAGCTAGCGATTTTTTTCAGTCGGGCTACCAAAATCTATCTCTTCCCTGCCCGTCGGGCTATTGTAGGAAGGAAAAATATATGTCAATGCTTTTGCATTCTTTCAGAAATGTAGCTGGGTAATTATGTCATTGGCATCGGTGAGCCACTGTCAATATGTGACATATTGAAATCACGTTTGAATTTGCGCTTGGTTTTTGCCTTCACTTTGCAATCGTGCGAACTGTTTATAGAGAGCGACAGCACTGATCTGTGAGTGAGTGAGTGAGTGAGTGAGTGAGTGAGTGTATGTATGTATGTATGTATGTATGTATGTATGTATGTATGTATGTATATATATATATATATATATATATTAGTGCTGTCAAAATTATCGCGTTAATTGTTAAGATCAACGCGAAATGTTTAATGCATTAAAAAAATTTAACGCTGATTTTGTTTTTTTATTAATTTCCTGTAATCTAAGACCTTTAAATTCATGAGCACCTCTGGAGGAGGGGGCAACAGTGTGCTATGCTGGCGTTTGGCCTGACAGAAATGATTAGAAGAAGAAGAAGAAGTGACACCATGCTACTATCTAGCTAACACTAGCTAACACACGCAAGCATGGACGAGGGCGGACTTTTGGGTGGAAAGTTTCTCTTTAAGAAGTTGCCTGATGGCTTGTTGGACAAAACGAGAGTAAGATGCACAATTTGCAACGCTGAATTCAAGTACCACAGAAGCAGTTCATCACTGGCGTATCACCTGAGAGCAAAACACCCAACTGAATCCACCTCTACGGGACCTCGCCAGTCTACGCTTCAGGAGTATGGTGCTTGTGGATGAATAACAAAAAATGTGAGAGAAAAGGTAACCAATTCCTTGGTTGTTTGGATAGCTAAAAACTGCCGACCAGTTAGCATAGTAGAAGATGATGGACTGAGAGAAGTCATTCGTGCTGCATCAGGAGATGAGTGTTACAATCTGCCCTCGAGAGGAACCATTGTGTCGAGACTGCACACTTTGTATGGGGACCAGAGGGCTCAGCAGTCCAGCAAGCTTGTGCAAGTAAGGAATGTCGCTCTCACCGGAGACCACTGGACTTCGGTGAACAACGATAATTACTTAAAATATAAAGAATAAAAAAATGTAATTGGAGCCAGGCTATTAATAAAGTAATTGAGATTAATCGCAATTAATAACAGAAAATTGTGAGATTAGTTAGTTAATTTTTTTTAATCTATTGACAGCACTAATATATATATATATATATACATACACAGCCAAAGCCGCACATGTGTTTGTCTGGGAAGCAGCCAGCGGGTAATGGAGCCAGCGCGTAATGGAAGAAATGAGTGTGCAGACTAGAAAAATCAACCGAACGTGACCGAAGAGAAAACAGATGATGGTTCCAATGCCGGAGAGATTGTCGAACGGAAGAGCCATAGAAGTTCCGTAGTGTGAAGGTATTTCGGCTATTTCAAGTCTGACAAAAAACAAAGTAGCGTGCACTGTAAATTGTGCCGAAAGCAAGTCTGGAAATACAGTAAACTGGTGCATGCGTCACACTGTGCGCCACGTTATTGTTTCGGTGAAATGAATTTCTACAATACTGTTACTGTTAATTCTACTCTCTGCAGTGTTTAAATGCTTACATATACACACAGTTACTGTCCCTCCACACATACAGTGGGGCAAAAAGTATTTAGTCAGCCACCGATTGTGCAAGTTCCCCCACTTAAAATGATGACAGAGGTCAGTAATTTGCACCAGAGGTACACTTCAACTGTGAGAGACAGAATGTGAAAAAAAAATCCATGAATTCACATGGTAGGATTTGTAAAGAATTTATTCGTAAATCAGGGTGGAAAATAAGTATTTGGTCACCTCAAACAAGGAAAATCTCTGGCTCTCACAGACCTGTAACGTCTTCTGTAAGAAGCTTTTCTGTCCCCCACTCGTTACCTGTATGAATGGCACCTGTTTGAACTCATCATCTGTATAAAAGACACCTGTCCACAGCCTCAAACAGTCAGACTCCAAACGCCGCCATGGCCAACACCAAAGAGCTTTCGAAGGACACCAGGAAAAGTATTGTAGACCTGCACCAGACTGGGAAGAGTGAATCTACAATAGGCAAGCAGCTTGGTGTGAAAAAATCAACTGTGGGAGCAATCATCAGAAAATGGAAGACATACAAGACCACTGATAATCTCCCTCGATCTGGGGCTCCACGCAAGATCTCATCCCGTGGGGTCAAAATGATCATGAGAACGGTGAGCAAAGATCCCAGAACCACACGGGGGGACCTGGTGAATGACCTGCAGAAAGCTGGGACCAAAGTAACAAAGGTCACCATCAGTAACACACTACAACGGCAGGGAATCAAATCCCGCAGTGCCAGACGTGTTCCGCTTTTGAGTGCACTCCACGAGCGTCTGGCAGCACAAATGAACCAGCTGCTAGTTAACGAGAGACACCCAGAATGGCTAACCGAAGGTCGAACGGTCCTGATCCCCAAGGACCCCAAGAAGGGACCTGTCCCCTCCAACTACCGACCAATAACCTGCCTCAGTACTACATGGAAGCTCCTGTCAGGGATCATATCGGTTAAGATGAACAGGCACATGGGTCATCACACTCAAAAAAAAAAACCAAGTTGTCCCTTTTTTAAATCACATTTTCTCATCTTCTTTCAGTCTCTGTAAGCTAAAAGTCAACATTGGCTTAATCTCATGTGAGCGGGGCACAGAAAGGGATTGGCAAGAATACCAGAGGCGCAAAACACCAGCTACTGGTAGACAGAACAGTCAGCCGAGACTGCAAGACCAGACTGACCAACCTGTGCACTGCCTGGATTGATTACAAGAAGGCCTATGACTCAATGCCCCACAGCTGGATACTGGAATGCTTAGAATTGTACAAGATCAACAGGACCCTAAGAGCCTTCATCAGGAACTCAATGGGGATGTGGTGTACAACACTAGAGGCCAACTCCAAGCCCATAGCACAAATCACCATCAAGTGCGGGATCTACCAAGGAGATGCTCTGTCCCCACTGCTGTTCTGCATAGGTCTGAACCCCCTCAGTGAGATCATTAACAAGACTGGCTACGGATACCGACTACGGAACGGAGCAGTTGTCAGCCACCTCCTGTACATGGATGACATCAAGCTGTATGCCAAGAGTGAACGAGACATCGATTCACTGATCCACACTACCAGGCTATACAGCAATGACATTGGAATGTCGTTCGGACTGGAGAGGTGTAGTCGGATGGTAACAAAGAGAGGGAAGGTAGTCAGAACTGAGGGGATTGAACTACCAGAAGGCAACATTGCAGACATAGAGGACAGTTACAAGTACTTGGGGATCCCACAGGCGAATGGGAACCATGAAGAGGCCGCTAGAAAAGCTGCAACCACCAAGTACCTGCAGAGGGTCAGGCAAGTCCTGAGGAGTCAGCTGAATGGTAAGAACAAGATCCGGGCCATCAACACGTACGCCCTGCCCGTGATCAGGTACCCTGCTGGGGTAATAGGCTGGCCAAAGGAGGAGATAGAAGCCACTGACATAAAGACAAGAAAGCTCCTTACCATGCATGGAGGGTTTCACCCCAAGTCCAGCACCCTGAGGCTGTACGCTAAGCGGAAGGAAGGGGGCCGGGGACTGGTGAGTGTCAGCACCACAGTCCAGGATGAGACAACGAACATCCAAGAATACATTGGGAAGATGGCCCCAACTGACCGAGTGCTCAGTGAATACCTCAGGCAGCAGAAACCCAAGAAAGAGGAGGGAGACGAGGAACCATCATGGAAGGACAGGCCCCTGCACGGTATGTACCACCGGCAGATAGAGGAGGTGGCTGATATCCAGAAATCCTACCAGTGGCTGGACAAAGCTGGACTGAAAGACAGCACAGAGGCACTAATCATGGCAGCACAAGAACAAGCTCTGAGCACAAGATCCATAGAGGCTGGGGTCTATCACACCAGGCAAGACCCCAGGTGCAGGCTGTGTAAAGATGCCCCAGAGACAATCCAGCACATAACAGCAGGGTGCAAGATGCTAGCAGGCAAGGCATACATGGAACGCCATAACCAAGTGGCCGGCATAGTGTACAGGAACATCTGTGCCGAGTATAACCTGGAAGTCCCGAGGTCAAAATGGGAGATGCCCCCAAGGGTGGTGGAGAATGACCGAGCTAAGATCCTGTGGGACTTCCAGATACAGACGGACAAAATGGTGGTGGCTAACCAACCGGACATAGTGGTGGTAGACAAACAGAAGAAGACGGCCGTAGTGATCGATGTAGCGGTTCCGAATGACAGCAATATCCGGAAGAAGGAACACGAGAAGCTGGAGAAATACCAAGGGCTCAGAGAAGAGCTCGAGAGGATGTGGAGGGTGAAGGTAACGGTGGTCCCCGTGGTAATCGGAGCACTAGGTGCGGTGACTCCCAAGCTAGGCAAGTGGCTCCAGCAGATCCCGGGAACAACATCGGAGATCTCTGTCCAGAAGCGTGCAGTCCTGGGAACAGCTAAGATACTGCGCAGGACCCTCAAGCTCCCAGGCCTCTGGTAGAGGACCCGAGCATGCATGCATATATATATATATATATATATATATATATATATACACACACACACACACACACACGCGCGCGCGCATCAGCGTTAACGTGGCTTAAAAAGTTTAATCACGATGACCGCGTTTAACTCTCTCAACCCACCTGATTTTGACTCAGTCTGCGCACCAGATGTGATGACGGCGTGTTAACGCTGGAAGCGCTAAAAAAAAAAAAAAAACAAGTCACCAATTTGGGATTTCTTTGGCTTTAAACTAGATGAAAGAGGTAAACCTAAGGATGTAACTAAAGCGGTGTGTCACTTGTGCAGACATATAGTGCGAGCAAAATACTCAAACACGGCTAAATTCCACGACTATCACCAGCTTTTGCAGCTCCATTAACAAGCACTTGGGCGCACTCTGAGGAGGGTGCATTTCGTTCACAGATGAAAGAGGGTGCTGCTAAAACAGCGCTATTTTTTTTTTCTGTTGCCTGTTTCTATTAGCTCCATCATTATTAACAAACTTACTCATGGGCAAATAAATAAATAAACCACCCTTGTAAAAGGTGATTGGTCGATATAATTGTCCAATCGCCCAACCCTAATTCTTAGCAAACATGAACTTTCCAGGGGGGGGAAAAAAAATTCCATCATGTGTGCAAGTGCCTTAAAAACAATTTCAAAAAAAGCATTTAAGTTTAGGATAGAGCTGGGCGATATAAGATTTTTTCATATCACGATATGTTTTTTTCATTTCAGGCGATAACGATATCTATCACGATATAAGCCAAATAACTATATTTGTAAGATTTAAATTTGCCGTTGATCACAAGTAAAATGTGAAATAATCAGCAGCTTGTTTTTATTTAAATATTTATTTCCCATAATAAGTTCAACAGGGTAGATGTACTTAAGGAACATGAGACTTTTTCAGATAAATAAAGGCAAATATTGCAAACTACACAAAAGGCAGCCGCTAAAGCGTTTAAGTTTCAAAATAGAACAAACGAAACAGACTAAATTGTCAATTCCACTTAGAAACAAAATATTAATTCTAAAAATAAATCTTAGTTTGTTTTACAGAAGAACAGACAAAACTGACTAACTTTTGTCAATATCAAATAAACTGAGAACTAAAAGGAAATTCTCAATCTCTCCTTGTTGTATAGCTTAGCTTTTCAAACAGTTTTAACAGTTACTTTAGTCTGACAAAAGCCGAATGACGAATTAGCGCTTCCAGTCAGAGACTGAGGCTACATCCACACGTACACGGGTATTTTTGAAAACGGAGATTTTCCGTTTTCGTTTTAAAAAATAATCCCGTCCACACATAAAGGCAGAAATGAAGGAAAACGCTGCTATGAACATGCCAAAGCAGCAGGTGGCGCTAGATTCCTAACCGTGCAGAAATGTTGGCCAATCAGAAGTCTAGAAGCCTCGGTGGGAAAAAGTAAACAAAGCTGGGGCATAGAAGCAGAACCGAGTCGTATGTGTGGACGGACAGTAACTGTGTGTATATGTAAGCATTTAAACACTGCAGAGAGTAAAATTAACAGTAACAGTATTGTAGAAATTCATTTCACCGAAACAATAACGTGGCGCACAGTGTGACGCATGTATTTCCAGACTTGCTTTTGGCACAATTTACAGTGCACGCTACTCTGTTTTTTGTCAGACTTGAAATAGCCGAAATACCTTCACACTACGGAACTTCTATGGCTCTTCCGTTCGACAATCTCTCCGGCATTGGAACCATCATCTGTTTTCTCTTCGGTCACGCTCGGTTGATTTTTCTAGTTGGCACACTCATTTCCTCCATTACGCGCTGGCTCCATTACCCGCTGGCTGCTTCCCAAACAAGCACACGTGCGGCTTGGCACTTGTGCTGTACGTAACAAGTCACGTGACGTGACGCTGCGGCTGTGATTGGTTCGGCTCTGCGCTACTTAATTTAGATTGGCTGACCTTTTTTTTTTCTTTTTTTTTTTTTTTTTAAAGAGGACAAGAGCGGCGAGGTCTATCGCGATAGCTTAATTTCTCTATCGAGTAAAAGTTATATCGCGATACATATCGTTATCGTTCTATCGCCCAGCTCTACTGAGAACTAAAAGGAAATTCTCAATCTCTCCTTGTTGTATAGCTTAGCTTTTCAAACAGTTTTAACAGTTACTTTAGTCTGACAAAAGCCGAATGACGAATTAGCGCTTCCAGTCAGAGACTGAGGCTACGTCCACACGTACACGGGTATTTTTGAAAACGGAGATTTTCCCTTTTAAAAAATAATCCTAGGTTCCTAGGTCCACGGTTAGGAATCGCCAATCAGAAGTCTAGAAGCCTCGGTGGGAAAAAGTAAACTAAGCTGGGGCACAGAAGCAGAACAGAGTCGTATGTGTGGAGGGACAGTAACTGTGTGTATATGTAAGCATTTAAACACTGCAGAGAGTAGAATTAATAGTAACAGTATTGTAGAAATTCATTTCACCGAAACAATAACGTGGCGCACAGTGTGACGTCAAAAAATGCGCACACCTTTGACGCTGCGTTTTCTCCGTTTTTCTAGTCCACACGTAAATGCAAAAACGGAGTTTTCAAAAATATCCACCCTGGTGGGAGTTTTTAAAAATCTTCGTTTTCAGTGACCAAAAACGCCGTTTACGTGTGGACGAAAGGTGCAAACGCATAGAAAAATCTGCGTTTTCAAAAATACCCGGGTACGTGTGGACGTAGCCTGAGCATGCACCAGTTTATTGTATTTCCAGACTTGCTTTCGGCACAATTTACAGTGAACGCTACTCTGTTTTTTGTCAGACTTGAAATAGCCGAAATACCTTCACACTACGGAACTTCTATGGCTCTTCCGTTCGACAATCTCTCCGGCATTGGAACCATCATCTGTTTTCTCTTCGGTCACGCTCGGTTGATTTTTCTAGTCGGCACACTCATTTCCTCCATTACCCGGGCGGTACGGTGGCTGGCTGCTTCCCAAACAAATACACATGTGCAGCTTGGCACTTGTGCTGTACGTAACAAGTCACGTGACATAACGCTGCGGCTGTGATTGGTTCGGCTCTGCACTACTTAATTTGGTTTGGCTGTGTCTTTTTTTTTGTTTTTTTTCTTAAGAGGACAAGAGCGGCGAGGTCTATCGCAATAGTTTAATTTTTCTATCGAGAAAAAGTTATATCGCGATACATATCGTTATCATTCTATCGCCCAGCTCTAGTTTAGGAGTTGAGATTTTTCATGTCCTTGAGTCTGTAGACATAAATTTCATTTTCAGACAGTGAGCACAAAGGTCTGTGAAGATGTCCACGTGCCTGCCAATTTTTTGTGACTATGAGACTTTATATATTATATATTACATTGTAGAGTATAATGAAGGTTTGAGAGACTGGGTATACTAAAGGAGTCACCTTTACGGTGATATAGGGCTGTTCTATATAGGGTTCTATATAGAACCACTCTATGGTTCTCTATAGGGCTGACCTTTCACAATAAAGTTGAAGATCCTGTTGAGATTTTTCAAAATAAACCAAATCGCAGAGTGTTTTCAGATGAGAAGCTAAAAAGAGCCATCAGCTGCTAAGAAAAAAAAAACAAAACCACGGGGGTAATAAATACTCACAAAGAAAATTGCCTCCGTTTCAACTTATGTAACACTCGATTCTAGGTACACGACGTCCAGCTGAAAAAACTTTGCACAAGTCGAGTTCAAAGAGATTCACAGAATTTACAGAAAATGTAAAATTTTTGTGATAAATATCGTTGTCGGGACGAAAAATGTCTTATATCAGGATATGAGATTTTGGTGATATCGCATAGCCCTACGGTGATATGATATTTACGAGAGGCAAAACAATCAGTATATGAACATTAACACAGTGATAATAAATACACGGCAGCACAGACTGCACGAAAACAAAAGGAAAAGCAGTGCTTTGATTTTTCTAACCTAAAAAAACAAAAACAGAACAAAAAAAAGTTCAGATAGTGAAAAATACATAATACATACAAATAAGCTCTGATATCAAACCACTTGATTTCTCTCATGTTTTACATCTCAATTACTCTTTATACACAGATCAACTTTTTTTTGTCCGAGTATAATACTCATTGACTGTTGTGTTTGCTCTTCTTTAAGGTAAGATAAGGTAGAAAGGTAGGAAGTAAAAAAAACTGGAAAAAACAGACAGGCATCTTCTTAAAGTTCTGACTTTAATCTTTAAAAATCTGTGGTATGAACTGAAGACCAAGGTCCATTTCAGACGACATTAAATCTGCAGGGGTTTGAGAGACTTGTCTGGGAAGTGGAGTTTGGGTTGTTAAAAAACGTGTGAGACATATTGAAAAATCACAACAAACAACTGCAGGATGATAACCAGCAAAAGGGTTATGCAACTGACTATTACCAATGGGGGCTAAAAATTTTAATCGTAGTAATTTTTTGGTTTAAGTCTGACATTTACAAGAGAGACTATGTGTAGTAATAATGTTTATATGTTTACATCAAATCTGATCTATAATTTTATCTACTGTAATAATTTTGACCTTCAGTAATCATTAAAAACAACACAATCAAGATAAGACATCAAGATAAAACTATTAATGTGTTATAAATTCATAATGATGTCGAGATTCATCCCCTTTGTTATAAATCCAAAATGCTTTAGATCCTTTATTTCTGATGTTCTTCGGGGTTCTATAATATGCCTCAGATGTTTGCAAATTGCTGCTAATTGCTGGTATTTAATTCTGGCTCTGAGTTTAACCCTGATTAAGACTTAGACTTGATAGGCATTGGTCTCTTTGTAATCACTCAACATGAAGTCAAAGTGCCTCCAGTGATTTTTACCTACTTGCATCCAACAAGAACCATTGGATAATCATCAACAAAAAATTAAAAAAACTTTACTGATGCTTTTCCAGTTCCCTCATTAGCTGAGCAATACAACTTTCAGTGACCCAGCATACTTGAACAGCTCCACGTGGTCTTTATGGTAAAGTAAGATGGAACAACTGTAAAACAATATGGATTTTTGTATCATGAGTTCAGTCACTTCCCATTTCTTAGCCACAAAACAACACACTTTATAATGCAAGCACCAAGTCATTTAGCTCTATAGAGGTTTTGCAGACATGTGATATTAACTTGTTGACCATTTTGGATGTGTAAAACTTCTGAAACAAAATGAAAAACCTGTTAAAAATTATGTAAATGGGACAAACTATAGCAACTATGAGTAAACGAGTCAGTATAGCTCATTTCTGATTAATGACAGTGATACTGAGGTGAATTGTTAGAATTTTCCACTGCTGTGCAGCTGTTAGCTCCTTTTTGCTGCTATTCATGGCTGTTAACGAAACTTCTTTGAAGCCAAATGAACTCTTGTGGTGTGAGAATGTAATCAAACTGGTGATCAGAGTGGAGATAGTTTAAAAGTTTTAGGACACTAGAGTCTAATGTTAGCTGGCATGACGCTAGCTTTTAACATTATGTTGTTGTTTAGCCATCTCATGTCAGCTGTCCAGAGACGACAGCATCGCATGTCTGATCTGCTAAGGATAGCTAATTGCGACAATAACAAAATTAAATTAAATGTGTTTATGTAGAATTTCTTATGTTACAACCCTAAGTTTAGTTGAGGAGAGAGGATGAGGTGGATATGAGAAAGCAAGAGTAGTCCCGGAATAGGCAGCTGAAGAAGATGAGAAAGAAGAAAAAAAAAAAAAACCTAGAAAGATATCACGAAAATATAAATGTAAAAATTTTAAATGGTCAAATATTGCTTGAAACTGACAATGGTGATTTCACAAGGTCAAATAATGTAAGATTGTTATACTATTAATCTGACCTTTTTCCAATTCTGTTATCTGAAACAACAGGATAGTGTTTTAGAAAAAAAAAATCTCTTTCTGTCCTTGATTTTTAATGTACCTAACCACGCAGCATGATATAGGCCTTGTGAGGAGGGGGGAACAATAATTTCTATGTTAAGTACGCATATTGGCCATACATATAACATGATTGTTACCACACATCACGTCCAATATGGTGGACCTCTATAAGATGAGGAAATCAGAGGTGAACATTATGAGCAAATACCATTTCCAAAGCCAATACTCCTTTCTGATATGATATGAGATTCCTCAGCCAAATCAACAGACCTCTATTCAGATTGCCACCAGAATTCAGTGGGTTCTTCCTTTGCCCATATCAATCCACCTTGGACTGCAAATCATAAAAGCAAGCAGGGTTTTTTGTTTGTTTGTTTACACAATATTGCAGAGTCAAAGAGACCAAGAGCACCAAAAACGTAGCTGTTGTAAGGTTCTACCTATTACCTCTTTAGACAAAGTAATAACAGGTGCCATTATAAGAAACGAATCCTAATAAACAGACATTTCAAAATATGCAAATTTTATTAAATAATAAAAGTCAGGATGAAAGACACGCAACCATTAGCAAACGGGTGCCATTAATATGTTAACAATACCAAAGCTTCCTATGGGGCACCCAAACCAACAATGGTAATGAATTTCTCTTTCACCAGTTCTGTAAAAACTCCATCTATGCACTAATGTTCAAACACCAGGTATAGGAGGAGCACGTCGTGCTCCTCCTATACCTGACTATACAATGCTTTAACATGTTCCGTCAAAAGTAACTTTCTGACAAACTCTCTAAAGCTTTATTAAGTTAACTGATGTGAACAAACACGTCCACACTGTTACACTGGCACAGTGAGTTTACTTTGAACATCACACCAGTACTTCCAAACAACTGACAGTGCACCCGGTGGGTTGTGAAGTAAAGCACCCGGGGAGCCGCTAGCTAGCCTACTGACTATCACAACAATTCAGCGAAGAACATAGTACCACATCCAAGCGGGTGATAGTAATTCTGATACTTCAGATAGCCACCGTGTAAACTGTAGTTTTAACGACACATCATACATGACCACCAATATGACAGAAACTGACCGGGAAGGTTAACCGGCTAACTGGCACTTTCCAGCTATTAGCAGACATGGGAGATATGTCAAGTTGCAGCTATAGTAAACATTAGCAAACGCAGGTGTTCAAGAAGAACTTGAACTTGTTTGATCATAAACACACCAATGTCCAAAGACGATGACCCTGGTTTAGGCAGAAAAGGCTACATAAATCCTAGTTGCCAAATACCCTGACTAGGCCATGCTAGTAAGAGCTAACATTAGCGGGCTGAGGTTACAACTCAGCCAGTGTCGTGTTTAGTGTCTGTTGACAGTCAGTGTTTGGCTTGTCAAAACTGAAACTGCTGGTGAAATGGCTTGACAGAGGACTCCGATATTTACCGTGCAATGCTGAAGCCTGAAGAATGGCCCCCGAAGTGCCGTCAATTACTTTAATACTGCCGCGGCTGGTGACGGCCAAGATAGCGTTGAGGGCCGGGTGGTAGGACAGGCTTAGCAGGCCCTCCTCGTCGCAACGCAGGCAACCGTCTCTCAGCACAATCCAGTCTGAGGAGGTGGACGAGCCCGAGCCCGGCGAGGCCGCGGCCGCCATCTTTCCTTATTTCTCCCTTCCCTTCCCTTTTAGGTTTGTAAAGATCCGATGGTAGACGTAATACTGCTAAATCTATAAGACTAAGTCCAAACTGTCACTCCTCTGCCACTGCTGACTCCTTTTGCGGCTTCTTCTCCTCCGGCCGTCACCGCAGCAGTGGCTATTCACCATCAGCGCCGACAAACTCCAGGCTGGGCTTTCTGTCAGTTACACTCTAGGTAAACGGAGCTAGCGTATCTCGGCACCACATCCCGCGATAACGCCGACACCAAACGAGAACATCGGCTGGACAAATCATTAAGAACAACAAAACAGTGGCTCCGCAACAAAAAGTACATTAAATTGGTTATATTTTGGTTCTATGCGTTAACTGAATTTTTACAGTGATCATCGGCTTCAAACACTAAACACAGATGAATTTGATATTTCAAGTGAAAAATGTAAATTAGGGCATCATGGAAAAGCACTGCCCAGAAAAAGAGTTTCCTGCAATATTTTTTTTCAGTTAGAATTGGAATGCAACCTAAGCAGACCTTTTTTTTAACTGCACAGTAATGTGAGAAAACAATTAAACCCTGAAAACTTGCTGGGGTCAACCCGAGAGGAAACTGATTTTATTTTTAAATTCTATGCAACTCTAATAAGTCGTTTGCCAGTATTAAAATTAATTTATGAGGAAATTCCATCACTTGTGCAAGTGCTAGGGCAGATTTTATATTAATTTCTCAATAACAGAAAATGTACAGGACTGTGTAGAGCATAGTCTTTTAATCAATATAAAGATAAGAACTTATAATAACTATATAAATAACTTTATTATCATGGGAAACTGGCAGCGCTGTTGTAAGGAGTGGGATCCTCTCATAATAACAGAATTAAAACAGATAAAATGAATAAAAGCAAGATCATTTTTTTAAAAAATACATAGAACTTAATTCACCTTTTCTTCTAAAACATCTGCTATAGCCAATGATGCACCCTGAAAACTTGGAATCAAAACTACTACAACACAATGACCAAACTGATAGTACTCTCACCATCTGTTTTTTGGGCCTCAGAGAGAATTCACAGTGGGTTCCTGCTTAAAAAATACATCATGGAATTTGCAGTTTAGTTTTCACATTAAGGTGTTAAGTAAATTAAACATATTAAGTAAATCCCTGGACTGTTTTTCTCCACACAAGATAACTTAAGAGGTTACAGTTCTCAATACTTTGCCAACTGACTGATTACATCAGCTTTGTCTCACCAGTCAGCACCGAGCCTAAAGGTCCTGGGCACTAAGTACTTATACAGAGAACATGGATCATTTTCTTTGTGATTTTTCCTTACATGGTGTAAGTGTATGTGAGTTGATATATGAATAATTCATGTACACAACATTCAAAGTAGTTTTGTCAGACTCAACTCTTCTTTGACTTGGACTGACACACCCATCTCTCCAATCCACTATCCTCTGACTTTCCTTTTTGCAAGGAACTTAATGTCCTAAAGATTAAATGGCAATTTTTAAATTTAAGGGGCATATAGACAGGAACTAGGTTTCTATTCTCACTAACATTGGTAAAATAGCACAAGTTATCTCTATATGTTTAAAGTATTCAGGCCACCAAATTATAAAATATAAAGTCAATCTGCAACAGGCAGTGTTGGTCAAGTTACTTGAAAAAAGTAATCAGTAACTAATTACTGATTACTTCCCCCAAAAAGTAATCCCGTTACTTTACTGATTACTTATTTTCAAAAGTAATTAATTACTTAGTTACTTAGTTACTTTTTAAAAACACGATTTACAACCTGAAGAGGTGATAAAGCAATAGATCTTTCAGCCCAATTCTACTTTTTCTGCATAATCCATCATACAAAATGTAATCAAATGGAAAAGTCTCTTTTTTTTAACTTGTTTTATTAGTTTTAATCTTTTAACTTTATGCATCAAGCAAAAATTTAATTATATGCAACATTCTCTGACTTGAATAAATTAGTTTAACATTTAAACCTATTTTCTACACATTCCAGCACATAAAATAAAAAAAAAATTGTGTTTACACTCACTCTTTCAAATAGATGCAAGTAAAACACAGCAGAAAATAAATAAAGTCAAAGACTCAGTGGTCCTGTTGCTCTATTTTCACCTGTAAAGCAGGACTATGGTAGGCGGAGGTTTACCCTGGTGCAGGTGTGCCGTGGTCAGTTGAAGAATCCGCGAGTTTCTCTGTGAATTTCCCATTACGTCGTTGCGCACTCGGTGCTTGTTTGGAAATTTAGGGGGTTTTTTCGCTGTAAAAAGAAGTTTTCTTCCCACGCATGATGGACGCTAATGTTTTTGTCACTTTTTATGGAATCAAACTCAAAGTAACGTCAGTACTTCCACGCTTTAAACGCTGCACGCTCATACTCTCTCCCACAATCGATATGTGATCCATTGTTGATCTGCACACAGCTGTTGTCACGAACAGCGCACTCGCTTACGTCACTGTCGTGAGACATTCTCGCAAAAAATCACGGTTTTAGTAACGCAGTAACGCAGCGTTACTACGGGAAAGTAACGGTAATCTAATTACCGTTTTTGCAATAGTAATCCCTTACTTTACTCGTTACTTGAAAAAAGTAATCAGATTACAGTAACGCGTTACTGCCCATCTCTGGCAACAGGCAAAACTGACCAAAGAACAATTTCAATACGAGACAGATTATCAATCCAAGGAAACTCGATATATAAAACTTAAGCGTCTCGATGAGCTCGAACAACTACTGAAGGTTAGGCGAGCACCTGAAAATGGCCAACCATTATTTGTTAGTCTAATCAAACAGATGTTGGCCATGTTTCTGAGGTCGGTTTTCTCCTTTTTTATGTTGTTATTTCAGTTTTTCTCCTGAAATGAGGTATGAAATGTCTGTGATGCAGCTGATCTGGTCTGTCTTGAGCAGTGTTGGGGAGTAACGGAATACATGTACCGCCGTTACGTATTTAAAATACAAAATATGAGTAACTGTATTCCGTTACAGTTACCGTTTAAAAAGGTGGTATTCAGAATACAGTTACTTTGTTGAAATAAATGGATTACACTGCGGTACTTTCCTGTTTCATTTTGTCGCGGGTCAGGACTGTTTGGGTTTTGTTTGACAGCTACGTTCTGTTGTTCCAGGCGGCAGCATTACGGTTGCCATGGTTACAGGGCGACGCTCTCTCTCTGCGACTGTGTGTTTCCTGGGTGAGAGAGCGCCTTTTCGTTGTTGTTGTTGTTGTGCTAAGCTAACAGGCAGAATGCTACAAGCATAGCTCTAAAGAATGTAGCATCATGGGCAGTGTAGTCCGTGTTGCAGGGAGAATGGACTGCCATACACGTTATGGGTCTGTGAGCGAGGAGGGAGAAAAAGGGGAGTGGAAAGGTACGAGTTGTCATCGAGGAAAAACGGGAGCTGGAAGCATGTAAATATAATAATAACCACTTCAGCCAAGAAGAGAGCCTGACGAGCCCAGTTGTAAGTAAGCTATTAAGACTCGACTGTACACCGTGTTCGTGTTTTCCTCCGAAACAATAAGTTCTGTTGGAGCAGCCTTTCAACGCCTCTCTCTGTCTCTCGCAAGAAAAGTTGACCCACACAACAAAGTAAAGCTATTTTTCGGCTACGAGCCGACAGGGACCCCGCCGTATTAGTCAGAGGTGCCTTTACTACAGTTCGGAGTCGCGGACCTTCAGTAACAGTAATAAATCACACAGCAATAGTACATTCACGTTGTTGTAAAAAGCATGATAATATATTAAGTAATCCAAAGTATTCAGAATACGTTACTGTCATTGAGTAACGTAACGGAATACGTTACAGAATACATTTTGGGGCATGTATTCTGTATTCTGTAATGGAATACATTTTAAAAGTAACCTTCCCAACACTGGTCTTGAGACAGTCCAGGCTGCACTCACCTGCAACAGGTGGAGACTCACCAGAACATTCTCTGAGTGTGTGTGCAGTGTGCGCAAAATTTTCCATGTTTCGATTTCTTTGGGGGAGTGTTTCTCTGGATGTGTGCAGATGTATGTGCATTAATGTGTGCATGCGTGGAGTTCTGACGTTGGCTGGTAGGGTGGACGTCTATGCATAATCACGTGTTTGCAAACATTTCAGTGTTTGGATTTCTTTGGGGCGGTCCATTAATGTAAAGAGCGGTGAGGCGGCCCACTCCCGGTTTTTCCTGCTTTCTTTCTCGCACCTGGAGCGCATCGAAACCTCCTCATGAGGGCTGGCTAGTTTTTGGGAGTGTGTGTGTGTGTATGTGTCTGTACAACTGTGCTTATTGCTTTGTTTATTTCAAACTGATGCGTGTCCTCATCTCTACAGTGCTGCCGTCTCCTGCATCCCGGCATGTTTCTAAGGTACATTTTCTCCTTTTTTATGTTGTTCTTGGGGTTTTTGCCCTCAGATGAGGTCTGAAATTGGGACTATTTAACAGGATTATGACATCACATATATTTAGAATCTTACCACCAATTTGATCCTTTGATCCTTGGATCCATAAATAGGGGTGAGAAGCGATGACTTTTAGTCCATTAATCACAGCATTTATGTTCTCAGAATTGAAACGTTCGCCAGAGAAGTATTTTGAAACATCTGGATCCTTTTGGGAGCAACTGTTTACAGATTCCAACATGTCTCAGAGAAAACCCTACAGATTTTTAAGGTAAGTTTTCTTTCATTTTTCTGTTTTTCTGTTGTTCACTAAAAGAAAAAAGACGCACACAGGCTCACCTCTACACGGCTGCCGTCTCCTCTAACCCTGCATGTTTCTAAGGCAAGTTTTCTCCTTTTTTATGTTGTTCTTTTAGTTTTTGTCCTGAGATGAGGTTTGAAGTGTCTGTGGTGCACCTGGTCTGGTCTGTCTTGAGACAGTCCAGGCGGTAATGGTAAATGGCCTGTATTTATATAGCGCTTTACTAGTCCCTAAGGACCCCAAAGCGCTTTACATATCCAGTCATCCACCCATTCACACACACATTCACACACTGGTGATGGCAAGCTACATTGTAGCCACAGCCACCCTGGGGCGCACTGACAGAGGCGAGGCTGCCGGACACTGGCGCCACCGGGCCCTCTGACCACCACCAGTAGGCAACGGGTGAAGTGTCTTGCCCAAGGACACAACAACCGAGACTGTCCAAGCCAGGGCTCGAACCGGCAACCTTCCGATTACAAGGCGAACTCCCAACTCTTGAGCCACGATGCCACAGTAACAGGTGGAGACTCACAAGGACATACAGATCTCACAAGTTTTGTGTTTCTCAACTCTTCTGTTGAGGGTTTCTCTAAGGAGAGGGCAGTGACGCCTGGTGGAGGTCCACCGATATAAAGGGTGGCCATGTGTGTAACAGTTGGTGAAATGTTATTATTTGACCACTAGGCGGAACTCTTGTAATCAGAATCAGAATCAGAATCAGAATACTTTATTGATCCCTGGGGGAAATTATTTTTTGTTACAGTGCTCCATTTTAAACCAACATTAAGACAAGACAGACAATACGCTAACTAAGAATAGTACAATATATACATATATATACATACATACATACATAAGTCACTTATAAATAAATATTTGGAAAAGAAACATGTGTAGTTGTAGCAGCAAACAGTGTGTTAAGTGGATGCGTTGTACAGGGAGATGGCCACAGGCAGGAATGATTTCCTGTGTCGTTCAGTGGTGCTTTTCGGTAATCTCAGTCTCTCACTGAACGAGCTCCTGTGACTGACCAACATGTCATGGAGTGGGTGGGAGGTGTTATCCAACATTGTCTTTATCTTGGACAGCATCCGCCTCTCCGACACCACCTTGAGGGAGTCCAGCTCCATCCCCACAACATTGCTGGCCTTACAGATCAGTTTATTAAGTCTGTTGGCATCTGCGACCCTCAGCCTGCTCCCCCAGCATGCAACAGCATAGAGGATCGCACTGGCCACCACAGACTCATAGAAAATCCTCAGCATTTTCTGGCAGATGTTGAAGGACCTCAGTCGCCTCAAAAAATAGAGACGACTCTGGCCCTTCCTGTAAAGTGCTGTGGTGTTTTTAGCCCAGTCCAGTTTATTGTCAATGTGTACTCCAAGGTATTTATAGTCCTCCACAATGTCAACACTGACCCCCTGGATTGAAACAGGGGTCAAGTGTTTCCTGGTCTTCCTGAAGTCCACGATCAGTTCCTTGGTCTTTGCCACGTTGAGCTGCAGATGATTCTGCTCACACCACGTGACAAAGGAGTCGACCACAGCCCGGTACTCTGTCTCATCATCCCTGCTGATGCATCCAACCACCGCAGAGTCATCAGAAAACTTCTGAAGATGGCAGGTCTCTGTGCAGTGGCTGAAGTCTGTGGTGTAGAGGGTGAAGAGGAAGGGGGAGAGGACAGTCCCCTGTGGTGCCCCTGTGTTGCTAATCACCTTGTCAGACACACACTGTGGGAGACGTACATATTGTGGTCTTCCTGTCAGGTAATCAACAATCCAGGACACCAGAGAAGCATCCACCTGCATCGCTGCTAACTTATCACCCAGGAGGGTCGGCCTGATGGTGTTGAAAGCACTGGAAAAGTCAAAAAACATGACCCTCACAGTGCTCGCCGGCTGGTCCAGATGGGTGTAGACACGATTGAGCAGGTAGATGATGGCGTCCTCTGTTCCGAGACGAGGCTGATAAGCGAACTGAAGGGGATCCAGATGTGGTCTTACTATGGGTCGCAGCTGGTCCAGGATGAGCCTTTCCAGGGTCTTCATGATGTGGGAGGTCAGTGCCACGGGCCTGTAATCCTGGGGGCCACTGGGACGAGGCGTCTTTGGTACAGGGACGAGGCATGATGTCTTCCACATCACCGGGACCCTCTGCAGACTCAGACTCAGCATAAACAGTTTATGAAAGACTCCACACAGCTGGGGGGCACAGGCCTTGAGGACAAGGGGACTCACTCCGTCTGGTCCAGCAGACTTGCCTGAGTGAAGTCTCCTCATTTGCATCTCAACCTGGTATTGAGTGAAGGTGATGGGTGGGGGAGGGGTGTCAGGAATCTCACAGGAGGCAACATGTGAAGAGAGAGGCTGGCACAGTGGTGTGGCTCTGGATTCCAGGCTGACTACAGGTGAGGTTGTGGGGGTGGGAGCAGACACTGTGGTGTCGAATCTATTGAAAAACAGATTCAACTCGTCGGCTCTATTCTCACCTCCCTCAGCTCCCCTGCTGTTGGTTGGCCTGAATCCAGTGATGGTCTTCATGCCCCTCCACACCTCTCTCATGCTGTTCTGCTGGAGTTTCCACTCCAGCTTCCTCCTGTAATTGTCCTTAGCCTCTCTGATCTTGTCCTTTAGTAATGTAATTAACGCATTTTATTTTGTATGTTTTATTTTTGTGTTGAGCATGTTAACATTTTCCTTTTTTGCCTACCAGATTGGTGTACAGTTAATTTGATACATGGAAAATAACCGGTTAATTTTGTAAGTATAAGGTAAGGGCAGAGGTCACTTCCTGTTTTGGGAAGTAAGGTCAGAGAAGCTGCTCATGGTGACGGTCTAGCCGTGTGAATGTTAAAGAAGAAATGCCTAAGTTCCAATTATACCGGTTTGTCTACTTGCAGGCCAAAGTGGTATGTTTGTTTATATTTTGTGAATTTTATATTGTAATATGTTTTAATGCTGAAATACAATTTTCTTGTACATTTGTATTCACCAGTTCTACGGTGTACCTGTGTATGTTAAGAGAAGCACAGTAAACATCAGTAAAGAAGAACTCTCGTGTCTCTCGTGTATGTGTACAAGCCGGCATAGTAGAACACTACACTGCTCCGGAGAAGGCAATGAGATGGTTGGACCGAAGCTACTAGCAAGAGAAGCTACTAGCAAGAGACGCTACTAGCAAGAGAAGCTTGTCACTACCCGATCCGTACCGGAAACCCGATCGGTACCCCGCATGCGCGAAAGGTTTCTACTTCCGGTCGTAGCGTTTTACGATAGTTATGGGTCAGAGTATCTGTTAAGATGTTAAGAATTTGTTATTCTTAACATCATTATTGCAAACATCTTAAAATGTTTGCAATAATGAAGCATTTCAGTACAATGTAGACAAAAACGAAAAATAAAAAGAAAGTTACGGATCAGGACTCTCCGATCCTTACTGCGCGTGTGTAAAGTCTGAACGTACAAATCGGGTCTACCTGATCCGTACCGCGCATGTGCAGATGTTTTCTTCTTCTTCTGTTCGTTTAATGGCAGTTTACTCCCCAGTGTACGAGGATACCGCCACCTGCTGACCGAGCGAATAAACCCTATTATAAACTGAATTATCGTCATTACAAACGTGTGTTAAATCTGATTTAGCGATAGTCGAGTGTGTTTATGCTTGTCTGTGAGGAGAGGATTGTTGGAATAGTGATGATGATGTGCGCTATCACTGTCAATTGTCAGTAAACACTTAATCTGGCTGATGAATCTACACGTGAGATATTACAAAGTCTGCATTATTAACTCTGTAATTAGGCGCCATTCTTCTTATTTTACGGCGCTGTTGCTCAATCGGGGGACGCTCTCTGTTGAGGAGAAAAGCATGAATTTCTTTGTATACGGATTATCCATTGTTTAAATGTCCCGGGGAGTCGAAAAGGAGGCAGAGCTGTTGAGAAATGCTAGGAGCTAACTGGGCGCTAACGGTATCATTCAAATATATTGAATGTCGCAATGTTGGCAAAGAGAGGAAGTGACGTAAGATTTGCGCATGCGGGGTACCGATCGGGTTTCCGGTACGGATCGGGTAGTGACAAAGCTACTAGCAAGAGACGCTACTAGCAAGAGAAGCTACTAGCAAGAGAAGTATCACATGCTCCAGCAAATGCATTGGATACGTAAAGAAGCAAGCTAACAAGTGAAAGATAATCAAGCAAGCACAAAAGTCCGTGTTTTGGAAGTAACAAAGCACTTGTAAATTGTTATCAAGCCTCAGTTCCATTTGAAATTCAAAGTGACCTTTCATATTAAGGAGCAGCTAAAATCAAGATTTATCAAGTAAATGTTAAAGTCAAGTGAAAATACTATTAAGACAACATGGCAGATGAAAAAGAAGATGCAATACAGCCCACTGAAGAAGAAAGTGCTGATGAAAATTTTCAAAATGATGAAAGTAAAGAGCAGACAAATGGAGAAGAAACTCCACAGTGCTCAGTATTTACTGAAGGTACACAGTCAGAAAGCTTACGCAGAAGCCAGCGCAGACGCACTCTCACTGAAAAAGGACAATCCTTACAAGAAGCCAAGTTTGGTTTTTTTTTGTTTTTTGTTTTTTTTGCCTGTCCCGTTTGGCTCTTTTGCCATCAGAATTGTTGTCTAATAGGCAAAGAAAGATGCCCAACGGATTTACTTTACCAAATTGACCATCCCAGCCTTGCCGTAATGGTCCATTTGATTCACCTTTTATTGTTTCTTTTATTTTCACTTACTGAATACGGGACAGACTTGACTGGGGGAAAGAAGGGGAGAAAGAAAGAGGGAAAGAGAAACAGCTGAGAAGAGGGACGGGGGAGAAGGGCAAAAGACAAAAACCAACAGAACGGGCAGAGAAGAAAAAAATGCATATATCAATCACCTGGGTCACCTGCTGACAAAGAAAAAAGAAAACAAGCAGAAGAGAACAAGAGCAACAGAACAAACAACACCACAATGATACATGGGAATACGACAGCAAATACCAAACACTAAACACTACTGTGCAGCACACAAGATCAACAGAACACAGTGCGCCCCGAGGCAGGAGCCAAAAAGGGTGCAGTTTGTGGGTGTGATCACCCGTGTGTACACCTGTGAGCATGGACGCGCTTGTTTTTTGTTTTTTAAAAGGTTCCTTCTTGTAATAGAAGGCTAGAGGGTGTGGGGGGGCCACAGCCCCGTCCTCCAGGGCATGAAGCAGGTATGGAGGAGATCAAAACTCCAGACATCCAGAGGCCCCCAGAACACAAGAGACCAAGGAAGACCAACAGAGGGGCAGCCGCGCCACTGTCCCAGAAAGAGCTGAGGAGAGTCCCAGATGAGGGCTCACTCAGCAGCCGCGGAGCAGAAGCCAGGGGCAGTTGCAGTGACACACCCGTGAGCTCCGCCGGCAGCCAGCCGCGCCTGAGTGACCGAGCCCCAGGCCGAGAGGCCGGGGGCACCCCACCTCCGAAGTGGCCCGAGCGAGCCCCAGGCTCCAGGCCCCGATAAGCGGCCGCCAAGGAGTGAGCCGGTGTGTACCTGGACGCCCATCCCCGGACACAGAGAACCACCAACGCACCGATGTCTGAGGGGGTCCGCCACTGGCAGGGGAAGTGGTGGTAGGGGGAGATAGGCCTCCAAACCTTGGAGGGCCTGAGATGTCCCCAGAGAGGTGGCGCCTGACACCCAACCTGACATATAGACACAAGAAGCCAAGTTAAATGACTTGACAAACAATTTTGAGTGAGTTTACAAGAAGTGGAAATACCACATAAACTTATTTAAAAGAATGGTGAAGAGTAAAGACATTGAGTTAATACCTGAAGCTGTAAGTGTTATAGACGCTAGTATGACTGACATCTGTAACATTCATGATGAGATCAGGAAAATACAAAGTCCTGTTATTGAAATGCGCAGAAGATGTGATGTGTGCATGGCTATCAGTGAAACTGCCAGAGCAAAGGCTCGGTGCCTTTTAGAAGAAGATGGTGATCCAAATAGTATACCCTGGCCTGATTCAGAGCCCGTGTATGACAGCAGTTCAACCAGCACTTCTTCAAGGATCACATATAAGTCAAGGTCTATCTCTGGGATGTCAAAGCAATCATCTCTGGTCACACTACAACAAAGACAAGAAGCTGCAGCTGAAGTAGCAGCTACGGAAGAAGTCATTAAAATAATGAAAACACAGCATGAGTGTGAGGAAGAAATCGGAGAACTTGAAGTTGAGGATGCAAGGAAAAGAGCTCAATTTCTAACTGAGAGCACCTCAATAAAGACAAGGTTAAATGAAAAGAGAAAGGAAGTGGAACTATTGAAAGCATTGCAAAAGCGTAATGCAGCACAAGCAAGACTGAAGGTGTATGCTGAAAGTGTGAACAGTGAGGATGAAGACAAGTCTCCTGTTCATTCCCAAGTAAGACAAGATAGTTCCTCCCCGCTAGACTTGTAGTCAAGACCGCCTAATCCGAGACCAAGACAAGACCAAGACCAGAGGGTATCGAGACCAAGACAAGACCAAGACCAGAGGGTATCGAGACAAAGACAAGACCAAGACCAAGTTGAGACGAGACCAAGACCGAGACCGAGTCGAGACCGAGACAAAAAAAGTCTTTAAACAAAGTCGAGCCTGTATCAAGACACAGGGACTAAACCCCAATTCAACCAGACCCAGAACTGATCCGGAATTAAAACAGGACTACAACAGTAACCAAGACAGAACCAGAATCAGAACTAGATGATAGTAGCACTAAAAATCATCATAGACCTGCACTACACTTATTTTTTAATTCTACCAAAGTACAATATTTAGATTGAGAAAAGTTTATATAATTATTTAGCCTTGTTGTGCAAACAAGCCTGCATAACTTAATAAACATAGAATTTGAAAAGTAACAAATGGTATCTAAAAAGAAACACTAGGTACTAGATACATGTTCTGATGAGTTTTGGCAAACAACCATTTGACTAACATGTGTGTCTCACCTGCTCTTGTTCCATCTCTGTTCTGTCGTCATTCTCTCTCTCCCTCTCTGCTCCTCTCTCTCCCTCTCTGTTCCTCTCTCTCCCTCTTTGTGCTGACAATCAAGCCAAACACCAACATCATCAAATATACAGTTGAAACCAGATATTTATGTACTCTTCAGATAAAAACACAAACACGTTTTTAATTGTAACATCAAATCAGACTAAACGTTTATTTTTTTAGATTGATAAATATAAAAAACATATTTGTTAACTTTAAGAGTAAAGAGAGAAACTGTCTGTATTTCTTATTGCAAATGGCACCAAATTGTATTCAAATTGAGCCACACTTATGGAGCTCCACAGTTCTTTTCCTGGTGTTTTGGTTGACATCTCTTGATTTTCCCATGTCAAAGAAACAGGCTCTTTGTTTTGCCTTATATGCATCCACAGGTGTGCCACCAATTTACTCACATGGACTCTACTAACCTATCAGAAGCTTCTTCAGCTCAGAATGGAATCGTCTGGAGTTTTCCTATTAATTAACAATAAACTTAGTGTATATGTACTCCTAAATTTGATGAAAGTGATTAAAATAGACAGCTCCCTCTTTTTATTCTGACATTTAACTAATTCAAAAGATATTTCAACATTTATTTATCTAAAACAGAAGTTTACTCTAAATTGATGTTTAACAGTAAAAAAAAGTTTTTATGTTTTCTCCATAAAGTGTATGTAATATCTGGTTTCAACTGTGAATATACTGCTGTGTATTGAAATTCCTCTTGTTTTGCATAGATATACTAAACAACATCCAAAGCATAATATATAAAATAACATCTACCAGAGTTTTTTCTTTGAAAGAAGCTCCTTATGTCCATTGTTGTGTACATCAGTACAATTTAGAGAGTTTGTTTATCCGTGGAGGGAAACAACTGAAAATATGAAATGTAAGCTAAGACTCTCTAAAAAATCAGCATTGCTGTTCGGCTTTTTATTTATCCATTTGTTGATTCACTCGAAGAGCAAGTAACGCAACCAAGTGATCAGTTTGATATCAATCTTTTGTGATACACCGTCATATATACATTATTAGTTCAGTACGAATGATTTGCTTTGGTACCTGGTCAAACTTAAGCTCTCCTCTGTCTGCAGCAAACTCGCAGGCAGCAGCTTCTCCCCCCTCGCTCACATGGGTGCTGTGCTCAGTCGCCTAGTGCCTGAGCTCGGATCATACCAAAATTAGGGGGAATTTACGACGGTGTCTTTTCAAACATTAGTTGACCGCAAGAATCTGCCAATTCAAGAAAAGCTTTTCTTCCTGAGAAAGTATGTTGGAGGTCCAGCGAAGAAGGCTATTGAAGGACATTTTCTGGTTGGAACAGACACCGCTTATCATGCTGCCTGGGAGATACTCAACGACAGGTTTGGAGATCCCTTTGTGATAGGTAAATCAAATCGTGACAAGATTCAGTCATGGCCAAAAATTAACAACAAAGACACTAAAGATCTACGTGAGTTTGCAGATTTTCTAAGCAGTGTTGAGTCAGCCATACCTTATATTCAAGGTTTACAAGTTTTGCATGATTGCGTGGAAAATCAGAGGATAGCTGCAAAGCTGCCTGATTGGCTAAGTGCACGATGGAACAGAACGGTGACAGAGTTTCAAGATGAACACAGAATGTTCCCAGATTTTAGTCATTTTGTCAAATTCCTGAATAAAGAAGCAAGAATTGCATGTAATACTATTACTTCTCTGCCTGCAATAAAGCCAACTGAACAAGAAAAGCATGCATTCAAAGACAAGCCCAAAAGAAACTACATGCTGAATGCTAAGTCACTTAGTACTACCTCTAGTGAAAGGACAAATCTCACATGTCTCTTTTGTAAGAAACCTGGTCACACGCTTCAGAAATGTCGCAAGATAATGGACAAACCAGTTGAAGAGAGAGTAAAGTTCGTGCAGTCTGAAAAACTGTGATTTGGTTGCCTCAAGACTGGTCATAACTCTAAGAACTGTACTTCCAGAAGTGTGTGTGACAAATGCCAAAAGCCTCACCCAACTTGTCTACATCAAGACAGAGAGAAAAGAGACAAGGAACAAAGAAAGAATAGCCAACAACAATCAAAGACTAACCAGGAGGACTTCCGGTGTGGCGGTAGAGCAGTATGGTTGCATAAGTACAGAGCTCCCGTAAGCCAAGTAGATAAACTCCGCTAAAACACGAATTGAAGCGTGAGACAGAACAACTTTGGAAGATGAGCGGAGGGACAACAAAAGCAAAGAGTAAAAAAACTACGGACACCCAAGGTAAAGACATAAAACATCCGAACAACGAGGACAAGCTAGCACCTGAAGCTAATATGGCCGGGCTTCAAAACGGACTGGATTGTATTAGCAAACAAATTCAATCACTCCAAAATGAATTGAAATCAGACTTCACGACGTTCAAAGAAGAAATTACTGGCCAAATGAGACACGAACTGGCTAAATTCAAAGAAGATATCGACCAGAAGTTTAAGAGCATGACTACAGAACTTAAAGAACAAGAAGGGAAATTAGAAGCTGCGCTGACGCGCACGGAAGAAATGGAGACATGGAGCCATGAGGCCAATCAAACCCTGACAGAACTAATGAGAGAACAAAAAGCGATGATGACCAAATTGGATGACTTGGAACTGCGATCCAGACGTAACAATCTGCGGATCTACGGAATACAAGAGGGAGCCGAATCTAAGGCAGAATCGCTGACCCAGTTTCTGGAAGCCTGGCTCAGAGAGGAGCTTAATATTAACATCACCCTCCAGATTCAACGCGCACACCGAGCATTAACCCCGAAACCGGCAGCGGGTCTCCCCCCAAGGTCAGTCGTTGTCAATTTCCAACAATTCACAACTAAAGAGATGATACTTAAAAAGGCATGGGAAAAGAAAATAGTCACTCTGGACGGAAGCAGGGTTTATTTTGACCACGACTACTCGGCGAGAATGGTGCAAGAACGTAAAGCGTACGTGAATATCAAAAAGATATTAAAGAAAGAAGGCATCCGCTTCCAGACTCCTCTCAGCAAGATGCGAATCCACTGGCCAAATGGAGTGAAAACTTATGGCAACGCGGAGGAGGCTGCTAACGACCTGCAAGCGAGAGGGTACAACGTGGAAAAAGGGATAAACAGCCGGGAGAGAGAGAGCACCGAGGGACGTCTGTCAAGATGAGGACCAAGCAGGTTTTGTCAAAAATAGACAGGCACAAGACAATATTAGAAGGACCCTACACATCATACACCAAATACATAAAGACAAGATACCGGCTGCATTGATAAGTTTAGACGCAGAAAAAGCCTTCGATCGAGTCAGCTGGGACTTCCTGTACCTAACCATGGCAAAGTTCGGGTTCACTACGAAATCAATCCAATGTATTAAATCTCTCTATGACAAACCGACTGCAAGACTAAAAGTTAACGGCTCATTGACAAAGACATTCCAACTAGAGAGAGGAACTAGACAGGGTTGCTGTTTAAGTCCAACCTTATTTGCCTTGTATATTGAGCCATTGGCACAAATGATTAGACAAGACGCCCTAATAACAGGAATAGAAATCAATAGACAAGAGCATGTAATTAGTCTATTTGCTGATGACGTGTTGATAGCCCTCAAAAACCCCACAAACTCTTTTATGCAGCTTACAGAAATGTTAGGAAAATTTGGTACGCTTTCTGGCTACAAAGTAAATATACTTAAAACTCAAGTTCTAATGTTTAATTGTATACCAACTCAAAATCTTAAGGAATGGGAAATAAAGTGGGAGGCAAAAACCCTTAAATATTTAGGTATAAATATAACCAAAAACTATGACAAACTATATCAAAGTAACTATGGACATATAAATAACAGGATAAGGCAGGATATGGAAAGATGGAATACATATCCGTTAGGATTTAGTGACAGGATAAATGTGATAAAGATGAATATCTTACCACGATTGCTATATTTATTCCTCTCTCTTCCGATAAGCATACCTCAAACCCAATTCTCAGAATGGGATAAGTATATATCTAGATTTGTCTGGGAAGGCAAGCGGCCAAGGGTACGATACACTACTTTACAGCTTACTAAGGAGAAAGGAGGAATGTCGCTTCCTAATTTAAAAGAATATTTTCGTGCTGCACAGATACGCCAGATAACATATTGGTGTAGTGATGATTACGGGGCTCTCCACACTCAATGTCCCAATCCAAACAAACATGGGTATGAAAAAGACCCCTGAATACGTAACTAAAGACCAAGATAGGAACCCGATAATATCCTTTACATTAAATGTATGGTATGATACAGTAAGGGAGTTCAGGATTGGCAAAGAGCTTGGTTTGCTAAAATGGATAGCCTTCGATGAAGAATTTAGACCAGGAAAATTGGATCTTGGTTTTAAAAATTGGAATGAAAAGGGAATCACAGCAATTTGTTTATTAATCAAAAAAGGAGAAATTAAAAGTTTTGAAGAATTAAAACGGGAATACAACTTAAAAAACAAGGATTTTTTCAGATACTTACAGGTGAGAGATTACTTTAATAAAAACATAAAAATAGAGGAAGACAAAATCCATCCTATTATAAAAATAATTATACTGGCATATAAAAGTGTTATTCCAAAAACAGTGTCTACCCTATACAAATGTTTGATGGAATCAAGACAGGAATCAACTGTATATGTTAAAGTAAAATGGGAAAGAGAGCTGAGTGAAGAAATCACTGAGGGGGTGTGGTATGAAACATGGAAAGAACATAAGAATACAACTCACTCATTGAGGTGGAGAGAATTCATCTGGAAAAATCAAATTCGCTATTTTATTACACCTAAGATTAAAAATAAACAAACCAATACACAACAACAATGTTGGAGGCTGTGTGGATGGGATGAACCAGACCATACACACATTTTCTGGAAATGCAGAAAAATTCACACTTTCTGGGTTAAAATTCACTCAGCTCTCTGTGATATATTAGGTTATATTATTCCTAGAACCTGCCTTGTTTTGTATCTAGGGTACTTGGAAGGTACTGTAGATGTAAAGGATCGTTACCTGGCTAAGATTCTCCTTTTGGCAGCAAAGAAGGCCATCACCAAAAACTGGCTTAAGACAGAAACACCAGGAAAGCAGCAGTGGGTAGCAATTGTGGAGGACATTATGGAGATGGAGAACCTTACATATAAACTGAAATTAAAGGAAGAACGCTTTTTGAAGGACTGGGGAAAATGGTTGACGTACAACGGAAGGGGAAAAAAGACTGAACTGAATGAAGATGAGCATACAAGAAGAAAAAAAAAAGTGAAATGAACGATGGAAATGTTTGACACCACAGGCATGTTTCCTTTTTTTTTTCTTTTGTTTTACTTTATCTTATTTTTCTAATTATTATTCTATATGTATCTATATTTTTATACATATATATTTGTTTGTTTCTTTTTCTTTCTAATTTCACTGTCTTGAGTTTGTGACTCTCTTTGTATTCTGTTATTCTGAAGAAACTGTATGCGTAATGGACAGGTGAGTTGTTCAAATAAATAAAATAAAAAGTAAAAAAATAAATAAATAAAAAAGACTAACCAGGAAACAGAGGTTTCTGAAGTACAAGAGCAAGTATCTAACCAAGTTACATCCAACAGAGTTGTGCAACAAAAGTCAGAAGGTTGTACTTCCTCAGTTATCCCAGTTTATGTATCAACTGTGGATGAACCAGAGAATGAAAAGTTGGTGTATGCTTTGCTCGATACTCAAAGTGACACCACTTTCATCTTGAAAGACACAGCTCAGTCGCTCAACGCCATGTTAGAGCCAGTTAAACTCAAGATTTCCACTATAACGTCCAAAACAAAAGTTGTTCCAAGCAGCAAGTTAAAGGACTTACAAGTAAGAGGCATTTACTCTGAAACGAGAATCAAACTACCAACAAGCTATAGCAGAGACTACATTCCTGCTAACAGATCACATATTCCCACAAACAAAACAGCAGAGAACTGGTCACATTTGAAACATTTATCAAAGGAGATGGTTCCCAAGCTTGATTGTGAAGTTGGACTACTGATCGAATATAACTGTCCTCAAGCATTGCTCCCTCTAGCGGTGGTCAGTGGTGATCGAGACCAGCCATTTGCACAGAAATCTCTGCTTGGCTGGAGCATCATTGGCTACAGTGACTCTGAAGGTGATTGTGAAGATGAAATAGGAGTAAGCCATCGTGTTATTGTTAGACAAGTCTTGCCAGCTGTAGGACCAGCTCACAAGCTCAAAACAGAAGTTCACTTTGTAAGCAGAAACAAAGTCAAAGAAATACTTACTCCAGCCGAGACACTTAATGTGCTAGAGATGGACTTTGTTGAAAAAAGTGTTGAAGAAGAGTCAATACCAAAAGAAGATGCTAAAGTGAAAGAGATCAGTATCGAAGATCCAGAACTCAAAGTCACAACAGTATTCGCAGTTAAGGCAAAAGAAGAGAAATCCATTTTAGAATGACTGGAAAAATTCTCAGATTGGACGAGAGTTGTGAAAGCAATAGCAAGATTAAGACGACGTGTAAAGTATGCAAAGAACTCAAAGGAAATGTCCAATGAAAGTACTACATTGGAAGAAAGGAAAGAAGCCGAGGAGTTCATCATACGGACAGTTCAAGGAGAAGCATTTGGAAAAGAAATTAAGATCTTAAAGGATAAGGAGGAAGTCAGACCATCTCACTCAAAGCTACTTCAGTTAAGTCCATTCCTTGATCAACACAATATCTTGAGGGTAGGAGGAAGACTTACAACAGCGTCAATCCATCCCAACATCAAACACCCAGCCATTCTGCCAAAGAAACATCATGTGTCGCTCTTGCTCATCAAACATTTTCATGAGAAGACGCATCATCAAGGCCGAGGGATGACAGTAAATGAGATACGCTCCAATGGCATATGGGTAATTGGCTGCAGTACTGAAGTATCGTTATTTATATACAAATGTGTCAAATGTAGAAAGTACAGGAAAGGCAATCAAGAACAAAGGATGGGCAACCAGCCACCAGAAAGACTGGAAGCTACCCCTCCATTAACATACAGCGGTATGGACTGCTTCGGACCATTCTGTGTAAAAGAAGGGGGGAAAGACTTGAAGAGATATGGACTCTTGTTTACATGTATGTGCTCGAGAGCTATACATATAGAAGTTCTAGATGATCTCAGTGCAGACTGTTTTCTCAATGCACTCCATTGTTTCATAGCAATACGGGGCAACGTAGGTCAGCTGCATTGTGATCAAGGCACCAATTTTATCGGTGCAAGAAACGAGCTTCTAACGTAAGCAACTCAAGTGAAGGTCAAAAAGCTGGGAATAACTTTCGTTTTCAACCCACCTGCTTCTAGCCACATGGGAGGAGTCTGGGAGAGGCAGATTCGGACAATAAGAAATGTTCTGAAATCCATTCTTGACCAGTCAGTGTCAGGTTGTTAAAGAGTGGACTCAGGCGCGGAGCTCAGAAATAATGACAGTGCATTTATTTACAGTGCAGCAAGGTGACAACAGTTCAAATGTGCAACAATGGTGATAGTGCGTCCCTCCTTCCGCGTAAGCCCGTGCGTGGTAGTAAGTGCCCGTCTCTCCTCCAAGTGCTTCCTTAGTGTCCGTAAATCCTCTGTCAATCTCTGGGTGAACACACACACACGACAGCAGAATGAGTACGAAGATCAGACAGCACTTCAATAACGTTAGCGACTCGAAAACACTACCAGGCTTAGTGCAATACTCCAGCGCTGTCTGTCGCTCAGCCACACCATTAAGTAGCCCTGCTGAAGATGGTAGTTGATTGGCAGCAGCTGGTGGATTGACTGCAGGTGCGGCAGCTCCGGGCTACAGCACTTCCGGGTCGGAGGTAGCCTGTTGCTAGGTTACCTCCTAACACATCATAGCGGAGCCGGAGGGGAAGACAGGGCGATAGGAGAGACACATACACACGCACACAGATATACACACACTGGCAGGTCGACCGGTCAGGGCGCCGTCAGATCCTGACAGTCAGCTTCAAGATTAGACACTTCATCATTGAGAACATTCATGTATGAACCTATGGCAATAGTGAACAGTCGACCACTGACTGTACAGTCTATCACCGACCCTGTAGGACTGGAGCCGTTGACACCCAACCATATTTTGATGATGAAATCAGCAGTGATCTCACCACCACCTGGAGAATTCGCTAAAGATCTCTACCTCCAGAAAAGATGGAAACGAGTACAATATTTGGCGAATGTATTTTGGACAAGGTGGAGAAAGGAATATCTGTTTAAACCTGCAACAGAGAAGCAAATGGAATAAAAACAGAAGAAATGCAAAAATAAATAACATTGTGTTATTACAAGAAGACTGTCTTCCTTTTTTTTTTTTTTTGGCCTGTCCCGTTTGGCTCTTTTGCCATCAGAATTGTTGTCTAAAGGCAAAGAAAGATGCCCAATGGATTTACTTTACCAAATTGACCATCCCAGCCTTGCCGTAATGGTCCATTTGATTCACCTTTTATTGTTTCTTTTATTTTCACTTACTGAATACGGGACAGACTTGACTGGGGGAAAGAAGGGGAGAAAGAAAGAGGGAAAGAGAAACAGCTGAGAAGAGGGACGGGGGAGAAGGGCAAAAAACAAAAACCAACAGAACGGGCAGAAAAAAAAATGCAGATATCAATCACTTGGATCACCTGCTGAGAAAGAAAAAAGAAAACAAGCAGAAGAGAACAAGAGTAATAGAATAAACAGCATCACAATGATATATGGGAATATGACAGTAAATACTAAATATTAAACATTATTGTGCAGCACATAAGATCAACAGAACACAGTGTGCTTTGAGGTAGGAGCCGAAAAGGGTGTAGTTTGTGGGTGTGATCACCCGTGTGTACACCTGTGAGCATGGACACGCTTGTTTTTTTGTTTTTTTTAAAAGGTTCCTTCATGTAATGATCTGCTAGAGGGTGTGGGGGGGCCACAGCCCCGTCCTCCAGGGCATGAAGCAGGTATGGAGGAGATCAAAACTCCAGACATCCAGAGGCCCCCAGAACACAAGAGACCAAGGAAGACCAACAGAGGGGCAGCCGCGCCACTGTCCCAGAAAGAGCTGAGGAGAGTCCCAGATGAGGGCTCACTCAGCAGCCGCGGAGTAGAAGCCAGGGGCAGTTGCAGTGACGCGCCCGTGAGCTCCGCCGACAGCCAGCCGTGCCTGAGTGACCGAGCCCCAGGCCTAGAGGCCAGGGGCACCCCACCTCCGAAGTGGCCCGAGCGAGCCCCAGGCTCCAGGCCCCGATAAGCGGCCGCCAAGGAGTGAGCCAGTGTGTACCTGGACGCCCATCCCCGGACACAAAAAACCACCAACGCACCGATATCTGAGGGAGTCCGCCACTGGCAGGGGAAGTGGTGGTAGGGGGAGATAGGCCTCCAAACCTTGGAGGGCCTAAGATGTCCCCAGAGAGGTGGCGCCTGACACTCAACCTGACATATAGACACAGAAATACAGGCACACACATATACAAACATCCATTCCCACCCTCATGCTCTCATATGCACTTACTCCACACTCAACCAACGTGGAGACAGAAAAAAAAAACGAGACGCTGTACACACGATCACACTCCCCAAGTGTACTCTACAAACCGGGTCTAGGTACCCTTGCCCCTGGAGGGGGAACTGCACCCAGACCCAGGTGGTGTTACCCTTTTCCCTGCGGTGGGGGGAGGCAGACCGCCCCGACTCCGCAGCAGCAGGGAGGCCCCACACTCCAGACCGCAGTCGGACGGCCAACTCCTCCTCCTAGCCCCCCCGCACCAGCAGGTCGCAGAGAATGGGGGTGAGAGAAGACTCCAAACCTCCCTCCACCCGCTCATTGTAGTGTTGATGCATGTGTGTTCTAAGGTGCAATTAAAACACAGGAGGGCATGGAGCTACCTGCCAGAGAGCAGCAGGTAAGCGCATGGTCCCTCCTGCTAGCCCTCAATGTCTACGTGTATTTAACCTTGAGAGGTGGGCAACGACGCCAGGGGTGGGGTGTACACCCTGATGGTACTTTGGATTCCGTGTATCGTGCCCACCCCCAAGATCCTATATGTATGTGTAATGAGAATGTGAGTAATGTGAATGTCTAAGTTGTGGGATAAAATTGAGGCAGAGGCAGCCAGAAGGGGACAGAGGGGGGGGGGGGGGGGGGTAGCCTCCTCTGCACCCTGGTGACATACCCCTACTCCAAGGTCCTGCATGTGTGGGTGGTTGTGGTGGAGCGGGAAGAGGGAGGCAGCTGGAGATGGGGAGGGAAGGAAGGGAGGGGCAAGTGACCCCTCCCTGGGGCCAGCTCCCCCGCTGACCCCAGTAGGCACCCCCATACTCCGCGACCCGCCAGGGAAAGGGGGCCCAGGCCCATCCAGACCGGGGCCCAGTGCAGCAGTGCCCCCCGGCCCCACAGAGCCCGGGACAGTCCACCCAACCCCACCACAGAGAAAACTGCACCCACCCCACCATCCACTCATCTTCCAGACTACATAAGACAATAAACACCCAGGCTGAGATCTTCCTCCACCTCTCCTGTATCTCCCCCTCCTGCAGAGAGAGCTCCCGAGGAGAGGAAAGCTCCTGCAAGATGTGACAATCTCCCCCACCAGTTGAAGAGCCCCCCAGGTGGCTCGATGTACCGGCGGCAACCTGCTCCAGGGCTGGGCCCCCATGCACCCACCCGCCCACAACCCCGGCAACACACCAACCAGGACCCAAGCCCCCGAGGCCCGGCCCGGGCCCCAGCCCAGAGACGGAGCGCCCCCAGAACCTCACGCCCATCCCGGACCCACCCAGGGGCAGCCAGGCTACCAGGTCAGTAACCCACGACCGTCAGCACAGACCCTCCCCTAGCCCCACTGCACGCAGCCGCGAGGAAACAGTCACCTGAGAGCCAACAGAGCCCCTAACCGGACATGACCGCTACCCCGGGTTGAGCCCCCCAAGGAAGATGCCTCCGGGGAACCCCCCGACGCCCTAAGCCTGTCCCTACCCCCACACCAATCACAACAGTGAAGGCGGGACCAAACTATGACCCCCCACCCCCACTAGGTGATGGAGCTGATCAAAGGAGCCCAGAGCAATTGATCTGATGTGGTGGCAGAGGCTGTATCAAGACTAATGTAATCTAATAGATAATTTCTATATTGGTTAGAATTAAGATTATTTTTATTTTTCCAGTTCATGAGGACTGTTTTCTTGGCTATGCATAGGGCAGTGAAAACCATATGGGCGATATTCTTTTCTGAAGTGACATTATCTAAGCTGCCCAACAAACACACTAAGGGGGAAGTTGGAATGTTACATTTCAGACACTTCGATAAGTCTTCACATATCTCGCGCCAAAACTTCTGAACTGGTGGACAGAACCAAAGAGCGTGGATATAATTGTCCGGTGAATTGGTTTGGCAGTGTGAGCAGTTGTTGGTAGACGTAGAAGAAGACTGTCTTCCAAGAAATCAATGGAAACTCGCCAAAGTTGTGGAAGTCACTCCAGGAGCTGACGGCAGAGTCAGAAAAGTTAAGCTTCTCGTTGGTGACTCTACTAGAGACAATAAGGGGAAGCACACAACTAAGACGATTTTAGAGAGACCCATACATAAGACTATACTTTTACTTGAAGCAGAGTAAAAACTAAACATAATGTTTATTGGTTAACCTTCGCTAAGTTCATTGTTGGGTCAAATTCCTTTAGGATCACACATGCTGTTGCGATAGTGTGATGGTGGGAGTGTAACAGTTGGTGAAATGTTATTATTTGACCACTAGGCGGAACTCTTGTAATGATAATGTAATTAACGCATTTTATTTTGTATGTTTTATTTTTGTGTTGAGCATGTTAACATTTTCCTTTTTTGCCTACCAGATTGGTGTACAGTTAATTTGATACATGGAAAATAACCGGTTAATTTTGTAAGTATAAGGTAAGGGCAGAGGTCACTTCCTGTTTTGGGAAGTAAGGTCAGAGAAGCTGCTCATGGTGACGGTCAAGCCGTGTGAATGTTAAAGAAGAAATAAGTCCTAAGTTCCAATTACACCGGTTTGTCTACTTGCAGGCCAAAGTGGTATGTTTGTTTATATTTTGTGAATTTTATATTCTAATATGCTGAAATATAATTTTCTTGTACATTTGTATTCACCAGTTCTACGGTGTACCTGTGTATGTTAAGAGAAGCACAGTAAACATCAGTAAAGAAGAACTCTCGTGTCTCTCGTGTATGTGTACAAGCCGGCATAATGTGTGTGTATCTGTTAATATCTGGATGTGTGCAGACTTATGTACCTTAGTTTGTACATGTGTGGAGATCTGAGGTTGGCTGGTAGGGTGGACCTCTGCACATAATCACAAGTGTGTGCAAGCATTTCCATCTTAGGATTTCTTGGAATTTGGTTTCTTTGGGGGAGTTTGTCAGAGTTTTACCCCTAATACTGCTGGAGAAACAGAAGCTCACTCAGGAACAAAGTCACACAGAGCTCAGGTTTTCACTCGCGAGAGGGAAGCAGTTGTCTCCAACCCACTTCAACTTGCTTTCCCCCTTCAAGTTGTTTTTATTGGTTACACACATGAACGCACATAAAGCATGTTGCTGTATTACCTATATCTGGTTACAAAGTGTAATTGTGCTGTGAAAGCATGGTTATACAATGTGTGGTTATATGATGGGAGTGCAGCTCTCCCAGATTGTTGTCGGTAGAATCTGTGGTTCTCAGTCACCCAGGTCATTGTAGTTTAACAGTAGCACTGCCAGGCTTCTACCTTTCTACCTTTAAAACCCGGAGAGCAGCCAAATGGCTGGTAGGCTTTTAGCTAAGCTTTAGCTTCAGCCAAGTGGAAGCTAAATTGGCTAGTCATTCATATGTAAATTAGGTTGTTACCTGGGAATTCTGGAGGGAGGGGAGTGGGGGGGGTGTGATTGAGGGGGTGGGGGAGCTGCTAAAAGCTGTGAACTTCCTTTTGTGTTCGTCTTGATGCATTCTCAATCATCCAGGGAAATAAATCTCCAAAAGTCACCAACTTGGAGTGTTTCAGTTTGCCATCTTAGGGAGAAATCAACACACATGGGTGTATGTCCTTTGTTGCTGAGATTTATTGATAAAAACAGTACAAAAAACCAACCATTTGTACACATATTTACAAATGGCCTGCTGAGTGGTGCACGGAGCATGTTCATTGGTTCATGGACCTCCCTGAACTAATGGCATTTATTGCAATTGTCATCTTGCGGGGGGTTAACAGGGTTCCATCTCTAAATGACTGCTGGTCAGCAAACCTGGGAAACCCACAGATAATTGGAACTATGGCACGAAACCGCTTCCAAGACATCATGCAACACCTACGCTTTGATGACAAGTCCACCCGCAGTGATCGAGCAAAGACTGATAAGTTCGCTGCAATTTCCAGTGTGTGGGGATCATTTGTCACCAACTGCATCACGTGCTACAACCCTGGTCTACATATCACCGTTGATGAACAGCTTTTCCCATCAAAGACTCGGTGCTGTTTCCTGCAGTATATTGCAAGTAAACCTGACAAGTTTGGGATCAAGTTTTGGGTGGCTTGCGACCTAAAATCCAAGTACATTTGCAATGTCTTCCCATATCTTGGCAAGGACCCCAATCGTCCCACTGGGGAGAGACTTTCTGAAAATGTAGTAATGAGGCTGATGGAACCATCCCTAGACAAGGGCAGAAATGTTACCAAGGACAATTTTTTCACATCGCTTTCACTTGCGCAAAAACTTCTTAGACGGAAAACTACCATCCTCGGCACAGTCAACAAGATTCGCAGGAAAATTCCTCAATCCACTAGACAGACATCTAGACAGACACTCCCTCCAGAATTCCCAGGTAACAACCTAATTTACATATGAATGACTAGCCAATTTAGCTTCCACTTCGCTGAAGCTAAAGCCTAGCTAAAAGCCATTTGGCTGCTCTCCGGGTTTTAAAGGTAGAAAAGCCAAATGGCTGCTCTCCGGGAGTTTAAGTGTTGTTAAGGAGCTTGGAAAGAAAAGCGTCTGGACTTCTTTGAGTTGCCTGAAGACGTTTCACCTCTCACCCGAGAAGCTTCTTCAGTTCTAAGGTCAAATGGTGGAGAGTCCCAAATTTAAACCCAGTGGGAGTTTCCCCCCAGAGAAGGACAAAGGACCCCCTGGTGATCCTCTAATCACATGGGCTGAGGTGTGAAAGTGGGTGTGGGTCCCAATCAGCCGATTGTGAAACCTGGCCCCACCCTATCATGTGATTTCCTGAGGTCAGATGGCCCAGGATGTGAGTGGGCGTTAAAGCGTCTGGGAAGGGATCTCAAAACTGGATTATAGATGGCAGACAGTTGGTGTCGTAAACCACCGCCTCTGTTCAAAGATGGTCGCTCACAGTGGACGTAAATGGCTTCTTTCACTTCAAACCATCTGTCCTCTCTGTCCAAAATGTGAACATTGGCATCCTCGAAATAATGACCTTTGTCCTTTAGATGCAGATGAACTGCTGAGTCTTGTCCCGTGGAGGTGGCTCTTCTATGTTGTGCCATGCGCTTGTGAAGTGGCTGTTTGGTCTCTCCGATGTAGAGGTCTGGGCATTCTCGCCCATGGCTCCCCCGTGTCACCTTTGGCTCTCGGAGGAGGCGGATGCACTTTTTCTCCTCTCCCTTATCTTCCCTGCTTATGTCCTTGTCTAGTCTCGTGTTTTTTTTTGTATTTTTCCTGGAACATTCTCTCACAGTCTGTTCTCTAAAACCCAAAAGAGGAATTATGGATTGGATCAACTGGTCCCTAAATGCAATTGACACCCCTTTCTCAACGAGAAGTTTGGGCTTGGGTGAGCCTGAGTGCTGAAGATATCTACCTGTTCGAAACCATGGTAACAGGTTTCTGGCTGATCGGAGCTGGCTTGGCCCTGACTTATTGAAGAATTAAGAAATGGGGGTTTGAACCGGCTGTTCAAACCCCCACAAGGCTGCCCGCTGGGATTGGAACGATGGGAGAGGCGTGAGTTTCTCAAAATGGGCTCATTGAGTCAGCACGGATAAGATCTTGGAGAGGCCTCCCTACCCCGGATCCAACGCCACCTCCAACGCTTACCTCCCCTCTGATGTGGACATTGGGTCAGTTGGAGGCGCAGTCGAAGATTGCAGCGGTCCCAGATCAGATGTACACACTGGAACTCTTTCCCATGTTGCTGTCTGTGTTTATTGTGCTATGGTGTGTTGATATCTGTGCATTCCTGTATTATCCTTCTGTGTTACACATTTCGATGTTTTTTCCCTCACTACCTAGCTTGACCTGTCTCCCCAATGTGATGTTTGTGTATTGTATGTACAGTCGGCAAGGTCTGTCATCTCGGTTGTGGGCAAAAGACCTGCAACTGACAAATAAAGGCTATCTCATCATCTCATCTCATCTCATGTTTTTGTCTGTAGAAACCCTCGTTGTATTTGAAATATGTAGTGGTGAGGCAGAGGTCTAACAGTGTGCAAATCTGATCGGGTGTGAGGTTGGTCCTGTCTTCCAAGGAGCTGTCTTCTTGTAGTCGTTTTCTGACAGTCTCCACTGCCTCCGTAGTGGGTATGCAAGTGAAGAGGGAGACTACATCAAAGGACACCATGGTTTCACCTGGGTCCAGGGTAAGTTTCTGGACCTTGTCGGTGAAGTCGGTGGAGTTCTTGATGTGATGTGGGGTGTTCCCCACAAGAGGTGCTAGGACGGTAGCAAGGTGTTTCGAGATGTTGTAAGTGGCTGAGTTTATGCTACTGACAATGGGTCTGAGTGGGACACCTTCCTTGTGGATCTTAGGAAGTCCGTAAATGCAGGGTATGGCATCCCCTGGGTAGAGGCGGTGATATGTAAGTAGAATCTGTTCTTCTCAAGGCTGCTTGTTCCCCTTATCAAGGTCCTGCACGTAGTCATATGCGTAGGTTACCTCGATAGCAAACAGAAGCATTCTAGCTTTTTAAATGGCAACCTACAACACATACATTAAACCTAACAGTGTACAACACTAGAGGCCAACTTCATGTCCATAGCACAAGTGACCATCAAGTACGGGATCTACCAAGGAGATGCTCTGTCCCCACTGCTTCTGCATAGGCCCAAACCCCCTCAGTGAGATCATTGACAAGACTGGCTACGGATACCGACTACGGAATGGAGCAGTTGTCAGCCACCTCCTGTACATGGATGACATCAAGCTGTATACCAAGAGTGAACGAGACATCAATTCACTGATCCACACTACCAGGATATACAGCAATGACATCAGAATGTCGTTCGGACTGGAGAAGTGTAGTCAGATGTTAACAAAGAGAGGGAAGGTAGTGGGAACTGAGGGGATTGAACTACCAAAGGGCAACATTGCAGACATTGAGGACAGGTACAAGTACCTGGGGATCCCACAGGCAAATGGAAACCATGAAGAGGCCGCTAAGAAAGCTGCAACCACCAAGTACCTGCAGAGGGTCAGACAAGTCCTGAGGAGTCAGCTGAACAGTAAGAACAAGATCCGGGCTATCAACACCTATGCCCTGCCCGTGATCAGGCTGGGATAATAAACATCAAGACAAGAAAGCCCCTTACCATGCATGCAGGGTTTCACCCCAAGTCTAACACTCTGAGGCTGTACGCTAAGCGGAAGGAAGGAGGCCAGGGACTGGTGAGTGTCAGCACCACAATCCAGGATGAGACAAGGAACATCCACATCTATCTATCTAACTAACTGACTATATATATAAGATAAGATAAGATAAGATAACCTTTATTAGTCCCACACGTGGGAAATTTGTTTTGTCACAGCAGGAGTGGACAGTGCAAAAGTTATGAGGCAAAAATTAGAATATATATAAAAAAAACACCCAGCACGCCCCTGCGGGCGGTTTATCCTTCAAGCTCGGGTCCTCTACCAGAGGCCTGGGAGCTTGAGGGTCCTGCGCAGTATCTTAGCTGTTCCCAGGACTGCGCTCTTCTGGACAGAGATCTCCGATGTTGTTCCTGGGATCTGCTGGAGCCACTCGCCTAGCTTGGGAGTCACCGCACCTAGTGCTCCGATTACCACGGGGACCACCGTTACCTTCACCCTCCACATCCTCTCGAGCTCTTCTCTGAGCCCTTGGTATTTCTCCAGCTTCTCGTGTTCCTTCTTCCTGATATTGCTGTCATTCGGAACCGCTACATCGATCACTACGGCCGTCTTCTTCTGTTTGTCTACCACCACTATGTCCGGTTGGTTAGCCACCACCATTTTGTCCGTCTGTATCTGGAAGTCCCACAGGATCTTAGCTCGGTCATTCTCCACCACCCTTGGGGGCATCTCCCATTTTGACCTCGGGACTTCCAGGTTATACTCGGCACAGATGTTCCTGTACACTATGCCGGCCACTTGGTTATGGCGTTCCATGTATGCCTTGCCTGCTAGCATCTTGCACCCTGCTGTTATGTGCTGGATTGTCTCTGGGGCATCTTTACACAGCCTGCACCTGGGGTCTTGCCTGGTGTGATAGACCCCAGCCTCTATGGATCTTGTGCTCAGAGCTTGTTCTTGTGCTGCCATGATTAGTGCCTCTGTGCTGTCTTTCAGTCCAGCTTTGTCCAGCCACTGGTAGGATTTCTGGATATCAGCCACCTCCTCTATCTGCCGGTGGTACATACCGTGCAGGGGCCTGTCCTTCCATGATGGTTCCTCGTCTCCCTCCTCTTTCTTGGGTTTCTGCTGCCTGAGGTATTCACTGAGCACTCGGTCAGTTGGGGCCGTCTTCCTAATGTATTCTTGGATGTTCGTTGTCTCATCCTGGACTGTGGTGCTGACACTCACCAGTCCCCGGCCCCCTTCCTTCCGCTTAGCGTACAGCCTCAGGGTGCTGGATTTGGGGTGAAACCCTCCATGCATGGTAAGGAGCTTTCTTGTCTTTATGTCAGTGGCTTCTATATCCTCCTTTGGCCAGCCTATTACCCCAGCAGGGTACCTGATCACGGGCAGGGCGTACGTGTTGATGGCCCGGATCTTGTTCTTACCATTCAGCTGACTCCTCAGGACTTGCCTGACCCTCTGCAGGTACTTGGTGGTTGCAGCTTTTCTAGCGGCCTCTTCATGGTTCCCATTCGCCTGTGGGATCCCCAAGTACTTGTAACTGTCCTCTATGTCTGCAATGTTGCCTTCTGGTAGTTCAATCCCCTCAGTTCTGACTACCTTCCCTCTCTTTGTTACCATCCGACTACACTTCTCCAGTCCGAACGACATTCCAATGTCATTGCTGTATAGCCTGGTAGTGTGGATCAGTGAATCGATGTCTCGTTCACTCTTGGCATACAGCTTGATGTCATCCATGTACAGGAGGTGGCTGACAACTGCTCCGTTCTGTAGTCGGTATCCGTAGCCAGTCTTGTTAATGATCTCACTGAGGGGGTTCAGGCCTATGCAGAACAGCAGTGGGGACAGAGCATCTCCTTGGTAGATCCCGCACTTGATGGTGACTTGTGCTATGGGCTTGGAGTTGGCCTCTAGTGTTGTACGCCACATCCCCATTGAGTTCCTGATGAAGGCTCTTAGGGTCCCATTGATCTTGTACAATTCTAGGCATTCCAGTATCCAGCTGTGGGGCATTGAGTCATAGGCCTTCTTGTAATCAATCCAGGCAGTGCACAGGTTGGTCAGTCTGGTCTTGCAGTCTCGGCTGATTGTTCTGTCTACCAGTAGCTGGTGTTTTGCGCCTCTGGTATTCTTGCCAATTCCTTTCTGTGTCCCGCTCATGTATTGACCCATGTGCCTGTTCATCTTAGCCGATATGATGCCTGACAGGAGCTTCCATGTAGTACTGAGGCAGGTTATTGGTCGGTAGTTGGAGGGGACCGGTCCCTTCTTGGGGTCCTTGGGGATCAGGACCGTCCGGCCTTCAGTTAGCCATTCCGGGTGTCTCTCGTTAACTAGCAGCTGGTTCATTTGTGCTGCCAGACGCTCGTGGAGTGCAGTCAGCTTCTTCAGCCAGTAGGCGTGAACCATGTCGGGCCCTGGTGCTGTCCAACTCTTCATACTGGAGACCCTTTCTTGGATATCTGCCACTGTGATGGTTACTGGACCCTGTTCAGGGAGGTCGCTGTGGTCAGCCCTCAGATCCTCTAGCCACTGAGCATTGCCGTTATGGGTTGCATCCTTCTCCCATATGCTCTTCCAGTATTGCTCCGTCTCCGGCCTTGGTGGTGCTGTTCTCTTATTGTTCCCTTGCCACTGAGAGTACACCTTTGCTGGTTCTGTGGAGAACAGCTGGTTTATTCTCCTGCCTTCTATCTCTCTGGTGTACCTCCTCAAGCGGCTGGCCAAGGCTGTGAGTCTTTGCTTGGCAGTTTCCAAGGCCTCAGGTATGGACAGCTTGCTGTATTTCTTAGGCACCTTATTTGTCTTACCTTTCTGCAACTCCGTTAGTTGGCTAACCTCCCTCCGTGCTACTTTGATCTTGCCCTCTAGCCTCCTTCTCCATGGAGGGTACTGCCCCTTGTCGCTGTTCAACTTGTAGCCAAGCATCTCACTGATCACTGTTGCCGTATTGTAGATCAGCTTGTTAGTGTCGGTAATCGTGGTTGTAGGTATTGCCCGTAGTGCTGCATTAACATCATCTAGCAGACCTTCTGAGGGAACTTCACGTAATCTTGGTAACCGGCTACGCGGGATCCAGGTTTCAAGCTTGGCCATGATCCTATTTTTCAGGTCAGTTCCTCTCGCACTCAACGATCCTTCTCCTATCGCACTTGGGGCTATGTACCCAATCTCGGGTGGGGGTGATGATATCTCCCCCCTGACCTGGCGTCCTGATTCCTCCTTGCCGTAGCATTTGTGTTGTACCTCGTCAATCTCTAGCTGTGAGAGCATATATATATATATATATATATATATATATATATATATATATATATATATAAACTGCATTGCATGCTACTTTTGATGTTTAGCAAAGGACAGAAATCACAGAAACATTGTGTTTTCATACTTTTCTCCATTTTTTTTAAAACCACTTCTCTCTGAGCAAAGCACACTAACTGTTAGCTAACATCAGATTTGACTCCACCATAAACCAAATGTTCACAGTAATTAAAAACAAATCAAACAAACAACAGTTTTCACATTACCTTTCCTCATAAAGCGCGGTTGTTCTATCATGCAGGTGTTTTACGCTGGTATCCAACTCATGATTTTGCAACAGACTTGCTGGGTTTTTTGCTCTTCGTACACGGGGCTGCAGTTTGCCTTTACAAAGTTCTTTTGTTACTTGTGCCCACACACTTCTGGAAAAGGCCAGTGTGCATGGATTCATCTGTGTTTGCCATTACACACTTCAGCACCTTTGGGCAGTGAATTTCAGCTTCCTTTTCACATGTAATATACAGCTGGCCAATACGCTCCTCCTCTGATATTTATGAAACAAAACACAGTTGTGGGTACACCTTGGCTTTCTTTCGAGGTTCCCTGGTTTACTACATGAGTCCATGTACCTGGCTTCAAAATGGTGTATTCCCCCTCTTTTTGTGTGTGACTTTATCTGGAATCGCATGTATCAAATGTATCACTGTTCAAATGGGATCCACATTTAAAGTCTTGCAGTCTTCGTTTTGTGAAGGAGAGTCCTTGGTTCAAAAGCATTGTCATTGTCACTGCTGTCTGTGTCAGTGGTTCTGTTTTCATTACTGTAATCCAGAGCAGCCCAAACATTGTGTCTGTTTAATTTGACAGAGGTTTAAAGGGCTTTTGGTGTCATCTTTTCACCAAGTTGTTTGCACAGATTTTGCCACATGTCATCCCATGTTGGAATGTTTCCATTTTTTATGACTGCTTGTTTTGAAGAACAGGGGACTTCAAATACTGCAGTTTTGTCTGCCACTGATTTCTTTGGCATCTGTTAAGCAAAAATAAAAACGGCAATCTAGCACTGCTACAATTTGGTTTTTAACTGTAATTCAGCATCTTTATATAATAAAAATGACTTATTTTAATACACTGCTTTGAAGTAGTGATTTGAAGTATTGATGATTGCTGCCGTTCGTTAAATCTAACTTAAAAATGCTGATTAGATAGCTAGCATATGTTTTCTTCAACTCTTTTTTTCTCTCAAAAGTGAATGCGTGTGATAGCACCCACTGGTGATCACAAACCAAAGACAGGTCGCTAGCTTTGTTTTTTGGTTGTGTTGTACCAATTTTTTCTAAACAAGATCTAGTTCAAAATTCATTTCATCCATGTTAAAATGAATTTAGTCAATATCCACACCTCAACATCTAGTATTTGTAGATAAATCCATGATCTGTACAGATAAATGTGTAACTGTGTCAATCTCACACGTGCCAGTCTATTATTGCCCTATGTGACAATGGCAACAGAAGTGTTATTCTTGCAATACAGCTTGGCCCTTTCAGGTAATATAAGATATGATAAGATAAGACAACCTTTATTAGTCCCACACGTGGGAAATTTGTTTTGTTACAGCAGTGGACAGTGCAAAGTTGCATAGAAAAATTAGAGAAATAAACTGGAATAAGATATCAATAAGATACTGTACACAATAGAATAGAATAAAATAAAATACTATATACAATTGAATGAAATACAGGGTGGGCCATTTATATGGATACACTGTAATAAAATGGGAATGGTTGGTGATATTAAAGTCCTGTTTGTGGCAGATTAGTATATGTGAGGGGGCAAACTCCTCAAGATGGGTGGTGACCATGGTGGCCATTTAGAAGTCGGCCATCTTGGATACAACTTTTGTTTTTTCAATAGGAAGAGGGCCATGTGACACATCAAACTTATTGGTAATGTCACAAGAAAAACAATGGTGTGCTTGGTTTCAACGTAACTTTATTCATTCATGAGTTATTTACAAGTTTCTCTTTGTTCACAGCCATTGACATGTCGAAGAGGTTAACACGTGAGGAGCGGATCGAAATTGTGTTGATATCTGGTGAACGCAGTAATTCATTGCAGCAGATTTCAATGCAACACACCCTACGAGACCACCCATCTCCCATGCTACAGTTAGCAAACTGCTTGCTAAGTTTCATGACAGTTACACAATTACACAGCTGAATTCGCGTTTATTATTATATTTAGAAAATACCACAGTTTTTATCTTTGTCTGTATCATTTTATTTTCTTGTATTTATCCACAACACCTTAAAGGCCGGTCCATCTGACATTAAACTGGTCCGTGATGCAAAAAATGTTGGAGACCGCTGCTGTACAGTACATAATGCGTTTAGCTTGTCGAATTCATATAAATCTTCGATCGCTAGCTGTGTGACTCTGAAGTGCTGTACTGATAGGTTTGTAGCTTGAACCTATTCGCTGGAACGTTGAAGGCAATATAATTACACAGCAAGCAAGACCCGAAGTAGGCAAAGTTCTTCATGTTACTCATGCATGAGGGAGACCTGCCTGGAGCTAAGTGTCGTTCCACCACTTGACCTCCGTCAGACTCTCAGCCAGGTCCCCCATAGCACTCCTTTTATTGTGGTTACATGAATATGGGTCATTAACATATAACATCTTACATAGGTATACATGTGAACAAAGAATACTGTGTATGTGTGTGTGTGTGTGTGTGTGCCATACACTTTACACCAGGGACAGTGCTTCCTGTGAGGCCATCTACACCACACAGGGGCCTGTACTGTTGGATGAGGCCATCCACATTACACCAGGGTGTGTGGTGCTGGCCAATACCATCCACATTTCACCAGGGCCACTGTTCTTAGCTTAGGCAATACACATTACACCAAGGACAGTGCTTCCTATGAGGCCATCTTCACCACACCAGTGAGTGTGCTTTTGGCTGATGCGATCCACAATATACAAGGTCTTGTGCTACTGGCCAATACATCCAGATTTCAGCAGTGCCAGTCTTGTTGGATGAGGGAATCCACATTACACCAGGGCCTGTGCTGCTGGCCAATACCATCCACATTTCACCAGGGCCAGTGTCTTTGGATGAGGCCATCCAAATTACACCAGGGCCTGTGCTACTCGCTGATACCATCCAAATTTCACCAGGGCTTGTGTTGTTGGCTGATGGGTTCCACAATACACAAGGGCCTGTGCTACTGGCTGAGGACATTCACATTACACCAGGGCCTGTGGTGCTGGCCAATACCATCCACATTTCACCAGGGCCAGTGCTTCCTGTGATTCCATCATCACCACACCAGGGCCTGTGGGGCTGGCCAATACATCCACATTTAACCAGGGCCTGTACTGTTGGCTTTTTACCATCCACATTACACCAGCGACAGTGCTTCCTGTGAGTTCATCATCACCACTCCAGGGCCTGTGCTACTTGCTGATGCCATCCACATTACACCAGGGCCTGTGGTGCTGACAAATATCATGCACATTTCACCAGGGCCACTGTTCTTGGCTGAGGCCATACACTTTACACCAGCGACAGTGCTTCCTGTGAGGCCATCATCACCACTCCAGGGCATATGCTACTTGCTGATGCCATCCACATTACAATATGGCCTGTGGTGCTGACAAATATCATGCACAATTCACCATGGCCAGTGGTGTTGGCTAAGGCCATGCACAATACACCAGGGCCTGTGGTGCTGGCCAATACCATCCACATTTCACCAGGGCCATTGTTCTTAGTTGAGGCCATACACATTATACCAGGGACAGTGCTTCCTGTGAGGCCATCTTCACCACACCAGGGCCTGTGCTACTGGCTGATGCCATCCACAATACACAATCAATCAATCAATCAATCAATCAATCAATCAATCAATCAATCAATCAATCAATCAATCAATCAATCAATCAATCAATCAATCTTTATTTATAAAGCACTTTTCATACAGAAAAAATGTAGCACAAAGTGCTTTACATAGTTAAAAGCAGCCCACCCCACCCTCCAACTCACTCCCCACACTCTCAATACACTTATATCCCCCCACCCCCACCCACACACACATACACACACGCGCACACTTAAAGAGTAAAAATTGGGCTGGGCTCGCATGAGCCAAGTGAGGAAACACTTTGGCTGATGCCATCCACATTACACCAGGGCCAGTGGTTTTGGTTGAGGACATTCTCATTACACCTGGGCCTGTGGTGCTGAACGATATCATGCACATTTCACCAGATCAAGTGGTGTTGGCTATGGCCATTCACATTACACCAGGGTGTGTTGTGCTGACCAATACCATCCATATTTCACCAGGGACAGTGTTGTTAGAAGAGGCCATCCACATTACATCACGGCCTGTGATGCCGCCTTCTACCATCCACATCACACCAGAGACAGTGCTTCCTGTGAGGCCACATTCACCCCATCAGGGCCTCTGCTGCTCGTTGATGTCATCCACATTACACCTGGGCCTTTGGTGCTGACCGATATCATGCACATTTCACCAGGGCCAGTGGTGTTTGTTATAGCCATTCACATTACACCAGGGTGTGTGGTGCTGACCAATACCATCCATATTTCACCAGGGACAGTGTTGTTAGATGAGGCCATCCACATTACAACAGGGCCTGTGCTACTGGCTGAGGATATTTACATTTCACCAGGGCCTGTGGTCATGGCTGAGGCCAATTACATTTCACCAGGGCCTGTGGTGGTGGCTGATCCCATCCACAATATACAAAGGCCTGTGCTACTGGCTGATGCCATCAACATTACACCAGGGACAGTGCTCCCCATGAAGCCATCTTCACCACACCACTGCCTGCGTTGCTGGCAGAGAGCATCCACATTGCACCAGGGCCTGTGGTGTTGCTGGATGAGGCCATCCACATTACACCAGGGCCTGTGCTACTGGCTGAGGACATTTACATTTCACCAGGGAGTGTTGTCATGGCTGAGGCCAACAACATTTCATCAGGGCCTGTGGTCATGGCTGAGGACATTGACATTACACCAGGGCCTGTGGTGCTGGCCAATACCATCGACATTTCACCAGGGCCAGTGTTGTTGGCTGAGGAAATTCACATTTCACCAGGGACAGTGCTTCCTGTGAGGCCATCATCACCACACCAGGGCCTGTGCTACTGGCTGATACCATCCACATTACACAAGGGCCTGTGCTGCTAGCCTTCCACATTACCCAAGGGCCTGTGTTGCTGGCTGATGCCATTCACAATACTCAAGGACCTGTGCTACTGGCTGATGCCATCTACATTACAGAAGGGCCTGTGGTGCTGGCCAATAACATCGACATTTCACCAAGGCCAGTGTTTTTTGCTGAGGCCATCCACATTACACCAGGGACAGTGCTTCCTGTAAGGCCATCTTCACAACACAAGGGCCTGTGCTGCTGGCTGAAGCCATTCAAATTACACCAGGGCCTCTGGTGCTGGCCAATACCATCCACATTTCACCAGGGCCACTGTTGTTGGCTTAAGCCATCCACATTACACCAGGGCCTGTGCTTCCTGTGAGGCCATCTTTACCCCACCAGGGCCTTTGATGCTCGTTGATGCCATCCACATTAGGGCCTGTGATGCTGGCCGATATCATGCACATTACACTAGGGCCAGTGGTGTAAGCTAAGGCTATCCAGATTACACCTGGGTGTGTGGTGCTTACCAATACCATCCATATTTCACAAGGGCCAGTGTTGTTAGATTATGCCATTCACATTACACCAGGTCCTGTGCTGCTGGCTGAGGCCATTCACATTGCAGTAGGGCCTGTGCTGCTGGCTGAGGCCACCTATATTTCACGAGGGCCTGTGTTGATGGCTGATGCGATCCACAGTACACAAGGGCCTGTGCTACTGGCTGAGGACATTCACATTACAACATGGCCTGTTGTGCTGGCCAATATCATCCACATTTCAACAGGTCCAGTAGTGTTGGCTGAGGCCATCCACATTACACAATGGCCTGTGGTGCTGGCCAATACCATCCACATTTCACCGGGGCCTGTGGTGCTGGATGATGCCATAAACATTACACCAGGGCCTGTGCTATTCGTTGATGCCATCCACATTACACCAGGGCCTGTGGTGCTGGCCAATACCATCCACATTTCACCAGGGCCACTGTTGTTGGCTGAGGCCATACACATAACACCAGGGACAGTGCTTTTGGCTGAGGCCATCATCACCACACCAGGGCGTGTGGTGCTGGATGAGGCCATCCACATTACACCAGGGCCTGTGTTACTCGTTGATGCCATTCACATTACACCAGGGCCTGTGGTGCTGGCCAATACGATCCATATTTCACCAGGGCCACTGTTGTTGGCTGAGGCCATTCACATTAGACCTGGGCCTGTGGTGCTGAACGATATCATGCACATTTCACCAGATCAAGTGGTGTTGGCTATGGCCATTCACATTACATCAGGGTGTGTGGTGCTGAGCAATACGATCCATATTTCACCAGGGCCACTGTTGCTGGCTGAGGCCATACACATAACACTAGGGACAGTGCTGTTGGCTAGGCCATCATCACCACACCAGGGACTGTGGTGCTGGCCAATACCATCCATATTACACCAGGTCCTGTGCTACTGGCTGATGCCATCCACAATACACAAGGGCCTGTGCTACTGGCTGATGCCATCCACATTACACCAGGGCCAGTGGTGTTGGCTGAGGACATTCACAATACTCAAGGGCCTGTGCTACTGGCTGATGCCATCTACATTACAGAAGGGCCTGTGGTGCTGGCCAATACCATCGACATTTCACCAAGGCCAGTGTTTTTTGCTGAGGCCATCCACATTACACCAGGGAGAGTGCTTCCTGTGAGGCCATCTTCACAACACGAGGGCCTGTGCTGCTGGCTGAAGCCATTCAAATTACACCAGGGCCTCTGGTGCTGGCCAATACCATCCACATTTCACCAGGGCCACTGTTGTTGGCTTAAGCCATCCACATTACACCAGAGACTGTGATGCCGGCTTCTACCATCCACATTACACCAGGGCCTGTGCTTCCTGTGAGGCCATCTTTACCCCACCAGGGCCTTTGATGCTCGTTGATGCCATCCACAATAGGGCCTGTGATGCTGGCCGATATCATGCACATTACACTAGGGCCAGTGGTGTAAGCTAAGGCTATCCACATTACACCAGGGTGTGTGGTGCTTACCAATACCATCCATATTTCACAAGGGCCAGTGTTGTTAGATTATGCCATTCACATTACACCAGGTCCTGTACTGCTGGCTGAGGCCATTCACATTGCAGTAGGGCCTGTGCTGCTGGCTGAGGCCACCTATATTTCACGAGGGCCTGTGTTGATGGCTGATGCGATCCACAGTACACAAGGGCCTGTGCTACTGGCTGAGGACATTCACATTACAACATGGCCTGTTGTGCTGGCCAATATCATCCACATTTCAACAGGTCCAGTGGTGTTGGCTGAGGCCATCCACATTACACAATGGCCTGTGGTGCTGGCCAATACCATCCACATTTCACCGGGGCCTGTGGTGCTGGATGATGCCATAAACATTACACCAGGGCCTGTGCTATTCGTTGATGCCATCCACATTACACCAGGGCCTGTGGTGCTGGCCAATACCATCCACATTTCACCAGGGCCACTGTTTTTGGCTGAGGCCATACACTTTACATCAGGAACAGTGCTTCCTGTGAGGCCATCTTCACCACACCAGGGCCTGTACTTTTGGCTGAGGCCATCCACATTACACCAGGCCCTTTGGTGCTGGCCAATACCATCCACATTACACCAGGGCCAGTGGTGTTGGCTGAGGACATTAACATTACACCAGGGCCTGTGGTGCTGGCTAATACCATCCACATTTCACCAGGGCCAGTGTTGTTGGATGAGGCCATCCAAATTACACCAGGGACAGTGCTTCCTGTGAGGCCATCATCACCACACCAGGGCCTGTGGTGCTTGCTGATACCATCCACATTACACAAGGGCCAGTGCTGCTAGCCTTCCACATAACCCAAGGGCCTGTGTTGCTGGCCGAAACCAGCCAATACTATCCACATTTCACCCGGGCCACTGTTGTTGGCTGTTGCCATCCACATTACACCACTACCAGTGCTTCATGTTAGGCCATCATCACCACACCAGGGCCTGTGGTTCTGGATGAGGCCATCCACATTACACCAGGGCCTGTGCTACTCGTTGATACCATCCACATTTCACCAGGGCTTGTGTTGCTGGCTGATGACATCCACAACACAGAAGGGCCTGTGATACTGGCCAATACAATCCACATTTCACCAGGGCCACTGTTGTTGGCTGAGGCCATACACATAACACCAGGGACAGTGCTTTTGGCTGAGGCCATCATCACCACACCAGGGCCTGTATTGCTGGCTTAGGGCATCCAGATTGCACCAGGGCTAGTGCTCCCTCTGAGGCCAACTTCACGACAGCAGGGCCTGCGCTGCTGTCTGAGGTCATCTACATTTCACCAGGGCCTGTGTTGCTGGCTGATGCAATCCACAATCCACAATGGCCTGTGTTACTGGCTGATGCCATCCCCATTACACCAGGGCAAGTGGTGTCGGCTGAGAACATTCACATTACGCCAGGGCCTGTGGTGTTGGCCAATACCATCCACATTTCACCAGGGCCAGTGTTGTTGGATGAGGCCATTCACATTACACCAGTGCCTGTGGTGCTGGCCAATACCATCCACATTACACCAGGCCCAGTGGTGTTGGCTGAGGACATTCACATTACACCAGGGCCTGTGGTGCTGGCCAATACCATCCACATTTCACCAGGGCCAGTGTTGTTGGATGAGGCCATCCAAATTACACCAGGGACAGTGCTTCCTGTGAGGCCATCATCACCACACAAGGGCCAGTGGTGCTGGCTGATACCATCCACATTACACAAGGGCCAGTGCTGCTAGCCTTCCACATAACCCAAGGGCCTGTGTTGCTGGCCGAAACCATCCACATTTCACAAGGGCCAGTGGTGTTGCTGGCTGATGCCGTTCACAATACTCAAGGGCCTTTGCTACTGGCTGATTCCATCTACATTACAGCAGGGCTTTTGGTGCTGGCCAAAACCATCGACATTTCACCAAGGCCAGTGTTGTTTGCTGAGGCCATGCACATTACACCAGGGACAGTGCTTCCTGTGAGGCCATCTTCACCACACGACGGCCTCTGCTGCTGGCTGAAGCCATTCAAATTACACCAGCACCTCTGGTGCTGGCCAATACCATCCACATTTCACCAGGGCCAGTGTTGTTGGATGAGGCCATCCACATTACACCAGGGACAGTGCTTCCTGTAAGGCCATCATTCAATTCAATTCAATTCAATTTTATTTATATAGCGCCAAATCACAACAAAAGTCGCCTCAAGGCGCTTCATAGATACAGAGAAAAACCCAACAATCATATGACCCCCTATGAGCAAGCACTTTGGCGACAGTGGGAAGGAAAAACTCCCTTTTAACAGGAAGAAACCTCCGGCAGAACCAGGCACAGGGAGGGGCGGCCATCTGCTGCGACCGGTTGGGGTGAGAGAAGGAAGACAGGATAAAAGACATGCTGTGGAAGAGAGACAGAGGTTAATAACAGATATGATTCAATGCAGAGAGGTCTGTTAATACATAGTGAGTGAGAAAGGTGACTGGAAAGGAAAAACTCAATGCATCATGGGAATCCCCCGGCAGCCTACGTCTATTGCAGCATAACTAAGGGAGGATTCAGGATCACCTGGTCCAGCCCTAACTATATGCTTTAGCAAAAAGGAAAACTTTTAAGCCTAATCTTGAAAGTAGAGATAGTGTCTGTCTCCCGAATCCAAACTGGAAGCTGGTTCCACAGAAGAGGGGCCTGAAAACTGAAGGCTCTGCCTCCCATTCTACTTTTAAATACTCTAGGAACAACAAGTAGGCCTGCAGAGCGAGAGCGAAGTGCTCTAATAGGGTGATATGGTACTACAAGGTCATTAAGATAAGATGGGGCCTGATTATTTAAGACCTTGTATGTGAGGAGCAGGATTTTGAATTCAATTCTGGATTTAACAGGAAGCCAATGAAGGGAAGCCAAAACAGGAGAAATATGCTCTCTCTTTCTAAAAAGTTCTAGTCCCTGTCAGTACTCTTGCTGCAGCATTTTGGATTAGCTGAAGGCTTTTCAGTGAGTTTTTTGGACATCCTGATAATAATGAATTACAGTAGTCCAGCCTGGAAGTAATAAATGCATGAACTAGTTTTTCAGCGTCACTCTGAGACAGGATATTTCTAATTTTAGTGATGTTGCGCAAATGGAAGAAAGCAGTCTTACATATTTGTTTAATATGTGCATTGAAGGACATGTCCTGGTCAAAAATGACTCCAAGGTTCCTCACAGTGTTACTGGAGGCCAAGGTAATGCCATCCAGAGTAAGAATCTGGTTAGATACCATATTTCTAAGATTTTCAGGGCCGAGTACAATAACCTCAGTTTTATCTGAATTAAGAAGCAGAAAGTTAGCGGCCATCCAGGTCTTTATGTCTTTAAGACATTCCTGCAGTTTAACTAATTGGTGTGTGTTATCTGGCTTCATGGACAGATAGAGCTGGGTGTCATCGGCATAGCAGTGAAAATGTATGCTATGTCTTCTAATGATGCTGCCTAAGGGAAGCATGTATAATGTAAACAGAATTGGTCCTAGCACTGAACCCTGTGGAACTCCATAATTAACCTCAGTGTGTGAAGAGGACTCTCCATTTACATGCACAAATTGGAGTCTATTAGATAGATATGATACAAACCACTGCAGTGCAGTACCTGTAATACCTACAGCATGTTCTAATCGCTCTAATAGGATATTATGGTCAACAGTATCGAATGCTGCGCTAAGGTCTAGCAGGACAAGCACAGAGATGAGTCCACTGTCAGAGGCCATAAGAAGATCATTTGTAACCCTCACTAAAGCTGTTTCTGTGCTGTGATGAGCTCTGAAACCTGACTGAAACTCTTCAAATAAACCATTCCTCTGCAGATGATCTGTTAGCTGTTTGACAACTACTCTTTCAAGGATTTTTGATATGAAAGGAAGGTTGGAGATTGGCCTATAATTAGCTAAGACTGCTGGGTCTAGAGATGGCTTTTTGAGTAAAGGTTTAACTACAGCCAGCTTGAAGGCCTGTGGTACATAGCCGATTATTAGAGATAGGTTGATCATATTTAAGATTGAAGAATTAATTAATGGCAGGACTTCTTTGAGCAGTTTTGTAGGAATGGGGTCTAAAAGACACGTTGAAGGTTTGGAGGAAGTAATTATTGAAGTTAACTCAGAAAGATCAATTGGAGAAAAAGAGTCTAACTTAACATCAATGGTACTAAGAGTAGCTGTAGATAATATTACATCTGTGGGATGATTACTGGTAATTTTTTCTCTAATGATAAAAATTTTATTTGTGAAGAAGTTCATGAAGTCATTACTAGTTAACGTTAAAGGGATGGTTGGCTCAAAAGAGCTCTGACTTTTTGTCAGCCTGGCTACAGTGCTGAAGAGAAACCTGGGGTTGTTCTTATTTTCTTCAATCAGTGATGAATAGTAAGATGTTCTGGCTTTGCGGAGGGCTTTCTTATAAAGCAGCAAACTATTTCTCCAGGCTAAATGATGATCCTCTAAATTTGTGACACGCCATTTCCTCTCCAGATTACGAGTCATCTGCTTTAGGCTACGTGTTTGAGAATTATACCACGGAGTCAAATACTTCTGATTAGAGACCTTAGTTTTCACAGGACTTAGTTTTCACATCATCACCACACCAGGGCCTGTGGTGCTGGATGATGCCATCCACATTACACCAGGGCCTATGGTGCTGGCCAATACCATCCACATTTCACCAGAGCCAGTGTTGTTTGCTCAGGCCATCCACATTACACCACTGCCAGTGCTTCATGTGATGCCATCATCACCAAACCAGGGCCTGTTGTGCTGGCTGAGGCCATCCACATTACACCAGGGCCTGTGCTACTCGTTGATACCAACCACATTTCAGCAGGGCTTGTGTTGCTGGCTGATGCGATCCACAATACACAAGGGCCTGTGCTTCTGGCTGAGGACATTCACATTACACCAGGGCCTGTGGTGCTGGCCAATACCATCCATATTTCACCAAGGCCACTGTTGTTGGCTGAGGCCATACACTTTACACTAGGGACACTGCTTCCTGTGAGGCGATCTTCACCACACCAGGGACTGTAATGTTGGATGAGGCAATCCACATTACACCAGAGCCTGTGCTACTCGATGATACCATCCACATTTCTCCAGGGCTTGTGTTGCTGGCCGATGCGATCCACAGTACACAAGGGCCTGTGCTACTGGCTGAGGACATTCACATTACAACATGGCCTGTTGTGCTGGCCAATACCATCCACATTTCACCAGGGCCACTGTTGTTGGCTGAGGCCATACACTTTACATCAGGGACAGTGCTTCCTGTGAGGCGATCTTCACCACACCAGGGACTGTACTGTTGGATGAGGCCATCCACATTACACCAGGGCCTGTGCTAATCGATGATACCATCCATATTTCACCAGGGATTGTGTTGCCGGCTGATGCGTTCCAGAAAACACAATGGCCCTGAGGATATTCACATTACACCAGGGCCTGTGGTGCTGGCCAATATAATCCACATTTCACCAGGGCCAGTGTTGTTGGCTGAGGCCATACACATTACACCAGGGACAGTGCTTCCTGTGAGACCATCTTCACCACACCAGGGCCTGTACTGTTGGATGAGGCCATCCACATTACACCAGGGCCTGTGGTGCTGGCCAATACCATCCACATTTCACCAGGGCCACTGTTCTTAGCTGAGGCCATACACATTACACCCGGGACAGTGCTGCTCGTTGATGCCATCTACATTACACCTGAGCCTGTGCTGCTGACCAATATCATGCACATTTCACCAGGGCCAGTTGTGTTGGCTGAGGCTATTCACATTACACCAGGGTGTGTGGTGTTGACCAATACCATCCATATTTCACCAGGGCCACTGTTGTTGGCTGAGGCCATACACATTACACCAGGGACAGTGCTTCCTGTGAGGCCATCTTCACCCAAACAGGGCCTCTGCTGCTCGTTGATGCCATCCACATTACACCTGGGCCTCTGGTGCTGACCGATATCATGCACATTTCACCAGAGCCAGTGGTTTTGGCTAAGGCCATTCACATTACACCAGGGTGTGTAGTGCTGACCAATACCATCCATATTTCACCAGCGACAGAGTTGTTAGATGAGGCCATCCACATTACTACAGGGCCTTTGCTACTGGCTGAGAACATTTACATTTCACCAGGTCCTGTGGTCATGGCTGAGGACAACTACATTTGATCAGGGCCTGTGGTCATGGCTGAGGACATTCACATTACACCAGGGCCTGTGCTACTGGCTGAGGCCATCCACATTATACCATGGCATGTGCTCTCTGTGAGGCTATCGTCACCACACCAGGGCCTGTATTGCTGGCTTAGGGCATCCACATTGCACCAGGGCTAGTGCTCCCTCTGAGGCCAACTTCACGACAGCAGGGCCTGCGCTGAGGTCTGAGGCCATCCACATTACACCAGGTACAGTTCTTCCTGTGAGGCCATCTTCATCACACCACTGCCTGCGTTGCTGGCAGAGGCCATCCACATTGCACCTGGGCCAATGCTCCCTGTGAGGCCATATTCACCACACCAGGGCCTGTGCTGCTGCCTGATACCATACACATTTTACCAGGGCCTGTGTTACTGGGTCATGCCATCCACATTACACCAGGGCCTCTGCTGCTCGTTGATGCCATCCACAATGCACCAGGGTGTGTGGTGCTGACCGATACCATCCACATTTCACCAGGACCACTGTTGTTGGCTGAGGCCATAAACTTTACATCAAGGACAGTGATTCCTGTGAGTTCATCTTCACCACACCAGGGCCTGTACTGTTGGATGAGGCCATCCACATTACACCAGGGCCTGTGGTGGGCTCTTTTATCAAGATGGCGCCGAGTATGGCAGCCTCGTCGCGAGCTCTCCCAAGCAACAGCTTTTTTCTGTGTTTAATTTTACCTTTCCTTCATTTTTTCGCGAGTAGCACATGTCTCCTTGTGTACGACCGACAAACCTTACTGGACATAAAAGACGGTCTTTCTTTCTTTTTTTTTTTTTTTGATGATTTACCGTATTTTATTTTATTTTATTTTATTTTTTTTAATATTTTTATTGAGAGACAAGTGTACAGTAGTTTACAATGACAACACAATCTGTTCCCCTCACATATTTTTTAGTTTTTCTTACATGAACAGACACAATAACACACACACAGGCACACCTACACACACGCTTAAGTAAACAAACAAAACAAAACCTAATAAGAAACCCAAAACAAACACAAACCCCAAAAGGGGGGGAAAAAAAAAAAAAAAAAAAAAAAGGGGGGGGGGGGAAGAGACATGATATTAATCAGCTGGTAGAGCGTTTAATGACTTGCAATAGTCCACGAAGGGGCCCCAGATAGAATAAAATTCTCTGTATTTGCCCTTCGCCACAAGGCCTATCTTTTGCAATTTAAGAGATGACATCACATCTCTAAACCAAAAAGAAACTGAAGGTGGCTTTGAAGATTTCCAAAGGAGTAAGATGCAACGTCTAGCCAAAAGTGATGTAAAGGCTAATATTTTGAAGTGTGTAGGGTCGGTTAGACCAGTGTTGACTGGAAGCCCAAAAACAGCTAGAAAAGGGTCCATGCAGATTTGGGTCCCAAGAGCTTTGGAAAGAATAACTGAATACTGACTCCAGAAGCCATGGAGTCTTGGGCACAGAAAGAACATATGGCCTAAGTCACATGGGGTGGCATGACATCTCTCACACTGATCCATCACTTGTGGGTAAATCTCAGACAGACGAGACTTTGAATAGTAAACCCTGTACAACACCTTGAACTGGATGAGTTGTAACCTGGCACAGGACGTACTATAACGGACATTGGATACTGCTTTCTCCCATTGCTGATCCGAAAAAATTATTCCTAACTCCTGCTCCCAAGCCCCCCTAATTTTAGCAACGGAATGGACATTTAAATCCATAAGTTGTTTATATATTAAAGATATAATTGACTTCTTATTGGGTTTAAGGGATAAGAATTCCTCCCACGGTTGGACATTTGGGAGAAGAGGGTAGGAGGGGAAGAGAGCAGAAGTGCAATGCCGTGCCTGAAAATAACGGAATAGATTGGTAGCCGGAAGATTTGTTTCTGAACACAGGTCTAAAAAAGTTAAGAAAGTGCCATCTTTATAGAGATCCTTAAATGTATTAATACCATGACGCTTCCACTGTACATAGGTACCATCAATGAGGCCAGGAGTAAACAGATGGTTCTGCGTGATGGGCATGTGTACTGACGCAGAGATGTACTTAAAATGACTCCTGAATTGTGACCAGACCCTTAGACTAGACTGTACCACGGGATTTTGGGTGAAATGAGAAGGCTTAAGTGGTAGTGGAGAGAATAATAAAGCTTCTAAGGATGAGGAAGTGCACGACAGGCGTTCCAGTTTGCACCACAGCAGGTCTTGAGATTCAAGCCAATGGGTCAATTTGTGAACATGAGAGGACCAATAGTAAAATAAAAAAAGACGGTCTTTCTTATAACTTTCCGGATTTCAAGTTTTGCAACACGGACGCTCCGTTTGCAGACCCCCCATTCATCTCACCTGAGACGCCTTTGTTCTCTGGCCCTGGAGGCCGCAAACGCCGACGCAGAGGGAGAAGATCTGGCGTTCTGGTTCGACTGGGACGGCGCACTAACAGACCACCGTTACCCAGTTTATTACTGGCTAATGTGCAGTCTCTGGAGAACAAGCTGTGCGAGCTTCGGGCACGGATCTCATTCCAGCGAGAGATGCGGGACTGCTGCGTGATCTGCCTCACAGAAACCTGGCTATCGGACAAGGTACCGGACTCCGCAATACAACTACCGGGGTTCTCCGTGCATCGCGCGGACAGGTCACAGGATCTTACTGGGAAAAGCAGAGGCGGTGGTGTGTGTTTCATGATCAACAACAGCTGGTGTGATTATGCGAACGTGCTCCCGGTCAAATCCTTCTGCTCACCGGACCTGGAGTACCTGATGATTAAGTGCCGGCCATTCTGGCTACCGAGGGAATTTACAGCAGTGATTATTACGGCTGTTTACATTCCCCCACAAGCCGACACTGACCGAGCACTCAGGGAACTGTACAGCGCGATCAGCAGCGAGGAAACCGCACACCCAGAGGCAGCGTTTATCACGACCGGGGACTTTAATAAGGGAAACCTGAAGAAAGTCTCACCCAAACTCCACCAACACATCCATTTTAACACGCGTGGAGACCGGCTACTCGACCACTGCTACACCTCTTTCCGGGATGCGTACAAAGCCCTCCCCCGCGCTCCATTCGGCCAATCAGATCACCGCTCCATCCTGCTCCTGCCCGCCTACAGGCAGAAGCTGAAACAGGAAGCTCCAACCCGGAGGGCGGTGCACTGTTGGACGGACCAATCGGAGTCTGCGCTGCGGGACTGTTTTGATCACGCGGACTGGGAAATGTTTCACGTGGCTGCTAGGGACATTGATGAATACACAGACTCAGTCTGCGGATTTATCAGGAAATGCGTGGAAGATGTCGTCCCATCCAGAACAGTCAAATCCTTCCCAAATCAAAAACCCTGGATTAACGGAGATGTTCGTGCGGCACTGGCGGCACGGAGCACCGCCTTTGCCTCCGCAAACACATCGGACTACAAACACGCACATTACCAACTCCGGAAGACGATCAAAGCAGCCAAACGTGAGTACAGGGACAGGGTGGAGCAACAGTTTGACAACCCTCGGAGTATGTGGCAGGGACTAAACACGATCACAGACTTTAGAGGGAAAACCAGCACACCGCAGACCACGGCCTCTCTGTGTGAGGATCTAAACGTATTCTACGCTAGATTCGACACAGCGAACACCATGAGACCGGACAGTGTGCGCACCGCGGATGACGTCAGTGCGCACACTGTGTCTGAGGAGGATGTGCGGAAGTGCTTCAGGAAGGTGAACGCACGCAAAGCTACTGGTCTGGACGGGATTCCCGGCCGCGTCCTCAAGTCATGCGCGGATCAGCTGGCTGGAGTGTTCACGCACATCTTCAACCTTTCCCTCTCTCTGTCTGTAGTCCCAGCCTGCTTCAAAATGGCCACCATCGTCCCTGTACCCAAATCCTCCACCATCTCCTCATTGAACGACTGGCGACCTGTAGCCCTGACCCCCATCGTAAGCAAATGCTTCGAGAAGCTGGTCAGGGACTTCATCTGCTCTGCACTACCCGACTCTTTCGCCAAGACAATGCGTTTCTCACTGTTACATGCATTTGAATGGGGAACTCGACCGAAACAAAGTATAGGTTTTCATTATGTGAATAACTTGGAAATCTTAGCTCAAACAGCTGCAAAACCTGTTTTCCCAGCACGGAGACCTTGAGTTCTATAAGATAAAGCCATAAACATGTGTATCCGAGTCTTCTATCAAAAGTTACAGCTATTTATATGAAGTTGTACAAAAACGCTTTCTTTCGCCAAGACAGTGCGTTTCTCACTGTTACATGCATTTGAATGGGGAACTCGACCGAAACAAAGTATAAGTTTTCATTATGTGAATAACTTGGAAATCTTAGCTCAAACAGCTGCAAAACCTGTTTTCCCAGCACGGAGACCTTGAGTTCTATAATATAAGGCCATAAACATGTTTGACTGAGTCTTCTATCAAAAGTTACAGCTATTTATATGAAGTTGTACAAAATAGCTTTCTTTCGCCAAGACAGTGCGTTTCTCACTGTTACATGCATTTGAATAGGGAACTCGACCGAAACAAAGTATAGGTTTTCATTATGTGAATAACTTGGAAATCTTAGCTCAAACAGCTGCAAAACCTGTTTGCCCAGCACGGAGACCTTGAGTTCTATAAGATAAAGCCATAAACATGTGTATCCGAGTCTTCTATCAAAAGTTACAGCTATTTATATGAAGTTGTACAAAAACGCTTTCTTTCGCCAAGACAGTGCGTTTCTCACTGTTACATGCATTTGAATGGGGAACTCGACCGAAACAAAGTATAGGTTTTCATTATGTGAATAACTTGGAAATCTTAGCTCAAACAGCGGCAAAACCTGTTTGCCCAGCACGGAGACCTTGAGTTCTATAAGATAAAGCCATAAACATGTGTATCAAAGTCTTCTATCAAAAGTTACAGCTATTTATATGAAGTTGTACAAAAACGCTTTCTTTCGCCAAGACAGTGCGTTTCTGCCTGTTACATGCATTTGAATGGGGAACTCGACCGAAACAAAGTATAGGTTTTCATTATGTGAATAACTTGGAAATCTTAGCTCAAACAGCTGCAAAACCTATTTATCCCAGCACGGAGACCTTGAGTTCTATAAGATAAAGCCATAAACATGTGTATCCGAGTCTTCTATCAAAAGTTACAGCTATTTATATGAAGTTGTACAAAAACGCTTTCTTTCGCCAAGACAGTGCGTTTCTCACTGTTACATGCATTTGAATGGGGAACTCGACCGAAACAAAGTATAAGTTTTCATTATGTGAATAACTTGGAAATCTTAGCTCAAACAGCTGCAAAACCTGTTTGCCCAGCACGGAGACCTTGAGTTCTATAAGATAAAGCCATAAACATGTGTATCCGAGTCTTCTATCAAAAGTTACAGCTATTTCTATGAAGTTGTACAAAAACGCTTTCTTTCGCCAAGACAGTGCGTTTCTCACTGTTACATGCATTTGAATGGGGAACTCGACCGAAACAAAGTATAAGTTTTCATTATGTGAATAACTTGGAAATCTTAGCTCAAACAGCTGCAAAACCTGTTTGCCCAGCACGGAGACCTTGAGTTCTATAAGATAAAGCCATAAACATGTGTATCCGAGTCTTCTATCAAAAGTTACAGCTATTTCTATGAAGTTGTACAAAAACGCTTTCTTTCGCCAAGACAGTGAGTAACACTGTTACATGCATTTGAATGGGGAACTCGACCGAAACAAAGTATAAGTTTTCATTATGTGAATAACTTGGAAATCTTAGCTCAAACAGCTGCAAAACCTGTTTTCCCAGCACGGAGACCTTGAGTTCTATAAGATAAAGCCATAAACATGTTTGTCTGAGTCTTCTATCAAAAGTTACAGCTATTTCTATGAAGTTGTACAAAATAGCTTTCTTTCGCCAAGACAGTGCGTTTCTCACTGTTACATGCATTTGAATGGGGAACTCGACCGAAACAAAGTATAAGTTTTCATTATGTGAATAACTTGGAAATCTTAGCTCAAACAGCTGCAAAACCTGTTTTCCCAGCACGGAGACCTTGAGTTCTATAATATAAGGCCATAAACATGTTTGTCTGAGTCTTCTATCAAAAGTTACAGCTATTTCTATGAAGTTGTACAAAAACGCTTTCTTTCGCCAAGACAGTGCGTTTCTCACTGTTACATGCATTTGAAGTGGGAACTCGACCAAAACAAAGTATAGGTTTTCATTATGTGAATAACTTGGAAATCTTAGCTCAAACAGCTGCAAAACCTGTTTGACCAGCACGGAGACCTTGAGTTCTATAATATAAGGCCATAAACATGTTTGTCTGAGTCTTCTATCAAAAGTTACAGCTATTTCTATGAAGTTGTACAAAATAGCTTTCTTTCGCCAAGACAGTGCGTTTCTCACTGTTACATGCATTTGAATGGGGAACTCGACCGAAACAAAGTATAGGTTTTCATTATGTGAATAACTTGGAAATCTTAGCTCAAACAGCTGCAAAACCTGTTTGCCCAGCACGGGAAACTTGAGTTCTATAAGATAAAGCCATAAACATGTGTATCCGAGTCTTCTATCAAAAGTTACAGCTATTTATATGAAGTTGTACAAAAACGCTTTCTTTCGCCAAGACAGTGTGTTTCTCACTGTTACATGCATTTGAATGGGGGAACTCCACCGAAACAAAGTATAGGTTTTCATTATGTGAATAACTTGGAAATCTTAGCTCAAACAGCTGCAAAACCTATTTGCCCTGCACGGAGACCTTGAGTTCTATAAGATAAAGCCATAAACATGTGTATCCGAGTCTTCTATCAAAAGTTACAGCTATTTATATGAAGTTGTACAAAAACGCTTTCTTTCGCCAAGACAGTGCGTTTCTCACTGTTACATGCATTTGAATGGGGAACTCGACCGAAACAAAGTATAAGTTTTCATTATGTGAATAACTTGGAAATCTTAGCTCAAACAGCTGCAAAACCTGTTTTCCCAGCACGTAGACCTTGAGTTCTATAATATAAGGCCATAAACATGTTTGTCCTAGTCTTCTATCAAAAGTTACAGCTATTTATATGAAGTTTTACAAAAACGCTTTCTTTCGCCAAGACAGTGCGTTTCTCACTGTTACATGCATTTGAAGTGGGAACTCGACCGAAACAAAGTATAGGTTTTCATTATGTGAATAACTTGGAAATCTTAGCTCAAACAGCTGCAAAACCTGTTTGCCCAGCACAGAGACCTTGAGTTCTATAAGATAAAGCCATAAACATGTGTATCCGAGTCTTCTATCAAAAGTTACAGCTATTTATATGAAGTTGTACAAAAACGCTTTCTTTCGCCAAGACAGTGCGTTTCTCACTGTTACATGCATTTGAATGGGGAACTCGACCGAAACAAAGTATAGGTTTTCATTATGTGAATAACTTGGAAATCTTAGCTCAAACAGCTGCAAAACCTATTTGCCCTGCACGGAGACCTTGAGTTCTATAAGATAAAGCCATAAACATGTGTATCCGAGTCTTCTATCAAAAGTTACAGCTATTTATATGAAGTTGTACAAAAACGCTTTCTTTCGCCAAGACAGTGCGTTTCTGCCTGTTACATGCATTTGAATGGGGAACTCGACCGAAACAAAGTATAGGTTTTCATTATGTGAATAACTTGGAAATCTTAGCTCAAACAGCTGCAAAACCTATTTACCCAGCACGGAGACCTTGAGTTCTATAAGATAAAGCCATAAACATGTGTATCAAAGTCTTCTATCAAAAGTTACAGCTATTTCTATGAAGTTGTACAAAAACGCTTTCTTTCGCCAAGACAGTGCGTTTCTGCCTGTTACATGCATTTGAATGGGGAACTCGACCGAAACAAAGTATAAGTTTTCATTATGTGAATAACTTGGAAATCTTAGCTCAAACAGCTGCAAAACCTGTTTGCCCAGCACGGAGACCTTGAGTTCTATAAGATAAAGCCATAAACATGTGTATCCGAGTCTTCTATCAAAAGTTACAGCTATTTCTATGAAGTTGTACAAAAACGCTTTCTTTCGCCAAGACAGTGCGTTTCTCACTGTTACATGCATTTGAATGGGGAACTCGACCGAAACAAAGTATAAGTTTTCATTATGTGAATAACTTGGAAATCTTAGCTCAAACAGCTGCAAAACCTGTTTGCCCAGCACGGAGACCTTGAGTTCTATAAGATAAAGCCATAAACATGTGTATCAAAGTCTTCTATCAAAAGTTACAGCTATTTATATGAAGTTGTACAAAAACGCTTTCTTTCGCCAAGACAGTGCGTTTCTCACTGTTACATGCATTTGAATGGGGAACTCGACCGAAACAAAGTATAGGTTTTCATTATGTGAATAACTTGGAAATCTTAGCTCAAACAGCTGCAAAACCTGTTTTCCCAGCACGGGAACCTTGAGTTCTATAATATAAGGCCATAAACATGTTTGTCTGAGTCTTCTATCAAAAGTTACAGCTATTTATATGAAGTTGTACAAAAACGCTTTCTTTCGCCAAGACAGTGCGTTTCTCACTGTTACATGCATTTGAATGGGGAACTCGACCGAAACAAAGTATAAGTTTTCATTATGTGAATAACTTGGAAATCTTAGCTCAAACAGCTGCAAAACCTGTTTGCCCAGCACGGAGACCTTGAGTTCTATAAGATAAAGCCATAAACATGTGTATCCGAGTCTTCTATCAAAAGTTACAGCTATTTCTATGAAGTTGTACAAAAACGCTTTCTTTCGCCAAGACAGTGCGTTTCTCACTGTTACATGCATTTTGAATGGGGAACTCGACCGAAACAAAGTATAGGTTTTCATTATGTGAATAACTTGGAAATCTTAGCTCAAACAGCTGCAAAACCTGTTTGCCCAGCACGGGAACCTTGAGTTCTATAAGATAAAGCCATAAACATGTGTATCCGAGTCTTCTATCAAAAGTTACAGCTATTCATATGAAGTTGTACAAAAACGCTTTCTTTCGCCAAGACAGTGCGTTTCTCACTGTTACATGCATTTGAATGGGGAACTCGACCGAAACAAAGTATAAGTTTTCATTATGTGAATAACTTGGAAATCTTAGCTCAAACAGCTGCAAAACCTGTTTTCCCAGCACGGGAACCTTGAGTTCTATAAGATAAAGCCATAAACATGTGTATCAGAGTCTTCTATCAAAAGTTACAGCTATTCATATGAAGTTGTACAAAAACGCTTTCTTTCGCCAAGACAGTGCGTTTCTCACTGTTACATGCATTTGAATGGGGAACTCGACCGAAACAAAGTATAAGTTTTCATTATGTGAATAACTTGGAAATCTTAGCTCAAACAGCTGCAAAACCTGTTTGCCCAGCACGGAGACCTTGAGTTCTATAAGATAAAGCCATAAACATGTGTATCCGAGTCTTCTATCAAAAGTTACAGGTATTTCTATGAAGTTGTACAAAAACGCTTTCTTTCGCCAAGACAGTGCGTTTCTCACTGTTACATGCATTTGAATGGGGAACTCGACCGAAACAAAGTATAAGTTTTCATTATGTGAATAACTTGGAAATCTTAGCTCAAACAGCTGCAAAACCTGTTTTCCCAGCACGGAGACCTTGAGTTCTATAAGATAAAGCCATAAACATGTGTATCCGAGTCTTCTATCAAAAGTTACAGCTATTTCTATGAAGTTGTACAAAAACGCTTTCTTTCGCCAAGACAGTGCGTTTCTCACTGTTACATGCATTTGAATGGGGAACTCGACCGAAACAAAGTATAGGTTTTCATTATGTGAATAACTTGGAAATCTTAGCTCAAACAGCGGCAAAACCTGTTTGCCCAGCACGGAGACCTTGAGTTCTATAAGATAAAGCCATAAACATGTGTATCAAAGTCTTCTATCAAAAGTTACAGCTATTTATATGAAGTTGTACAAAAACGCTTTCTTTCGCCAAGACAGTGCGTTTCTGCCTGTTACATGCATTTGAATGGGGAACTCGACCGAAACAAAGTATAGGTTTTCATTATGTGAATAACTTGGAAATCTTAGCTCAAACAGCTGCAAAACCTATTTATCCCAGCACGGAGACCTTGAGTTCTATAAGATAAAGCCATAAACATGTGTATCCGAGTCTTCTATCAAAAGTTACAGCTATTTATATGAAGTTGTACAAAAACGCTTTCTTTCGCCAAGACAGTGCGTTTCTCACTGTTACATGCATTTGAATGGGGAACTCGACCGAAACAAAGTATAAGTTTTCATTATGTGAATAACTTGGAAATCTTAGCTCAAACAGCTGCAAAACCTGTTTGCCCAGCACGGAGACCTTGAGTTCTATAAGATAAAGCCATAAACATGTGTATCCGAGTCTTCTATCAAAAGTTACAGCTATTTCTATGAAGTTGTACAAAAACGCTTTCTTTCGCCAAGACAGTGCGTTTCTCACTGTTACATGCATTTGAATGGGGAACTCGACCGAAACAAAGTATAAGTTTTCATTATGTGAATAACTTGGAAATCTTAGCTCAAACAGCTGCAAAACCTGTTTGCCCAGCACGGAGACCTTGAGTTCTATAAGATAAAGCCATAAACATGTGTATCCGAGTCTTCTATCAAAAGTTACAGCTATTTCTATGAAGTTGTACAAAAACGCTTTCTTTCGCCAAGACAGTGAGTAACACTGTTACATGCATTTGAATGGGGAACTCGACCGAAACAAAGTATAAGTTTTCATTATGTGAATAACTTGGAAATCTTAGCTCAAACAGCTGCAAAACCTGTTTTCCCAGCACGGAGACCTTGAGTTCTATAAGATAAAGCCATAAACATGTTTGTCTGAGTCTTCTATCAAAAGTTACAGCTATTTCTATGAAGTTGTACAAAATAGCTTTCTTTCGCCAAGACAGTGCGTTTCTCACTGTTACATGCATTTGAATGGGGAACTCGACCGAAACAAAGTATAGGTTTTCATTATGTGAATAACTTGGAAATCTTAGCTCAAACAGCTGCAAAACCTGTTTGCCCAGCACGGAGACCTTGAGTTCTATAAGATAAAGCCATAAACATGTGTATCAAAGTCTTCTATCAAAAGTTACAGCTATTTATATGAAGTTGTACAAAAACGCTTTCTTTCGCCAAGACAGTGCGTTTCTGCCTGTTACATGCATTTGAATGGGGAACTCGACCGAAACAAAGTATAAGTTTTCATTATGTGAATAACTTGGAAATCTTAGCTCAAACAGCTGCAAAACCTGTTTGCCCAGCACGGAGACCTTGAGTTCTATAAGATAAAGCCATAAACATGTGTATCCGAGTCTTCTATCAAAAGTTACAGCTATTTATATGAAGTTGTACAAAAACGCTTTCTTTCGCCAAGACAGTGCGTTTCTCACTGTTACATGCATTTGAATGGGGAACTCGACCGAAACAAAGTATAAGTTTTCATTATGTGAATAACTTGGAAATCTTAGCTCAAACAGCTGCAAAACCTGTTTTCCCAGCACGGAGACCTTGAGTTCTATAATATAAGGCCATAAACATGTTTGTCTGAGTCTTCTATCAAAAGTTACAGCTATTTCTATGAAGTTGTACAAAAACGCTTTCTTTCGCCAAGACAGTGCGTTTCTCACTGTTACATGCATTTGAAGTGGGAACTCGACCAAAACAAAGTATAGGTTTTCATTATGTGAATAACTTGGAAATCTTAGCTCAAACAGCTGCAAAACCTGTTTGACCAGCACGGAGACCTTGAGTTCTATAATATAAGGCCATAAACATGTTTGTCTGAGTCTTCTATCAAAAGTTACAGCTATTTCTATGAAGTTGTACAAAATAGCTTTCTTTCGCCAAGACAGTGCGTTTCTCACTGTTACATGCATTTGAATGGGGAACTCGACCGAAACAAAGTATAGGTTTTCATTATGTGAATAACTTGGAAATCTTAGCTCAAACAGCTGCAAAACCTGTTTGCCCAGCACGGGAAACTTGAGTTCTATAAGATAAAGCCATAAACATGTGTATCCGAGTCTTCTATCAAAAGTTACAGCTATTTATATGAAGTTGTACAAAAACGCTTTCTTTCGCCAAGACAGTGTGTTTCTCACTGTTACATGCATTTGAATGGGGGAACTCCACCGAAACAAAGTATAGGTTTTCATTATGTGAATAACTTGGAAATCTTAGCTCAAACAGCTGCAAAACCTATTTACCCAGCACGGAGACCTTGAGTTCTATAATATAAGGCCATAAACATGTTTGTCTGAGTCTTCTATCAAAAGTTACAGCTATTTCTATGAAGTTGTACAAAATAGCTTTCTTTCGCCAAGACAGTGCGTTTCTCACTGTTACATGCATTTGAATGGGGAACTCGACCGAAACAAAGTATAGGTTTTCATTATGTGAATAACTTGGAAATCTTAGCTCAAACAGCTGCAAAACCTGTTTGCCCAGCACGGGAAACTTGAGTTCTATAAGATAAAGCCATAAACATGTGTATCCGAGTCTTCTATCAAAAGTTACAGCTATTTATATGAAGTTGTACAAAAACGCTTTCTTTCGCCAAGACAGTGTGTTTCTCACTGTTACATGCATTTGAATGGGGGAACTCCACCGAAACAAAGTATAGGTTTTCATTATGTGAATAACTTGGAAATCTTAGCTCAAACAGCTGCAAAACCTATTTGCCCTGCACGGAGACCTTGAGTTCTATAAGATAAAGCCATAAACATGTGTATCCGAGTCTTCTATCAAAAGTTACAGCTATTTATATGAAGTTGTACAAAAACGCTTTCTTTCGCCAAGACAGTGCGTTTCTCACTGTTACATGCATTTGAATGGGGAACTCGACCGAAACAAAGTATAAGTTTTCATTATGTGAATAACTTGGAAATCTTAGCTCAAACAGCTGCAAAACCTGTTTTCCCAGCACGTAGACCTTGAGTTCTATAATATAAGGCCATAAACATGTTTGTCCTAGTCTTCTATCAAAAGTTACAGCTATTTATATGAAGTTGTACAAAAACGCTTTCTTTCGCCAAGACAGTGCGTTTCTCACTGTTACATGCATTTGAATGGGGAACTCGACCGAAACAAAGTATAGGTTTTCATTATGTGAATAACTTGGAAATCTTAGCTCAAACAGCTGCAAAACCTGTTTGCCCAGCACAGAGACCTTGAGTTCTATAAGATAAAGCCATAAACATGTGTATCCGAGTCTTCTATCAAAAGTTACAGCTATTTATATGAAGTTGTACAAAAACGCTTTCTTTCGCCAAGACAGTGCGTTTCTCACTGTTACATGCATTTGAATGGGGAACTCGACCGAAACAAAGTATAGGTTTTCATTATGTGAATAACTTGGAAATCTTAGCTCAAACAGCTGCAAAACCTATTTGCCCTGCACGGAGACCTTGAGTTCTATAAGATAAAGCCATAAACATGTGTATCCGAGTCTTCTATCAAAAGTTACAGCTATTTATATGAAGTTGTACAAAAACGCTTTCTTTCGCCAAGACAGTGCGTTTCTGCCTGTTACATGCATTTGAATGGGGAACTCGACCGAAACAAAGTATAGGTTTTCATTATGTGAATAACTTGGAAATCTTAGCTCAAACAGCTGCAAAACCTATTTACCCAGCACGGAGACCTTGAGTTCTATAAGATAAAGCCATAAACATGTGTATCAAAGTCTTCTATCAAAAGTTACAGCTATTTCTATGAAGTTGTACAAAAACGCTTTCTTTCGCCAAGACAGTGCGTTTCTGCCTGTTACATGCATTTGAATGGGGAACTCGACCGAAACAAAGTATAAGTTTTCATTATGTGAATAACTTGGAAATCTTAGCTCAAACAGCTGCAAAACCTGTTTGCCCAGCACGGAGACCTTGAGTTCTATAAGATAAAGCCATAAACATGTGTATCCGAGTCTTCTATCAAAAGTTACAGCTATTTCTATGAAGTTGTACAAAAACGCTTTCTTTCGCCAAGACAGTGCGTTTCTCACTGTTACATGCATTTGAATGGGGAACTCGACCGAAACAAAGTATAAGTTTTCATTATGTGAATAACTTGGAAATCTTAGCTCAAACAGCTGCAAAACCTGTTTGCCCAGCACGGAGACCTTGAGTTCTATAAGATAAAGCCATAAACATGTGTATCAAAGTCTTCTATCAAAAGTTACAGCTATTTATATGAAGTTGTACAAAAACGCTTTCTTTCGCCAAGACAGTGCGTTTCTCACTGTTACATGCATTTGAATGGGGAACTCGACCGAAACAAAGTATAGGTTTTCATTATGTGAATAACTTGGAAATCTTAGCTCAAACAGCTGCAAAACCTGTTTTCCCAGCACGGGAACCTTGAGTTCTATAATATAAGGCCATAAACATGTTTGTCTGAGTCTTCTATCAAAAGTTACAGCTATTTATATGAAGTTGTACAAAAACGCTTTCTTTCGCCAAGACAGTGCGTTTCTCACTGTTACATGCATTTGAATGGGGAACTCGACCGAAACAAAGTATAAGTTTTCATTATGTGAATAACTTGGAAATCTTAGCTCAAACAGCTGCAAAACCTGTTTGCCCAGCACGGAGACCTTGAGTTCTATAAGATAAAGCCATAAACATGTGTATCCGAGTCTTCTATCAAAAGTTACAGCTATTTCTATGAAGTTGTACAAAAACGCTTTCTTTCGCCAAGACAGTGCGTTTCTCACTGTTACATGCATTTTGAATGGGGAACTCGACCGAAACAAAGTATAGGTTTTCATTATGTGAATAACTTGGAAATCTTAGCTCAAACAGCTGCAAAACCTGTTTGCCCAGCACGGGAACCTTGAGTTCTATAAGATAAAGCCATAAACATGTGTATCCGAGTCTTCTATCAAAAGTTACAGCTATTCATATGAAGTTGTACAAAAACGCTTTCTTTCGCCAAGACAGTGCGTTTCTCACTGTTACATGCATTTGAATGGGGAACTCGACCGAAACAAAGTATAAGTTTTCATTATGTGAATAACTTGGAAATCTTAGCTCAAACAGCTGCAAAACCTGTTTTCCCAGCACGGGAACCTTGAGTTCTATAAGATAAAGCCATAAACATGTGTATCAGAGTCTTCTATCAAAAGTTACAGCTATTCATATGAAGTTGTACAAAAACGCTTTCTTTCGCCAAGACAGTGCGTTTCTCACTGTTACATGCATTTGAATGGGGAACTCGACCGAAACAAAGTATAAGTTTTCATTATGTGAATAACTTGGAAATCTTAGCTCAAACAGCTGCAAAACCTGTTTGCCCAGCACGGAGACCTTGAGTTCTATAAGATAAAGCCATAAACATGTGTATCCGAGTCTTCTATCAAAAGTTACAGGTATTTCTATGAAGTTGTACAAAAACGCTTTCTTTCGCCAAGACAGTGCGTTTCTCACTGTTACATGCATTTGAATGGGGAACTCGACCGAAACAAAGTATAAGTTTTCATTATGTGAATAACTTGGAAATCTTAGCTCAAACAGCTGCAAAACCTGTTTTCCCAGCACGGAGACCTTGAGTTCTATAAGATAAAGCCATAAACATGTGTATCCGAGTCTTCTATCAAAAGTTACAGCTATTTCTATGAAGTTGTACAAAAACGCTTTCTTTCGCCAAGACAGTGCGTTTCTCACTGTACATGCATTTTGAATGGGGAACTCGACCGAAACAAAGTATAGGTTTTCATTATGTGAATAACTTGGAAATCTTAGCTCAAACAGCTGCAAAACCTGTTTGCCCAGCACAGAGACCTTGAGTTCTATAAGATAAAGCCATAAACATGTGTATCCGAGTCTTCTATCAAAAGTTACAGCTATTTATATGAAGTTGTACAAAAACGCTTTCTTTCGCCAAGACAGTGCGTTTCTCACTGTTACATGCATTTGAATGGGGAACTCGACCGAAACAAAGTATAGGTTTTCATTATGTGAATAACTTGGAAATCTTAGCTCAAACAGCTGCAAAACCTATTTGCCCTGCACGGAGACCTTGAGTTCTATAAGATAAAGCCATAAACATGTGTATCCGAGTCTTCTATCAAAAGTTACAGCTATTTATATGAAGTTGTACAAAAACGCTTTCTTTCGCCAAGACAGTGCGTTTCTCACTGTTACATGCATTTGAAGTGGGAACTCGACCAAAACAAAGTATAAGTTTTTATTATGTGAATAACTTGGAAATCTTAGCTCAAACAGCTGCAAAACCTGTTTTCCCAGCACGGAGACCTTGAGTTCTATAAGATAAAGCCATAAACATGTTTGTCTGAGTCTTCTATCAAAAGTTACAGCTATTTATATGAAGTTGTACAAAATAGCTTTCTTTCGCCAAGACAGTGCGTTTCTCACTGTTACATGCATTTGAATGGGGAACTCGACCGAAACAAAGTATAAGTTTTCATTATGTGAATAACTTGGAAATCTTAGCTCAAACAGCTGCAAAACCTGTTTTCCCAGCACGGGAACCTTGAGTTCTATAAGATAAAGCCATAAACATGTGTATCCGAGTCTTCTATCAAAAGTTACAGCTATTTCTATGAAGTTGTACAAAAACGCTTTCTTTCGCCAAGACAGTGCGTTTCTCACTGTTACATGCATTTTGAATGGGGAACTCGACCGAAACAAAGTATAGGTTTTCATTATGTGAATAACTTGGAAATCTTAGCTCAAACAGCTGCAAAACCTGTTTGCCCAGCACGGGATCCTTGAGTTCTATAAGATAAAGCCATAAACATGTGTATCCGAGTCTTCTATCAAAAGTTACAGCTATTCATATGAAGTTGTACAAAAACGCTTTCTTTCGCCAAGACAGTGCGTTTCTCACTGTTACATGCATTTGAATGGGGAACTCGACCGAAACAAAGTATAAGTTTTCATTATGTGAATAACTTGGAAATCTTAGCTCAAACAGCTGCAAAACCTGTTTTCCCAGCACGGAGACCTTGAGTTCTATAAGATAAAGCCATAAACATGTGTATCCGAGTCTTCTATCAAAAGTTACAGCTATTTCTATGAAGTTGTACAAAAACGCTTTCTTTCGCCAAGACAGTGCGTTTCTCACTGTACATGCATTTTGAATGGGGAACTCGACCGAAACAAAGTATAGGTTTTCATTATGTGAATAACTTGGAAATCTTAGCTCAAACAGCTGCAAAACCTGTTTGCCCAGCACAGAGACCTTGAGTTCTATAAGATAAAGCCATAAACATGTGTATCCGAGTCTTCTATCAAAAGTTACAGCTATTTATATGAAGTTGTACAAAAACGCTTTCTTTCGCCAAGACAGTGCGTTTCTCACTGTTACATGCATTTGAATGGGGAACTCGACCGAAACAAAGTATAGGTTTTCATTATGTGAATAACTTGGAAATCTTAGCTCAAACAGCTGCAAAACCTATTTGCCCTGCACGGAGACCTTGAGTTCTATAAGATAAAGCCATAAACATGTGTATCCGAGTCTTCTATCAAAAGTTACAGCTATTTATATGAAGTTGTACAAAAACGCTTTCTTTCGCCAAGACAGTGCGTTTCTGCCTGTTACATGCATTTGAATGGGGAACTCGACCGAAACAAAGTATAGGTTTTCATTATGTGAATAACTTGGAAATCTTAGCTCAAACAGCTGCAAAACCTATTTACCCAGCACGGAGACCTTGAGTTCTATAAGATAAAGCCATAAACATGTGTATCAAAGTCTTCTATCAAAAGTTACAGCTATTTCTATGAAGTTGTACAAAAACGCTTTCTTTCGCCAAGACAGTGCGTTTCTGCCTGTTACATGCATTTGAATGGGGAACTCGACCGAAACAAAGTATAGGTTTTCATTATGTGAATAACTTGGAAATCTTAGCTCAAAGAGCTGCAAAACCTGTTTACCCAGCACGGAGACCTTGAGTTTTATAAGATAAAGCCACAAACATGTGTATCCGAGTCTTCTATCAAAAGTTACAGCTATTTATATGAAGTTGTACAAAAACGCTTTCTTTCGCCAAGACAGTGCGTTTCTCACTGTTACATGCATTTGAATGGGGAACTCGACCGAAACAAAGTATAAGTTTTCATTATGTGAATAACTTGGAAATCTTAGCTCAAACAGCTGCAAAACCTGTTTGCCCAGCACGGAGACCTTGAGTTCTATAAGATAAAGCCATAAACATGTGTATCCGAGTCTTCTATCAAAAGTTACAGCTATTTCTATGAAGTTGTACAAAAACGCTTTCTTTCGCCAAGACAGTGCGTTTCTCACTGTTACATGCATTTGAATGGGGAACTCGACCGAAACAAAGTATAAGTTTTCATTATGTGAATAACTTGGAAATCTTAGCTCAAACAGCTGCAAAACCTGTTTGCCCAGCACGGAGACCTTGAGTTCTATAAGATAAAGCCATAAACATGTGTATCAAAGTCTTCTATCAAAAGTTACAGCTATTTATATGAAGTTGTACAAAAACGCTTTCTTTCGCCAAGACAGTGCGTTTCTCACTGTTACATGCATTTGAATGGGGAACTCGACCGAAACAAAGTAAAGGTTTTCATTATGTGAATAACTTGGAAATCTTAGCTCAAACAGCTGCAAAACCTGTTTTCCCAGCACGGGAACCTTGAGTTCTATAATATAAGGCCATAAACATGTTTGTCTGAGTCTTCTATCAAAAGTTACAGCTATTTATATGAAGTTGTACAAAAACGCTTTCTTTCGCCAAGACAGTGCGTTTCTCACTGTTACATGCATTTGAATGGGGAACTCGACCGAAACAAAGTATAAGTTTTCATTATGTGAATAACTTGGAAATCTTAGCTCAAACAGCTGCAAAACCTGTTTGCCCAGCACGGAGACCTTGAGTTCTATAAGATAAAGCCATAAACATGTGTATCCGAGTCTTCTATCAAAAGTTACAGCTATTTATATGAAGTTGTACAAAAACGCTTTCTTTCGCCAAGACAGTGCGTTTCTCACTGTTACATGCATTTTGAATGGGGAACTCGACCGAAACAAAGTATAGGTTTTCATTATGTGAATAACTTGGAAATCTTAGCTCAAACAGCTGCAAAACCTGTTTGCCCAGCACGGGAACCTTGAGTTCTATAAGATAAAGCCATAAACATGTGTATCCGAGTCTTCTATCAAAAGTTACAGCTATTCATATGAAGTTGTACAAAAACGCTTTCTTTCGCCAAGACAGTGCGTTTCTCACTGTTACATGCATTTGAATGGGGAACTCGACCGAAACAAAGTATAAGTTTTCATTATGTGAATAACTTGGAAATCTTAGCTCAAACAGCTGCAAAACCTGTTTTCCCAGCACGGGAACCTTGAGTTCTATAAGATAAAGCCATAAACATGTGTATCAGAGTCTTCTATCAAAAGTTACAGCTATTCATATGAAGTTGTACAAAAACGCTTTCTTTCGCCAAGACAGTGCGTTTCTCACTGTTACATGCATTTGAATGGGGAACTCGACCGAAACAAAGTATAAGTTTTCATTATGTGAATAACTTGGAAATCTTAGCTCAAACAGCTGCAAAACCTGTTTGCCCAGCACGGAGACCTTGAGTTCTATAAGATAAAGCCATAAACATGTGTATCCGAGTCTTCTATCAAAAGTTACAGGTATTTATATGAAGTTGTACAAAAACGCTTTCTTTCGCCAAGACAGTGCGTTTCTCACTGTTACATGCATTTGAATGGGGAACTCGACCGAAACAAAGTATAAGTTTTCATTATGTGAATAACTTGGAAATATTAGCTCAAACAGCTGCAAAACCTGTTTTCCCAGCACGGAGACCTTGAGTTCTATAATATAAGGCCATAAACATGTTTGTCTGAGTCTTCTATCAAAAGTTACAGCTATTTCTATGAAGTTGTACAAAAACGTTTTCTTTCGCCAAGACAGTGTGTTTCTCACTGTACATGCATTTTGAATGGGGAACTCGACCGAAACAAAGTATAGGTTTTCATTATGTGAATAACTTGGAAATATTAGCTCAAACAGCTGCAAAACCTGTTTTCCCAGCACGGAGACCTTGAGTTCTATAATATAAGGCCATAAACATGTTTGTCTGAGTCTTCTATCAAAAGTTACAGCTATTTCTATGAAGTTGTACAAAAACGCTTTCTTTCGCCAAGACAGTGTGTTTCTCACTGTTACATGCATTTGAATGGGGAACTCGACCGAAACAAAGTATAAGTTTTCATTATGTGAATAACTTGGAAATATTAGCTCAAACAGCTGCAAAACCTGTTTTCCCAGCACGGAGACCTTGAGTTCTATAATATAAGGCCATAAACATGTTTGTCTGAGTCTTCTATCAAAAGTTACAGCTATTTCTATGAAGTTGTACAAAATAGCTTTCTTTCGCCAAGACAGTGTGTTTCTCACTGTTACATGCATTTTGAATGGGGAACTCGACCGAAACAAAGTATAGGTTTTCATTATGTGAATAACTTGGAAATCTTAGCTCAAACAGCTGCAAAACCTGTTTGCCCAGCACGGAGACCTTGAGTTCTATAAGATAAAGCCATAAACATGTGTATCCGAGTCTTCTATCAAAAGTTACAGCTATTTATATGAAGTTGTACAAAAACGCTTTCTTTCGCCAAGACAGTGCGTTTCTCACTGTTACATGCATTTGAATGGGGAACTCGACCGAAACAAAGTATAAGTTTTCATTATGTGAATAACTTGGAAATATTAGCTCAAACAGCTGCAAAACCTGTTTGCCCAGCACGGAGACCTTGAGTTCTATAAGATAAAGCCATAAACATGTTTGTCTGAGTCTTCTATCAAAAGTTACAGCTATTTATATGAAGTTGTACAAAAACGCTTTCTTTCGCCAAGACAGTGCGTTTCTCACTGTTACATGCATTTGAATGGGGAACTCGACCGAAACAAAGTATAAGTTTTCATTATGTGAATAACTTGGAAATCTTAGCTCAAACAGCTGCAAAACCTGTTTTCCCAGCACGGGAACCTTGAGTTCTATAAGATAAAGCCATAAACATGTGTATCCGAGTCTTCTATCAAAAGTTACAGCTATTTCTATGAAGTTGTACAAAAACGCTTTCTTTCGCCAAGACAGTGCGTTTCTCACTGTTACATGCATTTTGAATGGGGAACTCGACCGAAACAAAGTATAGGTTTTCATTATGTGAATAACTTGGAAATCTTAGCTCAAACAGCTGCAAAACCTGTTTGCCCAGCACGGGATCCTTGAGTTCTATAAGATAAAGCCATAAACATGTGTATCCGAGTCTTCTATCAAAAGTTACAGCTATTCATATGAAGTTGTACAAAAACGCTTTCTTTCGCCAAGACAGTGCGTTTCTCACTGTTACATGCATTTGAATGGGGAACTCGACCGAAACAAAGTATAAGTTTTCATTATGTGAATAACTTGGAAATCTTAGCTCAAACAGCTGCAAAACCTGTTTTCCCAGCACGGAGACCTTGAGTTCTATAAGATAAAGCCATAAACATGTGTATCCGAGTCTTCTATCAAAAGTTACAGCTATTTCTATGAAGTTGTACAAAAACGCTTTCTTTCGCCAAGACAGTGCGTTTCTCACTGTACATGCATTTTGAATGGGGAACTCGACCGAAACAAAGTATAGGTTTTCATTATGTGAATAACTTGGAAATCTTAGCTCAAACAGCTGCAAAACCTGTTTGCCCAGCACGGAGACCTTGAGTTCTATAAGATAAAGCCATAAACATGTGTATCCGAGTCTTCTATCAAAAGTTACAGGTATTTCTATGAAGTTGTACAAAAACGCTTTCTTTCGCCAAGACAGTGCGTTTCTCACTGTTACATGCATTTGAATGGGGAACTCGACCGAAACAAAGTATAAGTTTTCATTATGTGAATAACTTGGAAATATTAGCTCAAACAGCTGCAAAACCTGTTTTCCCAGCACGGAGACCTTGAGTTCTATAAGATAAAGCCATAAACATGTTTGTCTGAGTCTTCTATCAAAAGTTACAGCTATTTCTATGAAGTTGTACAAAAACGTTTTCTTTCGCCAAGACAGTGCGTTTCTCACTGTTACATGCATTTTGAATGGGGAACTCGACCGAAACAAAGTATAGGTTTTCATTATGTGAATAACTTGGAAATCTTAGCTCAAACAGCTGCAAAACCTGTTTGCCCAGCACGGAGACCTTGAGTTCTATAAGATAAAGCCATAAACATGTGTATCCGAGTCTTCTATCAAAAGTTACAGCTATTTCTATGAAGTTGTACAAAAACGCTTTCTTTCGCCAAGACAGTGCGTTTCTGCCTGTTACATGCATTTGAATGGGGAACTCGACCGAAACAAAGTATAAGTTTTCAATATGTGAATAACTTGGAAATCTTAGCTCAAACAGCTGCAAAACCTGTTTTCCCAGCACGGGAACCTTGAGTTCTATAAGATAAAGCCATAAACATGTGTATCCGAGTCTTCTATCAAAAGTTACAGCTATTCATATGAAGTTGTACAAAAACGCTTTCTTTCGCCAAGACAGTGCGTTTCTCACTGTTACATGCATTTGAATGGGGAACGCGACCGAAACAAAGTATACGTTTTCAATATGTGAATAACTTGGAAATCTTAGCTCAAACAGCTGCAAAACCTGTTTTCCCAGCACGGAGACCTTGAGTTCTATAATATAAGGCCATAAACATGTTTGTCTGAGTCTTCTATCAAAAGTTACAGCTATTTATATGAAGTTGTACAAAATAGCTTTCTTTCGCCAAGACAGTGCGTTTCTCACTGTTACATGCATTTGAATGGGGAACTCGACCGAAACAAAGTATAAGTTTTCATTATGTGAATAACTTGGAAATCTTAGCTCAAACAGCTGCAAAACCTGTTTTCCCAGCACGGAGACCTTGAGTTCTATAAGATAAAGCCATAAACATGTGTATCCGAGTCTTCTATCAAAAGTTACAGCTATTTCTATGAAGTTGTACAAAAACGCTTTCTTTCGCCAAGACAGTGCGTTTCTCACTGTTACATGCATTTGAATGGGGAACTCGACCGAAACAAAGTATAAGTTTTCATTATGTGAATAACTTGGAAATCTTAGCTCAAACAGCTGCAAAACCTGTTTTCCCAGCACGGAGACCTTGAGTTCTATAATATAAGGCCATAAACATGTTTGTCTGAGTCTTCTATCAAAAGTTACAGCTATTTCTATGAAGTTGTACAAAAACGTTTTCTTTCGCCAAGACAGTGCGTTTCTCACTGTTACATGCATTTTGAATGGGGAACTCGACCGAAACAAAGTATAGGTTTTCATTATGTGAATAACTTGGAAATCTTAGCTCAAACAGCTGCAAAACCTGTTTGCCCAGCACGGAGACCTTGAGTTCTATAAGATAAAGCCATAAACATGTGTATCCGAGTCTTCTATCAAAAGTTACAGCTATTTCTATGAAGTTGTACAAAAACGCTTTCTTTCGCCAAGACAGTGCGTTTCTCACTGTTACATGCATTTGAATGGGGAACTCGACCGAAACAAAGTATAAGTTTTCATTATGTGAATAACTTGGAAATCTTAGCTCAAACAGCTGCAAAACCTGTTTTCCCAGCACGGAGACCTTGAGTTCTATAAGATAAAGCCATAAACATGTTTGTCTGAGTCTTCTATCAAAAGTTACAGCTATTCATATGAAGTTGTACAAAAACGCTTTCTTTCGCCAAGACAGTGCGTTTCTCACTGTTACATGCATTTGAATGGGGAACTCGACCGAAACAAAGTATAAGTTTTCATTATGTGAATAACTTGGAAATATTAGCTCAAACAGCTGCAAAACCTGTTTGCCCAGCACGGAGACCTTGAGTTCTATAAGATAAAGCCATAAACATGTTTGTCTGAGTCTTCTATCAAAAGTTACAGCTATTTATATGAAGTTGTACAAAAACGCTTTCTTTCGCCAAGACAGTGCGTTTCTCACTGTTACATGCATTTGAATGGGGAACTCGACCGAAACAAAGTATAAGTTTTCATTATGTGAATAACTTGGAAATCTTAGCTCAAACAGCTGCAAAACCTGTTTTCCCAGCACGGGAACCTTGAGTTCTATAAGATAAAGCCATAAACATGTGTATCCGAGTCTTCTATCAAAAGTTACAGCTATTTCTATGAAGTTGTACAAAAACGCTTTCTTTCGCCAAGACAGTGCGTTTCTCACTGTTACATGCATTTTGAATGGGGAACTCGACCGAAACAAAGTATAGGTTTTCATTATGTGAATAACTTGGAAATCTTAGCTCAAACAGCTGCAAAACCTGTTTGCCCAGCACGGGATCCTTGAGTTCTATAAGATAAAGCCATAAACATGTGTATCCGAGTCTTCTATCAAAAGTTACAGCTATTCATATGAAGTTGTACAAAAACGCTTTCTTTCGCCAAGACAGTGCGTTTCTCACTGTTACATGCATTTGAATGGGGAACTCGACCGAAACAAAGTATAAGTTTTCATTATGTGAATAACTTGGAAATCTTAGCTCAAACAGCTGCAAAACCTGTTTTCCCAGCACGGAGACCTTGAGTTCTATAAGATAAAGCCATAAACATGTGTATCCGAGTCTTCTATCAAAAGTTACAGCTATTTCTATGAAGTTGTACAAAAACGCTTTCTTTCGCCAAGACAGTGCGTTTCTCACTGTACATGCATTTTGAATGGGGAACTCGACCGAAACAAAGTATAGGTTTTCATTATGTGAATAACTTGGAAATCTTAGCTCAAACAGCTGCAAAACCTGTTTGCCCAGCACGGAGACCTTGAGTTCTATAAGATAAAGCCATAAACATGTGTATCCGAGTCTTCTATCAAAAGTTACAGGTATTTCTATGAAGTTGTACAAAAACGCTTTCTTTCGCCAAGACAGTGCGTTTCTCACTGTTACATGCATTTGAATGGGGAACTCGACCGAAACAAAGTATAAGTTTTCATTATGTGAATAACTTGGAAATATTAGCTCAAACAGCTGCAAAACCTGTTTTCCCAGCACGGAGACCTTGAGTTCTATAAGATAAAGCCATAAACATGTTTGTCTGAGTCTTCTATCAAAAGTTACAGCTATTTCTATGAAGTTGTACAAAAACGTTTTCTTTCGCCAAGACAGTGCGTTTCTCACTGTTACATGCATTTTGAATGGGGAACTCGACCGAAACAAAGTATAGGTTTTCATTATGTGAATAACTTGGAAATCTTAGCTCAAACAGCTGCAAAACCTGTTTGCCCAGCACGGAGACCTTGAGTTCTATAAGATAAAGCCATAAACATGTGTATCCGAGTCTTCTATCAAAAGTTACAGCTATTTCTATGAAGTTGTACAAAAACGCTTTCTTTCGCCAAGACAGTGCGTTTCTGCCTGTTACATGCATTTGAATGGGGAACTCGACCGAAACAAAGTATAAGTTTTCAATATGTGAATAACTTGGAAATCTTAGCTCAAACAGCTGCAAAACCTGTTTTCCCAGCACGGGAACCTTGAGTTCTATAAGATAAAGCCATAAACATGTGTATCCGAGTCTTCTATCAAAAGTTACAGCTATTCATATGAAGTTGTACAAAAACGCTTTCTTTCGCCAAGACAGTGCGTTTCTCACTGTTACATGCATTTGAATGGGGAACGCGACCGAAACAAAGTATACGTTTTCAATATGTGAATAACTTGGAAATCTTAGCTCAAACAGCTGCAAAACCTGTTTTCCCAGCACGGAGACCTTGAGTTCTATAATATAAGGCCATAAACATGTTTGTCTGAGTCTTCTATCAAAAGTTACAGCTATTTATATGAAGTTGTACAAAATAGCTTTCTTTCGCCAAGACAGTGCGTTTCTCACTGTTACATGCATTTGAATGGGGAACTCGACCGAAACAAAGTATAAGTTTTCATTATGTGAATAACTTGGAAATCTTAGCTCAAACAGCTGCAAAACCTGTTTTCCCAGCACGGAGACCTTGAGTTCTATAAGATAAAGCCATAAACATGTGTATCCGAGTCTTCTATCAAAAGTTACAGCTATTTCTATGAAGTTGTACAAAAACGCTTTCTTTCGCCAAGACAGTGCGTTTCTCACTGTTACATGCATTTGAATGGGGAACTCGACCGAAACAAAGTATAAGTTTTCATTATGTGAATAACTTGGAAATCTTAGCTCAAACAGCTGCAAAACCTGTTTTCCCAGCACGGAGACCTTGAGTTCTATAATATAAGGCCATAAACATGTTTGTCTGAGTCTTCTATCAAAAGTTACAGCTATTTCTATGAAGTTGTACAAAAACGTTTTCTTTCGCCAAGACAGTGCGTTTCTCACTGTTACATGCATTTTGAATGGGGAACTCGACCGAAACAAAGTATAGGTTTTCATTATGTGAATAACTTGGAAATCTTAGCTCAAACAGCTGCAAAACCTGTTTGCCCAGCACGGAGACCTTGAGTTCTATAAGATAAAGCCATAAACATGTGTATCCGAGTCTTCTATCAAAAGTTACAGCTATTTCTATGAAGTTGTACAAAAACGCTTTCTTTCGCCAAGACAGTGCGTTTCTCACTGTTACATGCATTTGAATGGGGAACTCGACCGAAACAAAGTATAAGTTTTCATTATGTGAATAACTTGGAAATCTTAGCTCAAACAGCTGCAAAACCTGTTTTCCCAGCACGGAGACCTTGAGTTCTATAAGATAAAGCCATAAACATGTTTGTCTGAGTCTTCTATCAAAAGTTACAGCTATTCATATGAAGTTGTACAAAAACGCTTTCTTTCGCCAAGACAGTGCGTTTCTCACTGTTACATGCATTTGAATGGGGAACTCGACCGAAACAAAGTATAAGTTTTCATTATGTGAATAACTTGGAAATATTAGCTCAAACAGCTGCAAAACCTGTTTTCCCAGCACGGAGACCTTGAGTTCTATAATATAAGGCCATAAACATGTTTGTCTGAGTCTTCTATCAAAAGTTACAGCTATTTCTATGAAGTTGTACAAAAACGTTTTCTTTCGCCAAGACAGTGTGTTTCTCACTGTTACATGCATTTTGAATGGGGAACTCGACCGAAACAAAGTATAAGTTTTCATTATGTGAATAACTTGGAAATATTAGCTCAAACAGCTGCAAAACCTGTTTTCCCAGCACGGAGACCTTGAGTTCTATAATATAAGGCCATAAACATGTTTGTCTGAGTCTTCTATCAAAAGTTACAGCTATTTCTATGAAGTTGTACAAAATAGCTTTCTTTCGCCAAGACAGTGTGTTTCTCACTGTTACATGCATTTTGAATGGGGAACTCGACCGAAACAAAGTATAGGTTTTCATTATGTGAATAACTTGGAAATCTTAGCTCAAACAGCTGCAAAACCTGTTTGCCCAGCACGGAGACCTTGAGTTCTATAAGATAAAGCCATAAACATGTGTATCCGAGTCTTCTATCAAAAGTTACAGCTATTTATATGAAGTTGTACAAAAACGCTTTCTTTCGCCAAGACAGTGCGTTTCTCACTGTTACATGCATTTGAATGGGGAACTCGACCGAAACAAAGTATAAGTTTTCATTATGTGAATAACTTGGAAATATTAGCTCAAACAGCTGCAAAACCTGTTTTCCCAGCACGGAGACCTTGAGTTCTATAATATAAGGCCATAAACATGTTTGTCTGAGTCTTCTATCAAAAGTTACAGCTATTTCTATGAAGTTGTACAAAAACGTTTTCTTTCGCCAAGACAGTGCGTTTCTCACTGTTACATGCATTTTGAATGGGGAACTCGACCGAAACAAAGTATAGGTTTTCATTATGTGAATAACTTGGAAATCTTAGCTCAAACAGCTGCAAAACCTGTTTGCCCAGCACGGAGACCTTGAGTTCTATAAGATAAAGCCATAAACATGTGTATCCGAGTCTTCTATCAAAAGTTACAGCTATTTCTATGAAGTTGTACAAAAACGCTTTCTTTCGCCAAGACAGTGCGTTTCTGCCTGTTACATGCATTTGAATGGGGAACTCGACCGAAACAAAGTATAAGTTTTCAATATGTGAATAACTTGGAAATCTTAGCTCAAACAGCTGCAAAACCTGTTTTCCCAGCACGGGAACCTTGAGTTCTATAAGATAAAGCCATAAACATGTGTATCCGAGTCTTCTATCAAAAGTTACAGCTATTCATATGAAGTTGTACAAAAACGCTTTCTTTCGCCAAGACAGTGCGTTTCTCACTGTTACATGCATTTGAATGGGGAACTCGACCGAAACAAAGTATAAGTTTTCATTATGTGAATAACTTGGAAATCTTAGCTCAAACAGCTGCAAAACCTGTTTTCCCAGCACGGAGACCTTGAGTTCTATAATATAAGGCCATAAACATGTTTGTCTGAGTCTTCTATCAAAAGTTACAGCTATTTATATGAAGTTGTACAAAATAGCTTTCTTTCGCCAAGACAGTGCGTTTCTCACTGTTACATGCATTTGAATGGGGAACTCGACCGAAACAAAGTATAAGTTTTCATTATGTGAATAACTTGGAAATCTTAGCTCAAACAGCTGCAAAACCTGTTTTCCCAGCACGGAGACCTTGAGTTCTATAAGATAAAGCCATAAACATGTGTATCCGAGTCTTCTATCAAAAGTTACAGCTATTTCTATGAAGTTGTACAAAAACGCTTTCTTTCGCCAAGACAGTGCGTTTCTCACTGTTACATGCATTTGAATGGGGAACTCGACCGAAACAAAGTGTAAGTTTTCATTATGTGAATAACTTGGAAATCTTAGCTCAAACAGCTGCAAAACCTGTTTGCCCAGCACGGAGACCTTGAGTTCTATAAGATAAAGCCATAAACATGTTTGTCTGAGTCTTCTATCAAAAGTTACAGCTATTTATATGAAGTTGTACAAAATAGCTTTCTTTCGCCAAGACAGTGCGTTTCTCACTGTTACATGCATTTGAATGGGGAACTCGACCGAAACAAAGTATAAGTTTTCAATATGTGAATAACTTGGAAATCTTAGCTCAAACAGCTGCAAAACCTGTTTTCCCAGCACGGGAACCTTGAGTTCTATAAGATAAAGCCATAAACATGTGTATCCGAGTCTTCTATCAAAAGTTACAGCTATTCATATGAAGTTGTACAAAAACGCTTTCTTTCGCCAAGACAGTGCGTTTCTCACTGTTACATGCATTTGAATGGGGAACTCGACCGAAACAAAGTATAAGTTTTCATTATGTGAATAACTTGGAAATCTTAGCTCAAACAGCTGCAAAACCTGTTTTCCCAGCACGGAGACCTTGAGTTCTATAATATAAGGCCATAAACATGTTTGTCTGAGTCTTCTATCAAAAGTTACAGCTATTTATATGAAGTTGTACAAAATAGCTTTCTTTCGCCAAGACAGTGCGTTTCTCACTGTTACATGCATTTGAATGGGGAACTCGACCGAAACAAAGTATAAGTTTTCATTATGTGAATAACTTGGAAATCTTAGCTCAAACAGCTGCAAAACCTGTTTGCCCAGCACGGAGACCTTGAGTTCTATAAGATAAAGCCATAAACATGTGTATCCGAGTCTTCTATCAAAAGTTACAGGTATTTATATGAAGTTGTACAAAAACGCTTTCTTTCGCCAAGACAGTGCGTTTCTCACTGTTACATGCATTTGAATGGGGAACTCGACCGAAACAAAGTATAAGTTTTCATTATGTGAATAACTTGGAAATATTAGCTCAAACAGCTGCAAAACCTGTTTTCCCAGCACGGAGACCTTGAGTTCTATAATATAAGGCCATAAACATGTTTGTCTGAGTCTTCTATCAAAAGTTACAGCTATTTCTATGAAGTTGTACAAAAACGTTTTCTTTCGCCAAGACAGTGTGTTTCTCACTGTACATGCATTTTGAATGGGGAACTCGACCGAAACAAAGTATAGGTTTTCATTATGTGAATAACTTGGAAATATTAGCTCAAACAGCTGCAAAACCTGTTTTCCCAGCACGGAGACCTTGAGTTCTATAATATAAGGCCATAAACATGTTTGTCTGAGTCTTCTATCAAAAGTTACAGCTATTTCTATGAAGTTGTACAAAAACGCTTTCTTTCGCCAAGACAGTGTGTTTCTCACTGTTACATGCATTTGAATGGGGAACTCGACCGAAACAAAGTATAAGTTTTCATTATGTGAATAACTTGGAAATATTAGCTCAAACAGCTGCAAAACCTGTTTTCCCAGCACGGAGACCTTGAGTTCTATAATATAAGGCCATAAACATGTTTGTCTGAGTCTTCTATCAAAAGTTACAGCTATTTCTATGAAGTTGTACAAAAACGCTTTCTTTCGCCAAGACAGTGTGTTTCTCACTGTTACATGCATTTTGAATGGGGAACTCGACCGAAACAAAGTATAGGTTTTCATTATGTGAATAACTTGGAAATCTTAGCTCAAACAGCTGCAAAACCTGTTTGCCCAGCACGGAGACCTTGAGTTCTATAAGATAAAGCCATAAACATGTGTATCCGAGTCTTCTATCAAAAGTTACAGCTATTTATATGAAGTTGTACAAAAACGCTTTCTTTCGCCAAGACAGTGCGTTTCTCACTGTTACATGCATTTGAATGGGGAACTCGACCGAAACAAAGTATAAGTTTTCATTATGTGAATAACTTGGAAATATTAGCTCAAACAGCTGCAAAACCTGTTTGCCCAGCACGGAGACCTTGAGTTCTATAAGATAAAGCCATAAACATGTTTGTCTGAGTCTTCTATCAAAAGTTACAGCTATTTATATGAAGTTGTACAAAAACGCTTTCTTTCGCCAAGACAGTGCGTTTCTCACTGTTACATGCATTTGAATGGGGAACTCGACCGAAACAAAGTATAAGTTTTCATTATGTGAATAACTTGGAAATCTTAGCTCAAACAGCTGCAAAACCTGTTTTCCCAGCACGGGAACCTTGAGTTCTATAAGATAAAGCCATAAACATGTGTATCCGAGTCTTCTATCAAAAGTTACAGCTATTTCTATGAAGTTGTACAAAAACGCTTTCTTTCGCCAAGACAGTGCGTTTCTCACTGTTACATGCATTTTGAATGGGGAACTCGACCGAAACAAAGTATAGGTTTTCATTATGTGAATAACTTGGAAATCTTAGCTCAAACAGCTGCAAAACCTGTTTGCCCAGCACGGGATCCTTGAGTTCTATAAGATAAAGCCATAAACATGTGTATCCGAGTCTTCTATCAAAAGTTACAGCTATTCATATGAAGTTGTACAAAAACGCTTTCTTTCGCCAAGACAGTGCGTTTCTCACTGTTACATGCATTTGAATGGGGAACTCGACCGAAACAAAGTATAAGTTTTCATTATGTGAATAACTTGGAAATCTTAGCTCAAACAGCTGCAAAACCTGTTTTCCCAGCACGGAGACCTTGAGTTCTATAAGATAAAGCCATAAACATGTGTATCCGAGTCTTCTATCAAAAGTTACAGCTATTTCTATGAAGTTGTACAAAAACGTTTTCTTTCGCCAAGACAGTGCGTTTCTCACTGTACATGCATTTTGAATGGGGAACTCGACCGAAACAAAGTATAGGTTTTCATTATGTGAATAACTTGGAAATGTTAGCTCAAACAGCTGCAAAACCTGTTTGCCCAGCACGGAGACCTTGAGTTCTATAAGATAAAGCCATAAACATGTGTATCCGAGTCTTCTATCAAAAGTTACAGGTATTTCTATGAAGTTGTACAAAAACGCTTTCTTTCGCCAAGACAGTGCGTTTCTCACTGTTACATGCATTTGAATGGGGAACTCGACCGAAACAAAGTATAAGTTTTCATTATGTGAATAACTTGGAAATATTAGCTCAAACAGCTGCAAAACCTGTTTTCCCAGCACGGAGACCTTGAGTTCTATAAGATAAAGCCATAAACATGTTTGTCTGAGTCTTCTATCAAAAGTTACAGCTATTTCTATGAAGTTGTACAAAAACGTTTTCTTTCGCCAAGACAGTGCGTTTCTCACTGTTACATGCATTTTGAATGGGGAACTCGACCGAAACAAAGTATAGGTTTTCATTATGTGAATAACTTGGAAATCTTAGCTCAAACAGCTGCAAAACCTGTTTGCCCAGCACGGAGACCTTGAGTTCTATAAGATAAAGCCATAAACATGTGTATCCGAGTCTTCTATCAAAAGTTACAGCTATTTCTATGAAGTTGTACAAAAACGCTTTCTTTCGCCAAGACAGTGCGTTTCTGCCTGTTACATGCATTTGAATGGGGAACTCGACCGAAACAAAGTATAAGTTTTCAATATGTGAATAACTTGGAAATCTTAGCTCAAACAGCTGCAAAACCTGTTTTCCCAGCACGGGAACCTTGAGTTCTATAAGATAAAGCCATAAACATGTGTATCCGAGTCTTCTATCAAAAGTTACAGCTATTCATATGAAGTTGTACAAAAACGCTTTCTTTCGCCAAGACAGTGCGTTTCTCACTGTTACATGCATTTGAATGGGGAACGCGACCGAAACAAAGTATAAGTTTTCAATATGTGAATAACTTGGAAATCTTAGCTCAAACAGCTGCAAAACCTGTTTTCCCAGCACGGAGACCTTGAGTTCTATAATATAAGGCCATAAACATGTTTGTCTGAGTCTTCTATCAAAAGTTACAGCTATTTATATGAAGTTGTACAAAATAGCTTTCTTTCGCCAAGACAGTGCGTTTCTCACTGTTACATGCATTTGAATGGGGAACTCGACCGAAACAAAGTATAAGTTTTCATTATGTGAATAACTTGGAAATCTTAGCTCAAACAGCTGCAAAACCTGTTTTCCCAGCACGGAGACCTTGAGTTCTATAAGATAAAGCCATAAACATGTGTATCCGAGTCTTCTATCAAAAGTTACAGCTATTTCTATGAAGTTGTACAAAAACGCTTTCTTTCGCCAAGACAGTGCGTTTCTCACTGTTACATGCATTTGAATGGGGAACTCGACCGAAACAAAGTATAAGTTTTCATTATGTGAATAACTTGGAAATCTTAGCTCAAACAGCTGCAAAACCTGTTTTCCCAGCACGGAGACCTTGAGTTCTATAATATAAGGCCATAAACATGTTTGTCTGAGTCTTCTATCAAAAGTTACAGCTATTTCTATGAAGTTGTACAAAAACGCTTTCTTTCGCCAAGACAGTGCGTTTCTCACTGTTACATGCATTTGAATGGGGAACTCGACCGAAACAAAGTATAAGTTTTCATTATGTGAATAACTTGGAAATCTTAGCTCAAACAGCTGCAAAACCTGTTTTCCCAGCACGGAGACCTTGAGTTCTATAAGATAAAGCCATAAACATGTTTGTCTGAGTCTTCTATCAAAAGTTACAGCTATTCATATGAAGTTGTACAAAAACGCTTTCTTTCGCCAAGACAGTGCGTTTCTCACTGTTACATGCATTTGAATGGGGAACTCGACCGAAACAAAGTATAAGTTTTCATTATGTGAATAACTTGGAAATCTTAGCTCAAACAGCTGCAAAACCTGTTTGCCCAGCACGGAGACCTTGAGTTCTATAAGATAAAGCCATAAACATGTGTATCCGAGTCTTCTATCAAAAGTTACAGGTATTTCTATGAAGTTGTACAAAAACGCTTTCTTTCGCCAAGACAGTGCGTTTCTCACTGTTACATGCATTTGAATGGGGAACTCGACCGAAACAAAGTATAAGTTTTCATTATGTGAATAACTTGGAAATATTAGCTCAAACAGCTGCAAAACCTGTTTTCCCAGCACGGAGACCTTGAGTTCTATAATATAAGGCCATAAACATGTTTGTCTGAGTCTTCTATCAAAAGTTACAGCTATTTCTATGAAGTTGTACAAAAACGTTTTCTTTCGCCAAGACAGTGTGTTTCTCACTGTTACATGCATTTTGAATGGGGAACTCGACCGAAACAAAGTATAGGTTTTCATTATGTGAATAACTTGGAAATCTTAGCTCAAACAGCTGCAAAACCTGTTTGCCCAGCACGGAGACATTGAGTTCTATAAGATAAAGCCATAAACATGTGTATCCGAGTCTTCTATCAAAAGTTACAGGTATTTCTATGAAGTTGTACAAAAACGCTTTCTTTCGCCAAGACAGTGCGTTTCTCACTGTTACATGCATTTGAATGGGGAACTCGACCGAAACAAAGTATAAGTTTTCATTATGTGAATAACTTGGAAATATTAGCTCAAACAGCTGCAAAACCTGTTTTCCCAGCACGGAGACCTTGAGTTCTATAATATAAGGCCATAAACATGTTTGTCTGAGTCTTCTATCAAAAGTTACAGCTATTTCTATGAAGTTGTACAAAATAGCTTTCTTTCGCCAAGACAGTGTGTTTCTCACTGTTACATGCATTTTGAATGGGGAACTCGACCGAAACAAAGTATAGGTTTTCATTATGTGAATAACTTGGAAATCTTAGCTCAAACAGCTGCAAAACCTGTTTGCCCAGCACGGAGACCTTGAGTTCTATAAGATAAAGCCATAAACATGTGTATCCGAGTCTTCTATCAAAAGTTACAGCTATTTATATGAAGTTGTACAAAAACGCTTTCTTTCGCCAAGACAGTGCGTTTCTCACTGTTACATGCATTTGAATGGGGAACTCGACCGAAACAAAGTATAAGTTTTCATTATGTGAATAACTTGGAAATATTAGCTCAAACAGCTGCAAAACCTGTTTTCCCAGCACGGAGACCTTGAGTTCTATAATATAAGGCCATAAACATGTTTGTCTGAGTCTTCTATCAAAAGTTACAGCTATTTCTATGAAGTTGTACAAAAACGTTTTCTTTCGCCAAGACAGTGCGTTTCTCACTGTTACATGCATTTTGAATGGGGAACTCGACCGAAACAAAGTATAGGTTTTCATTATGTGAATAACTTGGAAATCTTAGCTCAAACAGCTGCAAAACCTGTTTGCCCAGCACGGAGACCTTGAGTTCTATAAGATAAAGCCATAAACATGTGTATCCGAGTCTTCTATCAAAAGTTACAGCTATTTCTATGAAGTTGTACAAAAACGCTTTCTTTCGCCAAGACAGTGCGTTTCTGCCTGTTACATGCATTTGAATGGGGAACTCGACCGAAACAAAGTATAAGTTTTCAATATGTGAATAACTTGGAAATCTTAGCTCAAACAGCTGCAAAACCTGTTTTCCCAGCACGGGAACCTTGAGTTCTATAAGATAAAGCCATAAACATGTGTATCCGAGTCTTCTATCAAAAGTTACAGCTATTCATATGAAGTTGTACAAAAGCGCTTTCTTTCGCCAAGACAGTGCGTTTCTCACTGTTACATGCATTTGAATGGGGAACGCGACCGAAACAAAGTATAAGTTTTCAATATGTGAATAACTTGGAAATCTTAGCTCAAACAGCTGCAAAACCTGTTTTCCCAGCACGGAGACCTTGAGTTCTATAAGATAAAGCCATAAACATGTTTGTCTGAGTCTTCTATCAAAAGTTACAGCTATTTATATGAAGTTGTACAAAATAGCTTTCTTTCGCCAAGACAGTGCGTTTCTCACTGTTACATGCATTTGAATGGGGAACTCGACCGAAACAAAGTATAAGTTTTCATTATGTGAATAACTTGGAAATCTTAGCTCAAACAGCTGCAAAACCTGTTTTCCCAGCACGGAGACCTTGAGTTCTATAAGATAAAGCCATAAACATGTTTGTCTGAGTCTTCTATCAAAAGTTACAGCTATTTATATGAAGTTGTACAAAATAGCTTTCTTTCGCCAAGACAGTGCGTTTCTCACTGTTACATGCATTTGAATGGGGAACTCGACCGAAACAAAGTATAAGTTTTCAATATGTGAATAACTTGGAAATCTTAGCTCAAACAGCTGCAAAACCTGTTTTCCCAGCACGGGAACCTTGAGTTCTATAAGATAAAGCCATAAACATGTGTATCCGAGTCTTCTATCAAAAGTTACAGCTATTCATATGAAGTTGTACAAAAACGCTTTCTTTCGCCAAGACAGTGCGTTTCTCACTGTTACATGCATTTGAATGGGGAACTCGACCGAAACAAAGTATAAGTTTTCATTATGTGAATAACTTGGAAATCTTAGCTCAAACAGCTGCAAAACCTGTTTTCCCAGCACGGAGACCTTGAGTTCTATAATATAAGGCCATAAACATGTTTGTCTGAGTCTTCTATCAAAAGTTACAGCTATTTATATGAAGTTGTACAAAATAGCTTTCTTTCGCCAAGACAGTGCGTTTCTCACTGTTACATGCATTTGAATGGGGAACTCGACCGAAACAAAGTATAAGTTTTCATTATGTGAATAACTTGGAAATCTTAGCTCAAACAGCTGCAAAACCTGTTTTCCCAGCACGGAGACCTTGAGTTCTATAAGATAAAGCCATAAACATGTGTATCCGAGTCTTCTATCAAAAGTTACAGCTATTTCTATGAAGTTGTACAAAAACGCTTTCTTTCGCCAAGACAGTGCGTTTCTCACTGTTACATGCATTTGAATGGGGAACTCGACCGAAACAAAGTGTAAGTTTTCATTATGTGAATAACTTGGAAATCTTAGCTCAAACAGCTGCAAAACCTGTTTGCCCAGCACGGAGACCTTGAGTTCTATAAGATAAAGCCATAAACATGTTTGTCTGAGTCTTCTATCAAAAGTTACAGCTATTTATATGAAGTTGTACAAAATAGCTTTCTTTCGCCAAGACAGTGCGTTTCTCACTGTTACATGCATTTGAATGGGGAACTCGACCGAAACAAAGTATAAGTTTTCAATATGTGAATAACTTGGAAATCTTAGCTCAAACAGCTGCAAAACCTGTTTTCCCAGCACGGGAACCTTGAGTTCTATAAGATAAAGCCATAAACATGTGTATCCGAGTCTTCTATCAAAAGTTACAGCTATTCATATGAAGTTGTACAAAAACGCTTTCTTTCGCCAAGACAGTGCGTTTCTCACTGTTACATGCATTTGAATGGGGAATTCGACCGAAACAAAGTATAAGTTTTCATTATGTGAATAACTTGGAAATCTTAGCTCAAACAGCTGCAAAACCTGTTTTCCCAGCACGGAGACCTTGAGTTCTATAAGATAAAGCCATAAACATGTGTATCCGAGTCTTCTATCAAAAGTTACAGCTATTTCTATGAAGTTGTACAAAAACGCTTTCTTTCGCCAAGACAGTGCGTTTCTCACTGTTACATGCATTTGAATGGGGAACTCGACCGAAACAAAGTGTAAGTTTTCATTATGTGAATAACTTGGAAATCTTAGCTCAAACAGCTGCAAAACCTGTTTTCCCAGCACGGAGACCTTGAGTTCTATAATATAAGGCCATAAACATGTTTGTCTGAGTCTTCTATCAAAAGTTACAGCTATTTGTATGAAGTTGTACAAAAACGTTTTCTTTCGCCAAGACAGTGCGTTTCTCACTGTTACATGCATTTTGAATGGGGAACTCGACCGAAACAAAGTATAGGTTTTCATTATGTGAATAACTTGGAAATCTTAGCTCAAACAGCTGCAAAACCTGTTTGCCCAGCACGGAGACCTTGAGTTCTATAAGATAAAGCCATAAACATGTGTATCCGAGTCTTCTATCAAAAGTTACAGCTATTTCTATGAAGTTGTACAAAAACGCTTTCTTTCGCCAAGACAGTGCGTTTCTCACTGTTACATGCATTTTGAATGGGGAACTTGACCGAAACAAAGTATAGGTTTTCATTATGTGAATAACTTGGAAATCTTAGCTCAAACAGCTGCAAAACCTGTTTGCCCAGCACGGGAACCTTGAGTTCTATAAGATAAAGCCATAAACATGTTTGTCTGAGTCTTCTATCAAAAGTTACAGCTATTTATATGAAGTTGTACAAAAACGCTTTCTTTCGCCAAGACAGTGCGTTTCTCACTGTTACATGCATTTGAATGGGGAACTCGACCGAAACAAAGTATAAGTTTTCATTATGTGAATAACTTGGAAATCTTAGCTCAAACAGCTGCAAAACCTGTTTGCCCAGCACGGAGACCTTGAGTTCTATAAGATAAAGCCATAAACATGTTTGTCTGAGTCTTCTATCAAAAGTTACAGCTATTTATATGAAGTTGTACAAAATAGCTTTCTTTCGCCAAGACAGTGCGTTTCTCACTGTTACATGCATTTGAATGGGGAACTCGACCGAAACAAAGTATAGGTTTTCATTATGTGAATAACTTGGAAATCTTAGCTCAAACAGCTGCAAAACCTGTTTGCCCAGCACGGAGACCTTGAGTTCTATAAGATAAAGCCATAAACATGTGTATCCGAGTCTTCTATCAAAAGTTACAGCTATTCATATGAAGTTGTACAAAAACGCTTTCTTTCGCCAAGACAGTGCGTTTCTCACTGTTACATGCATTTGAATGGGGAACTCGACCGAAACAAAGTATAGGTTTTCATTATGTGAATAACTTGGAAATCTTAGCTCAAACAGCTGCAAAACCTGTTTTCCCAGCACGGGAACCTTGAGTTCTATAAGATAAAGCCATAAACATGTGTATCCGAGTCTTCTATCAAAAGTTACAGCTATTTCTATGAAGTTGTACAAAAACGCTTTCTTTCGCCAAGACAGTGCGTTTCTCACTGTTACATGCATTTGAATGGGGAACTCGACCGAAACAAAGTATAAGTTTTCATTATGTGAATAACTTGGAAATCTTAGCTCAAACAGCTGCAAAACCTGTTTTCCCAGCACGGAGACCTTGAGTTCTATAAGATAAAGCCATAAACATGTGTATCCGAGTCTTCTATCAAAAGTTACAGCTATTCATATAAAGTTGTACAAAAACGCTTTCTTTCGCCAAGACAGTGCGTTTCTCACTGTTACATGCATTTGAATGGGGAACTCGACCGAAACAAAGTATAAGTTTTCAATATGTGAATAACTTGGAAATCTTAGCTCAAACAGCTGCAAAACCTGGTTTCCCAGCACGGAGATCTTGAGTTCTATAATATAAGGCCATAAACATGTTTGTCTGAGTCTTCTATCAAAAGTTACAGCTATTTCTATGAAGTTGTACAAAATAGCTTTCTTTCGCCAAGACAGTGCGTTTCTCACTGTTACATGCATTTGAATGGGGAACTCGACCGAAACAAAGTATAAGTTTTCATTATGTGAATAACTTGGAAATCTTAGCTCAAACAGCTGCAAAACCTGTTTTCCCAGCACGGAGACCTTGAGTTCTATAAGATAAAGCCATAAACATGTGTATCCGAGTCTTCTATCAAAAGTTACAGCTATTTCTATGAAGTTGTACAAAAACGCTTTCTTTCGCCAAGACAGTGCGTTTCTCACTGTTACATGCATTTGAATGGGGAACTCGACCGAAACAAAGTATAAGTTTTCATTATGTGAATAACTTGGAAATCTTAGCTCAAACAGCTGCAAAACCTGTTTTCCCAGCACGGAGACCTTGAGTTCTATAATATAAGGCCATAAACATGTTTGTCTGAGTCTTCTATCAAAAGTTACAGCTATTTCTATGAAGTTGTACAAAAACGCTTTCTTTCGCCAAGACAGTGCGTTTCTCACTGTTACATGCATTTTGAATGGGGAACTCGACCGAAACAAAGTATAGGTTTTCATTATGTGAATAACTTGGAAATCTTAGCTCAAACAGCTGCAAAACCTGTTTGCCCAGCACGGGAACCTTGAGTTCTATAAGATAAAGCCATAAACATGTGTATCCGAGTCTTCTATCAAAAGTTACAGCTATTCATATGAAGTTGTACAAAAACGCTTTCTTTCGCCAAGACAGTGCGTTTCTCACTGTTACATGCATTTTGAATGGGGAACTTGACCGAAACAAAGTATAGGTTTTCATTATGTGAATAACTTGGAAATCTTAGCTCAAACAGCTGCAAAACCTGTTTGCCCAGCACGGGAAACTTGAGTTCTATAAGATAAAGCCATAAACATGTTTGTCTGAGTCTTCTATCAAAAGTTACAGCTATTTATATGAAGTTGTACAAAAACGCTTTCTTTCGCCAAGACAGTGCGTTTCTCACTGTTACATGCATTTGAATGGGGAACTCGACCGAAACAAAGTATAAGTTTTCATTATGTGAATAACTTGGAAATCTTAGCTCAAACAGCTGCAAAACCTGTTTGCCCAGCACGGAGACCTTGAGTTCTATAAGATAAAGCCATAAACATGTTTGTCTGAGTCTTCTATCAAAAGTTACAGCTATTTATATGAAGTTGTACAAAATAGCTTTCTTTCGCCAAGACAGTGCGTTTCTCACTGTTACATGCATTTGAATGGGGAACTCGACCGAAACAAAGTATAGGTTTTCATTATGTGAATAACTTGGAAATCTTAGCTCAAACAGCTGCAAAACCTGTTTTCCCAGCACGGAGACCTTGAGTTCTATAATATAAGGCCATAAACATGTTTGTCTGAGTCTTCTATCAAAAGTTACAGCTATTTATATGAAGTTGTACAAAATAGCTTTCTTTCGCCAAGACAGTGCGTTTCTCACTGTTACATGCATTTGAATGGGGAACTCGACCGAAACAAAGTATAAGTTTTCATTATGTGAATAACTTGGAAATCTTAGCTCAAACAGCTGCAAAACCTGTTTTCCCAGCACGGAGACCTTGAGTTCTATAAGATAAAGCCATAAACATGTGTATCCGAGTCTTCTATCAAAAGTTACAGCTATTTCTATGAAGTTGTACAAAAACGCTTTCTTTCGCCAAGACAGTGCGTTTCTCACTGTTACATGCATTTGAATGGGGAACTCGACCGAAACAAAGTGTAAGTTTTCATTATGTGAATAACTTGGAAATCTTAGCTCAAACAGCTGCAAAACCTGTTTTCCCAGCACGGAGACCTTGAGTTCTATAATATAAGGCCATAAACATGTTTGTCTGAGTCTTCTATCAAAAGTTACAGCTATTTGTATGAAGTTGTACAAAAACGTTTTCTTTCGCCAAGACAGTGCGTTTCTCACTGTTACATGCATTTTGAATGGGGAACTCGACCGAAACAAAGTATAGGTTTTCATTATGTGAATAACTTGGAAATCTTAGCTCAAACAGCTGCAAAACCTGTTTGCCCAGCACGGAGACCTTGAGTTCTATAAGATAAAGCCATAAACATGTGTATCCGAGTCTTCTATCAAAAGTTACAGCTATTTCTATGAAGTTGTACAAAAACGCTTTCTTTCGCCAAGACAGTGCGTTTCTCACTGTTACATGCATTTTGAATGGGGAACTTGACCGAAACAAAGTATAGGTTTTCATTATGTGAATAACTTGGAAATCTTAGCTCAAACAGCTGCAAAACCTGTTTGCCCAGCACGGGAACCTTGAGTTCTATAAGATAAAGCCATAAACATGTTTGTCTGAGTCTTCTATCAAAAGTTACAGCTATTTATATGAAGTTGTACAAAAACGCTTTCTTTCGCCAAGACAGTGCGTTTCTCACTGTTACATGCATTTGAATGGGGAACTCGACCGAAACAAAGTATAAGTTTTCATTATGTGAATAACTTGGAAATCTTAGCTCAAACAGCTGCAAAACCTGTTTGCCCAGCACGGAGACCTTGAGTTCTATAAGATAAAGCCATAAACATGTTTGTCTGAGTCTTCTATCAAAAGTTACAGCTATTTATATGAAGTTGTACAAAATAGCTTTCTTTCGCCAAGACAGTGCGTTTCTCACTGTTACATGCATTTGAATGGGGAACTCGACCGAAACAAAGTATAGGTTTTCATTATGTGAATAACTTGGAAATCTTAGCTCAAACAGCTGCAAAACCTGTTTGCCCAGCACGGAGACCTTGAGTTCTATAAGATAAAGCCATAAACATGTGTATCCGAGTCTTCTATCAAAAGTTACAGCTATTCATATGAAGTTGTACAAAAACGCTTTCTTTCGCCAAGACAGTGCGTTTCTCACTGTTACATGCATTTGAATGGGGAACTCGACCGAAACAAAGTATAGGTTTTCATTATGTGAATAACTTGGAAATCTTAGCTCAAACAGCTGCAAAACCTGTTTTCCCAGCACGGGAACCTTGAGTTCTATAAGATAAAGCCATAAACATGTGTATCCGAGTCTTCTATCAAAAGTTACAGCTATTTCTATGAAGTTGTACAAAAACGCTTTCTTTCGCCAAGACAGTGCGTTTCTCACTGTTACATGCATTTGAATGGGGAACTCGACCGAAACAAAGTATAAGTTTTCATTATGTGAATAACTTGGAAATCTTAGCTCAAACAGCTGCAAAACCTGTTTTCCCAGCACGGAGACCTTGAGTTCTATAAGATAAAGCCATAAACATGTGTATCCGAGTCTTCTATCAAAAGTTACAGCTATTCATATAAAGTTGTAAAAAAACGCTTTCTTTCGCCAAGACAGTGCGTTTCTCACTGTTACATGCATTTGAATGGGGAACTCGACCGAAACAAAGTATAAGTTTTCAATATGTGAATAACTTGGAAATCTTAGCTCAAACAGCTGCAAAACCTGTTTTCCCAGCACGGAGACCTTGAGTTCTATAATATAAGGCCATAAACATGTTTGTCTGAGTCTTCTATCAAAAGTTACAGCTATTTCTATGAAGTTGTACAAAATAGCTTTCTTTCGCCAAGACAGTGCGTTTCTCACTGTTACATGCATTTGAATGGGGAACTCGACCGAAACAAAGTATAAGTTTTCATTATGTGAATAACTTGGAAATCTTAGCTCAAACAGCTGCAAAACCTGTTTTCCCAGCACGGAGACCTTGAGTTCTATAAGATAAAGCCATAAACATGTGTATCCGAGTCTTCTATCAAAAGTTACAGCTATTTCTATGAAGTTGTACAAAAACGCTTTCTTTCGCCAAGACAGTGCGTTTCTCACTGTTACATGCATTTGAATGGGGAACTCGACCGAAACAAAGTATAAGTTTTCATTATGTGAATAACTTGGAAATCTTAGCTCAAACAGCTGCAAAACCTGTTTTCCCAGCACGGAGACCTTGAGTTCTATAATATAAGGCCATAAACATGTTTGTCTGAGTCTTCTATCAAAAGTTACAGCTATTTCTATGAAGTTGTACAAAAACGCTTTCTTTCGCCAAGACAGTGCGTTTCTCACTGTTACATGCATTTTGAATGGGGAACTCGACCGAAACAAAGTATAGGTTTTCATTATGTGAATAACTTGGAAATCTTAGCTCAAACAGCTGCAAAACCTGTTTGCCCAGCACGGGAACCTTGAGTTCTATAAGATAAAGCCATAAACATGTGTATCCGAGTCTTCTATCAAAAGTTACAGCTATTCATATGAAGTTGTACAAAAACGCTTTCTTTCGCCAAGACAGTGCGTTTCTCACTGTTACATGCATTTTGAATGGGGAACTTGACCGAAACAAAGTATAGGTTTTCATTATGTGAATAACTTGGAAATCTTAGCTCAAACAGCTGCAAAACCTGTTTGCCCAGCACGGGAACCTTGAGTTCTATAAGATAAAGCCATAAACATGTTTGTCTGAGTCTTCTATCAAAAGTTACAGCTATTTATATGAAGTTGTACAAAAACGCTTTCTTTCGCCAAGACAGTGCGTTTCTCACTGTTACATGCATTTGAATGGGGAACTCGACCGAAACAAAGTATAGGTTTTCATTATGTGAATAACTTGGAAATCTTAGCTCAAACAGCTGCAAAACCTGTTTGCCCAGCACGGAGACCTTGAGTTCTATAAGATAAAGCCATAAACATGTGTATCCGAGTCTTCTATCAAAAGTTACAGCTATTCATATGAAGTTGTACAAAAACGCTTTCTTTCGCCAAGACAGTGCGTTTCTCACTGTTACATGCATTTGAATGGGGAACTCGACCGAAACAAAGTATAGGTTTTCATTATGTGAATAACTTGGAAATCTTAGCTCAAACAGCTGCAAAACCTGTTTTCCCAGCACGGGAACCTTGAGTTCTATAAGATAAAGCCATAAACATGTGTATCCGAGTCTTCTATCAAAAGTTACAGCTATTTCTATGAAGTTGTACAAAATAGCTTTCTTTCGCCAAGACAGTGCGTTTCTCACTGTTACATGCATTTGAATGGGGAACTCGACCGAAACAAAGTATAGGTTTTCATTATGTGAATAACTTGGAAATCTTAGCTCAAACAGCTGCAAAACCTGTTTGCCCAGCACGGGAAACTTGAGTTCTATAAGATAAAGCCATAAACATGTGTATCCGAGTCTTCTATCAAAAGTTACAGCTATTTCTATGAAGTTGTACAAAAACGCTTTCTTTCGCCAAGACAGTGCGTTTCTCACTGTTACATGCATTTGAATGGGGAACTCGACCGAAACAAAGTATAAGTTTTCATTATGTGAATAACTTGGAAATCTTAGCTCAAACAGCTGCAAAACCTGTTTTCCCAGCACGGAGACCTTGAGTTCTATAATATAAGGCCATAAACATGTTTGTCTGAGTCTTCTATCAAAAGTTACAGCTATTTATATGAAGTTGTACAAAATAGCTTTCTTTCGCCAAGACAGTGCGTTTCTCACTGTTACATGCATTTGAATGGGGAACTCGACCGAAACAAAGTATAAGTTTTCATTATGTGAATAACTTGGAAATCTTAGCTCAAACAGCTGCAAAACCTGTTTTCCCAGCACGGAGACCTTGAGTTCTATAAGATAAAGCCATAAACATGTGTATCCGAGTCTTCTATCAAAAGTTACAGCTATTTCTATGAAGTTGTACAAAAACGCTTTCTTTCGCCAAGACAGTGCGTTTCTCACTGTTACATGCATTTGAATGGGGAACTCGACCGAAACAAAGTGTAAGTTTTCATTATGTGAATAACTTGGAAATCTTAGCTCAAACAGCTGCAAAACCTGTTTGCCCAGCACGGAGACCTTGAGTTCTATAAGATAAAGCCATAAACATGTTTGTCTGAGTCTTCTATCAAAAGTTACAGCTATTTATATGAAGTTGTACAAAATAGCTTTCTTTCGCCAAGACAGTGCGTTTCTCACTGTTACATGCATTTGAATGGGGAACTCGACCGAAACAAAGTATAAGTTTTCAATATGTGAATAACTTGGAAATCTTAGCTCAAACAGCTGCAAAACCTGTTTTCCCAGCACGGGAACCTTGAGTTCTATAAGATAAAGCCATAAACATGTGTATCCGAGTCTTCTATCAAAAGTTACAGCTATTCATATGAAGTTGTACAAAAACGCTTTCTTTCGCCAAGACAGTGCGTTTCTCACTGTTACATGCATTTGAATGGGGAATTCGACCGAAACAAAGTATAAGTTTTCATTATGTGAATAACTTGGAAATCTTAGCTCAAACAGCTGCAAAACCTGTTTTCCCAGCACGGAGACCTTGAGTTCTATAATATAAGGCCATAAACATGTTTGTCTGAGTCTTCTATCAAAAGTTACAGCTATTTATATGAAGTTGTACAAAATAGCTTTCTTTCGCCAAGACAGTGCGTTTCTCACTGTTACATGCATTTGAATGGGGAACTCGACCGAAACAAAGTATAAGTTTTCATTATGTGAATAACTTGGAAATCTTAGCTCAAACAGCTGCAAAACCTGTTTTCCCAGCACGGAGACCTTGAGTTCTATAAGATAAAGCCATAAACATGTGTATCCGAGTCTTCTATCAAAAGTTACAGCTATTTCTATGAAGTTGTACAAAAACGCTTTCTTTCGCCAAGACAGTGCGTTTCTCACTGTTACATGCATTTGAATGGGGAACTCGACCGAAACAAAGTGTAAGTTTTCATTATGTGAATAACTTGGAAATCTTAGCTCAAACAGCTGCAAAACCTGTTTTCCCAGCACGGAGACCTTGAGTTCTATAATATAAGGCCATAAACATGTTTGTCTGAGTCTTCTATCAAAAGTTACAGCTATTTGTATGAAGTTGTACAAAAACGTTTTCTTTCGCCAAGACAGTGCGTTTCTCACTGTTACATGCATTTTGAATGGGGAACTCGACCGAAACAAAGTATAGGTTTTCATTATGTGAATAACTTGGAAATCTTAGCTCAAACAGCTGCAAAACCTGTTTGCCCAGCACGGAGACCTTGAGTTCTATAAGATAAAGCCATAAACATGTGTATCCGAGTCTTCTATCAAAAGTTACAGCTATTTCTATGAAGTTGTACAAAAACGCTTTCTTTCGCCAAGACAGTGCGTTTCTCACTGTTACATGCATTTTGAATGGGGAACTTGACCGAAACAAAGTATAGGTTTTCATTATGTGAATAACTTGGAAATCTTAGCTCAAACAGCTGCAAAACCTGTTTGCCCAGCACGGGAACCTTGAGTTCTATAAGATAAAGCCATAAACATGTTTGTCTGAGTCTTCTATCAAAAGTTACAGCTATTTATATGAAGTTGTACAAAAACGCTTTCTTTCGCCAAGACAGTGCGTTTCTCACTGTTACATGCATTTGAATGGGGAACTCGACCGAAACAAAGTATAAGTTTTCATTATGTGAATAACTTGGAAATCTTAGCTCAAACAGCTGCAAAACCTGTTTGCCCAGCACGGAGACCTTGAGTTCTATAAGATAAAGCCATAAACATGTTTGTCTGAGTCTTCTATCAAAAGTTACAGCTATTTATATGAAGTTGTACAAAATAGCTTTCTTTCGCCAAGACAGTGCGTTTCTCACTGTTACATGCATTTGAATGGGGAACTCGACCGAAACAAAGTATAGGTTTTCATTATGTGAATAACTTGGAAATCTTAGCTCAAACAGCTGCAAAACCTGTTTGCCCAGCACGGAGACCTTGAGTTCTATAAGATAAAGCCATAAACATGTGTATCCGAGTCTTCTATCAAAAGTTACAGCTATTCATATGAAGTTGTACAAAAACGCTTTCTTTCGCCAAGACAGTGCGTTTCTCACTGTTACATGCATTTGAATGGGGAACTCGACCGAAACAAAGTATAGGTTTTCATTATGTGAATAACTTGGAAATCTTAGCTCAAACAGCTGCAAAACCTGTTTTCCCAGCACGGGAACCTTGAGTTCTATAAGATAAAGCCATAAACATGTGTATCCGAGTCTTCTATCAAAAGTTACAGCTATTTCTATGAAGTTGTACAAAAACGCTTTCTTTCGCCAAGACAGTGCGTTTCTCACTGTTACATGCATTTGAATGGGGAACTCGACCGAAACAAAGTATAAGTTTTCATTATGTGAATAACTTGGAAATCTTAGCTCAAACAGCTGCAAAACCTGTTTTCCCAGCACGGAGACCTTGAGTTCTATAAGATAAAGCCATAAACATGTGTATCCGAGTCTTCTATCAAAAGTTACAGCTATTCATATAAAGTTGTACAAAAACGCTTTCTTTCGCCAAGACAGTGCGTTTCTCACTGTTACATGCATTTGAATGGGGAACTCGACCGAAACAAAGTATAAGTTTTCAATATGTGAATAACTTGGAAATCTTAGCTCAAACAGCTGCAAAACCTGGTTTCCCAGCACGGAGATCTTGAGTTCTATAATATAAGGCCATAAACATGTTTGTCTGAGTCTTCTATCAAAAGTTACAGCTATTTCTATGAAGTTGTACAAAATAGCTTTCTTTCGCCAAGACAGTGCGTTTCTCACTGTTACATGCATTTGAATGGGGAACTCGACCGAAACAAAGTATAAGTTTTCATTATGTGAATAACTTGGAAATCTTAGCTCAAACAGCTGCAAAACCTGTTTTCCCAGCACGGAGACCTTGAGTTCTATAAGATAAAGCCATAAACATGTGTATCCGAGTCTTCTATCAAAAGTTACAGCTATTTCTATGAAGTTGTACAAAAACGCTTTCTTTCGCCAAGACAGTGCGTTTCTCACTGTTACATGCATTTGAATGGGGAACTCGACCGAAACAAAGTATAAGTTTTCATTATGTGAATAACTTGGAAATCTTAGCTCAAACAGCTGCAAAACCTGTTTTCCCAGCACGGAGACCTTGAGTTCTATAATATAAGGCCATAAACATGTTTGTCTGAGTCTTCTATCAAAAGTTACAGCTATTTCTATGAAGTTGTACAAAAACGCTTTCTTTCGCCAAGACAGTGCGTTTCTCACTGTTACATGCATTTTGAATGGGGAACTCGACCGAAACAAAGTATAGGTTTTCATTATGTGAATAACTTGGAAATCTTAGCTCAAACAGCTGCAAAACCTGTTTGCCCAGCACGGGAACCTTGAGTTCTATAAGATAAAGCCATAAACATGTGTATCCGAGTCTTCTATCAAAAGTTACAGCTATTCATATGAAGTTGTACAAAAACGCTTTCTTTCGCCAAGACAGTGCGTTTCTCACTGTTACATGCATTTTGAATGGGGAACTTGACCGAAACAAAGTATAGGTTTTCATTATGTGAATAACTTGGAAATCTTAGCTCAAACAGCTGCAAAACCTGTTTGCCCAGCACGGGAAACTTGAGTTCTATAAGATAAAGCCATAAACATGTTTGTCTGAGTCTTCTATCAAAAGTTACAGCTATTTATATGAAGTTGTACAAAAACGCTTTCTTTCGCCAAGACAGTGCGTTTCTCACTGTTACATGCATTTGAATGGGGAACTCGACCGAAACAAAGTATAAGTTTTCATTATGTGAATAACTTGGAAATCTTAGCTCAAACAGCTGCAAAACCTGTTTGCCCAGCACGGAGACCTTGAGTTCTATAAGATAAAGCCATAAACATGTTTGTCTGAGTCTTCTATCAAAAGTTACAGCTATTTATATGAAGTTGTACAAAAACGCTTTCTTTCGCCAAGACAGTGCGTTTCTCACTGTTACATGCATTTGAATGGGGAACTCGACCGAAACAAAGTATAGGTTTTCATTATGTGAATAACTTGGAAATCTTAGCTCAAACAGCTGCAAAACCTGTTTTCCCAGCACGGAGACCTTGAGTTCTATAATATAAGGCCATAAACATGTTTGTCTGAGTCTTCTATCAAAAGTTACAGCTATTTATATGAAGTTGTACAAAATAGCTTTCTTTCGCCAAGACAGTGCGTTTCTCACTGTTACATGCATTTGAATGGGGAACTCGACCGAAACAAAGTATAAGTTTTCATTATGTGAATAACTTGGAAATCTTAGCTCAAACAGCTGCAAAACCTGTTTTCCCAGCACGGAGACCTTGAGTTCTATAATATAAGGCCATAAACATGTTTGTCTGAGTCTTCTATCAAAAGTTACAGCTATTTATATGAAGTTGTACAAAATAGCTTTCTTTCGCCAAGACAGTGCGTTTCTCACTGTTACATGCATTTGAATGGGGAACTCGACCGAAACAAAGTATAAGTTTTCATTATGTGAATAACTTGGAAATCTTAGCTCAAACAGCTGCAAAACCTGTTTTCCCAGCACGGAGACCTTGAGTTCTATAAGATAAAGCCATAAACATGTGTATCCGAGTCTTCTATCAAAAGTTACAGCTATTTCTATGAAGTTGTACAAAAACGCTTTCTTTCGCCAAGACAGTGCGTTTCTCACTGTTACATGCATTTGAATGGGGAACTCGACCGAAACAAAGTGTAAGTTTTCATTATGTGAATAACTTGGAAATCTTAGCTCAAACAGCTGCAAAACCTGTTTTCCCAGCACGGAGACCTTGAGTTCTATAATATAAGGCCATAAACATGTTTGTCTGAGTCTTCTATCAAAAGTTACAGCTATTTGTATGAAGTTGTACAAAAACGTTTTCTTTCGCCAAGACAGTGCGTTTCTCACTGTTACATGCATTTTGAATGGGGAACTCGACCGAAACAAAGTATAGGTTTTCATTATGTGAATAACTTGGAAATCTTAGCTCAAACAGCTGCAAAACCTGTTTGCCCAGCACGGAGACCTTGAGTTCTATAAGATAAAGCCATAAACATGTGTATCCGAGTCTTCTATCAAAAGTTACAGCTATTTCTATGAAGTTGTACAAAAACGCTTTCTTTCGCCAAGACAGTGCGTTTCTCACTGTTACATGCATTTTGAATGGGGAACTTGACCGAAACAAAGTATAGGTTTTCATTATGTGAATAACTTGGAAATCTTAGCTCAAACAGCTGCAAAACCTGTTTGCCCAGCACGGGAACCTTGAGTTCTATAAGATAAAGCCATAAACATGTTTGTCTGAGTCTTCTATCAAAAGTTACAGCTATTTATATGAAGTTGTACAAAAACGCTTTCTTTCGCCAAGACAGTGCGTTTCTCACTGTTACATGCATTTGAATGGGGAACTCGACCGAAACAAAGTATAAGTTTTCATTATGTGAATAACTTGGAAATCTTAGCTCAAACAGCTGCAAAACCTGTTTGCCCAGCACGGAGACCTTGAGTTCTATAAGATAAAGCCATAAACATGTTTGTCTGAGTCTTCTATCAAAAGTTACAGCTATTTATATGAAGTTGTACAAAATAGCTTTCTTTCGCCAAGACAGTGCGTTTCTCACTGTTACATGCATTTGAATGGGGAACTCGACCGAAACAAAGTATAGGTTTTCATTATGTGAATAACTTGGAAATCTTAGCTCAAACAGCTGCAAAACCTGTTTGCCCAGCACGGAGACCTTGAGTTCTATAAGATAAAGCCATAAACATGTTTGTCTGAGTCTTCTATCAAAAGTTACAGCTATTTCTATGAAGTTGTACAAAAACGCTTTCTTTCGCCAAGACAGTGCGTTTCTCACTGTTACATGCATTTGAATGGGGAACTCGACCGAAACAAAGTATAAGTTTTCAATATGTGAATAACTTGGAAATCTTAGCTCAAACAGCTGCAAAACCTGTTTTCCCAGCACGGAGACCTTGAGTTCTATAAGATAAAGCCATAAACATGTGTATCCGAGTCTTCTATCAAAAGTTACAGCTATTCATATAAAGTTGTACAAAAACGCTTTCTTTCGCCAAGACAGTGCGTTTCTCACTGTTACATGCATTTGAATGGGGAACTCGACCGAAACAAAGTATAAGTTTTCAATATGTGAATAACTTGGAAATCTTAGCTCAAACAGCTGCAAAACCTGGTTTCCCAGCACGGAGATCTTGAGTTCTATAATATAAGGCCATAAACATGTTTGTCTGAGTCTTCTATCAAAAGTTACAGCTATTTCTATGAAGTTGTACAAAATAGCTTTCTTTCGCCAAGACAGTGCGTTTCTCACTGTTACATGCATTTGAATGGGGAACTCGACCGAAACAAAGTATAAGTTTTCATTATGTGAATAACTTGGAAATCTTAGCTCAAACAGCTGCAAAACCTGTTTTCCCAGCACGGAGACCTTGAGTTCTATAAGATAAAGCCATAAACATGTGTATCCGAGTCTTCTATCAAAAGTTACAGCTATTTCTATGAAGTTGTACAAAAACGCTTTCTTTCGCCAAGACAGTGCGTTTCTCACTGTTACATGCATTTGAATGGGGAACTCGACCGAAACAAAGTATAAGTTTTCATTATGTGAATAACTTGGAAATCTTAGCTCAAACAGCTGCAAAACCTGTTTTCCCAGCACGGAGACCTTGAGTTCTATAATATAAGGCCATAAACATGTTTGTCTGAGTCTTCTATCAAAAGTTACAGCTATTTCTATGAAGTTGTACAAAAACGCTTTCTTTCGCCAAGACAGTGCGTTTCTCACTGTTACATGCATTTTGAATGGGGAACTCGACCGAAACAAAGTATAGGTTTTCATTATGTGAATAACTTGGAAATCTTAGCTCAAACAGCTGCAAAACCTGTTTGCCCAGCACGGGAACCTTGAGTTCTATAAGATAAAGCCATAAACATGTGTATCCGAGTCTTCTATCAAAAGTTACAGCTATTCATATGAAGTTGTACAAAAACGCTTTCTTTCGCCAAGACAGTGCGTTTCTCACTGTTACATGCATTTTGAATGGGGAACTTGACCGAAACAAAGTATAGGTTTTCATTATGTGAATAACTTGGAAATCTTAGCTCAAACAGCTGCAAAACCTGTTTGCCCAGCACGGGAAACTTGAGTTCTATAAGATAAAGCCATAGACATGTTTGTCTGAGTCTTCTATCAAAAGTTACAGCTATTTATATGAAGTTGTACAAAAACGCTTTCTTTCGCCAAGACAGTGCGTTTCTCACTGTTACATGCATTTGAATGGGGAACTCGACCGAAACAAAGTATAAGTTTTCATTATGTGAATAACTTGGAAATCTTAGCTCAAACAGCTGCAAAACCTGTTTGCCCAGCACGGAGACCTTGAGTTCTATAAGATAAAGCCATAAACATGTTTGTCTGAGTCTTCTATCAAAAGTTACAGCTATTTATATGAAGTTGTACAAAATAGCTTTCTTTCGCCAAGACAGTGCGTTTCTCACTGTTACATGCATTTGAATGGGGAACTCGACCGAAACAAAGTATAGGTTTTCATTATGTGAATAACTTGGAAATCTTAGCTCAAACAGCTGCAAAACCTGTTTTCCCAGCACGGAGACCTTGAGTTCTATAATATAAGGCCATAAACATGTTTGTCTGAGTCTTCTATCAAAAGTTACAGCTATTTATATGAAGTTGTACAAAATAGCTTTCTTTCGCCAAGACAGTGCGTTTCTCACTGTTACATGCATTTGAATGGGGAACTCGACCGAAACAAAGTATAAGTTTTCATTATGTGAATAACTTGGAAATCTTAGCTCAAACAGCTGCAAAACCTGTTTTCCCAGCACGGAGACCTTGAGTTCTATAAGATAAAGCCATAAACATGTGTATCCGAGTCTTCTATCAAAAGTTACAGCTATTTCTATGAAGTTGTACAAAAACGCTTTCTTTCGCCAAGACAGTGCGTTTCTCACTGTTACATGCATTTGAATGGGGAACTCGACCGAAACAAAGTGTAAGTTTTCATTATGTGAATAACTTGGAAATCTTAGCTCAAACAGCTGCAAAACCTGTTTTCCCAGCACGGAGACCTTGAGTTCTATAATATAAGGCCATAAACATGTTTGTCTGAGTCTTCTATCAAAAGTTACAGCTATTTGTATGAAGTTGTACAAAAACGTTTTCTTTCGCCAAGACAGTGCGTTTCTCACTGTTACATGCATTTTGAATGGGGAACTCGACCGAAACAAAGTATAGGTTTTCATTATGTGAATAACTTGGAAATCTTAGCTCAAACAGCTGCAAAACCTGTTTGCCCAGCACGGAGACCTTGAGTTCTATAAGATAAAGCCATAAACATGTGTATCCGAGTCTTCTATCAAAAGTTACAGCTATTTCTATGAAGTTGTACAAAAACGCTTTCTTTCGCCAAGACAGTGCGTTTCTCACTGTTACATGCATTTTGAATGGGGAACTTGACCGAAACAAAGTATAGGTTTTCATTATGTGAATAACTTGGAAATCTTAGCTCAAACAGCTGCAAAACCTGTTTGCCCAGCACGGGAACCTTGAGTTCTATAAGATAAAGCCATAAACATGTTTGTCTGAGTCTTCTATCAAAAGTTACAGCTATTTATATGAAGTTGTACAAAAACGCTTTCTTTCGCCAAGACAGTGCGTTTCTCACTGTTACATGCATTTGAATGGGGAACTCGACCGAAACAAAGTATAAGTTTTCATTATGTGAATAACTTGGAAATCTTAGCTCAAACAGCTGCAAAACCTGTTTGCCCAGCACGGAGACCTTGAGTTCTATAAGATAAAGCCATAAACATGTTTGTCTGAGTCTTCTATCAAAAGTTACAGCTATTTATATGAAGTTGTACAAAAACGCTTTCTTTCGCCAAGACAGTGCGTTTCTCACTGTTACATGCATTTGAATGGGGAACTCGACCGAAACAAAGTATAGGTTTTCATTATGTGAATAACTTGGAAATCTTAGCTCAAACAGCTGCAAAACCTGTTTTCCCAGCACGGGAACCTTGAGTTCTATAAGATAAAGCCATAAACATGTGTATCCGAGTCTTCTATCAAAAGTTACAGCTATTTCTATGAAGTTGTACAAAAACGCTTTCTTTCGCCAAGACAGTGCGTTTCTCACTGTTACATGCATTTGAATGGGGAACTCGACCGAAACAAAGTATAAGTTTTCATTATGTGAATAACTTGGAAATCTTAGCTCAAACAGCTGCAAAACCTGTTTTCCCAGCACGGAGACCTTGAGTTCTATAAGATAAAGCCATAAACATGTGTATCCGAGTCTTCTATCGAAAGTTACAGCTATTCATATAAAGTTGTACAAAAACGCTTTCTTTCGCCAAGACAGTGCGTTTCTCACTGTTACATGCATTTGAATGGGGAACTCGACCGAAACAAAGTATAAGTTTTCATTATGTGAATAACTTGGAAATCTTAGCTCAAACAGCTGCAAAACCTGTTTTCCCAGCACGGAGACCTTGAGTTCTATAATATAAGGCCATAAACATGTTTGTCTGAGTCTTCTATCAAAAGTTACAGCTATTTCTATGAAGTTGTACAAAAACGCTTTCTTTCGCCAAGACAGTGCGTTTCTCACTGTTACATGCATTTTGAATGGGGAACTCGACCGAAACAAAGTATAGGTTTTCATTATGTGAATAACTTGGAAATCTTAGCTCAAACAGCTGCAAAACCTGTTTGCCCAGCACGGGAACCTTGAGTTCTATAAGATAAAGCCATAAACATGTGTATCCGAGTCTTCTATCAAAAGTTACAGCTATTCATATGAAGTTGTACAAAAACGCTTTCTTTCGCCAAGACAGTGCGTTTCTCACTGTTACATGCATTTTGAATGGGGAACTTGACCGAAACAAAGTATAGGTTTTCATTATGTGAATAACTTGGAAATCTTAGCTCAAACAGCTGCAAAACCTGTTTGCCCAGCACGGGAACCTTGAGTTCTATAAGATAAAGCCATAAACATGTTTGTCTGAGTCTTCTATCAAAAGTTACAGCTATTTATATGAAGTTGTACAAAAACGCTTTCTTTCGCCAAGACAGTGCGTTTCTCACTGTTACATGCATTTGAATGGGGAACTCGACCGAAACAAAGTATAGGTTTTCATTATGTGAATAACTTGGAAATCTTAGCTCAAACAGCTGCAAAACCTGTTTGCCCAGCACGGGAACCTTGAGTTCTATAAGATAAAGCCATAAACATGTGTATCCGAGTCTTCTATCAAAAGTTACAGCTATTCATATGAAGTTGTACAAAAACGCTTTCTTTCGCCAAGACAGTGCGTTTCTCACTGTTACATGCATTTGAATGGGGAACTCGACCGAAACAAAGTATAGGTTTTCATTATGTGAATAACTTGGAAATCTTAGCTCAAACAGCTGCAAAACCTGTTTTCCCAGCACGGGAACCTTGAGTTCTATAAGATAAAGCCATAAACATGTGTATCCGAGTCTTCTATCAAAAGTTACAGCTATTTCTATGAAGTTGTACAAAATAGCTTTCTTTCGCCAAGACAGTGCGTTTCTCACTGTTACATGCATTTGAATGGGGAACTCGACCGAAACAAAGTATAAGTTTTCATTATGTGAATAACTTGGAAATCTTAGCTCAAACAGCTGCAAAACCTGTTTTCCCAGCACGGGAACCTTGAGTTCTATAAGATAAAGCCATAAACATGTGTATCCGAGTCTTCTATCAAAAGTTACAGCTATTTCTATGAAGTTGTACAAAAACGCTTTCTTTCGCCAAGACAGTGCGTTTCTCACTGTTACATGCATTTGAATGGGGAACTCGACCGAAACAAAGTATAGGTTTTCATTATGTGAATAACTTGGAAATCTTAGCTCAAACAGCTGCAAAACCTGTTTTCCCAGCACGGGAACCTTGAGTTCTATAAGATAAAGCCATAAACATGTGTATCCGAGTCTTCTATCAAAAGTTACAGCTATTTCTATGAAGTTGTACAAAATAGCTTTCTTTCGCCAAGACAGTGCGTTTCTCACTGTTACATGCATTTGAATGGGGAACTCGACCGAAACAAAGTATAAGTTTTCATTATGTGAATAACTTGGAAATCTTAGCTCAAACAGCTGCAAAACCTGTTTTCCCAGCACGGAGACCTTGAGTTCTATAAGATAAAGCCATAAACATGTGTATCCGAGTCTTCTATCAAAAGTTACAGCTATTTCTATGAAGTTGTACAAAAACGCTTTCTTTCGCCAAGACAGTGCGTTTCTCACTGTTACATGCATTTGAATGGGGAACTCGACCGAAACAAAGTATAAGTTTTCATTATGTGAATAACTTGGAAATCTTAGCTCAAACAGCTGCAAAACCTGTTTTCCCAGCACGGAGACCTTGAGTTCTATAATATAAGGCCATAAACATGTTTGTCTGAGTCTTCTATCAAAAGTTACAGCTATTTCTATGAAGTTGTACAAAAACGCTTTCTTTCGCCAAGACAGTGCGTTTCTCACTGTTACATGCATTTTGAATGGGGAACTCGACCGAAACAAAGTATAGGTTTTCATTATGTGAATAACTTGGAAATCTTAGCTCAAACAGCTGCAAAACCTGTTTGCCCAGCACGGGAACCTTGAGTTCTATAAGATAAAGCCATAAACATGTGTATCCGAGTCTTCTATCAAAAGTTACAGCTATTCATATGAAGTTGTACAAAAACGCTTTCTTTCGCCAAGACAGTGCGTTTCTCACTGTTACATGCATTTGAATGGGGAACTCGACCGAAACAAAGTATAAGTTTTCATTATGTGAATAACTTGGAAATCTTAGCTCAAACAGCTGCAAAACCTGTTTTCCCAGCACGGAGACCTTGAGTTCTATAATATAAGGCCATAAACATGTTTGTCTGAGTCTTCTATCAAAAGTTACAGCTATTTCTATGAAGTTGTACAAAAACGTTTTCTTTCGCCAAGACAGTGCGTTTCTCACTGTTACATGCATTTTGAATGGGGAACTCGACCGAAACAAAGTATAGGTTTTCATTATGTGAATAACTTGGAAATCTTAGCTCAAACAGCTGCAAAACCTGTTTGCCCAGCACGGAGACCTTGAGTTCTATAAGATAAAGCCATAAACATGTGTATCCGAGTCTTCTATCAAAAGTTACAGCTATTCATATGAAGTTGTACAAAAACGCTTTCTTTCGCCAAGACAGTGCGTTTCTCACTGTTACATGCATTTGAATGGGGAACTCGACCGAAACAAAGTATAAGTTTTCATTATGTGAATAACTTGGAAATCTTAGCTCAAACAGCTGCAAAACCTGTTTTCCCAGCACGGAGACCTTGAGTTCTATAAGATAAAGCCATAAACATGTGTATCCGAGTCTTCTATCAAAAGTTACAGCTATTTCTATGAAGTTGTACAAAAACGCTTTCTTTCACCAAGACAGTGCGTTTCTCACTGTTACATGCATTTTGAATGGGGAACTTGACCGAAACAAAGTATAGGTTTTCATTATGTGAATAACTTGGAAATCTTAGCTCAAACAGCTGCAAAACCTGTTTGCCCAGCACGGGAACCTTGAGTTCTATAAGATAAAGCCATAAACATGTTTGTCTGAGTCTTCTATCAAAAGTTACAGCTATTTCTATGAAGTTGTACAAAAACGCTTTCTTTCGCCAAGACAGTGCGTTTCTCACTGTTACATGCATTTGAATGGGGAACTCGACCGAAACAAAGTATAAGTTTTCATTATGTGAATAACTTGGAAATCTTAGCTCAAACAGCTGCAAAACCTGTTTGCCCAGCACGGAGACCTTGAGTTCTATAAGATAAAGCCATAAACATGTTTGTCTGAGTCTTCTATCAAAAGTTACAGCTATTCATATGAAGTTGTACAAAAACGCTTTCTTTCGCCAAGACAGTGCGTTTCTCACTGTTACATGCATTTGAATGGGGAACTCGACCGAAACAAAGTATAGGTTTTCATTATGTGAATAACTTGGAAATCTTAGCTCAAACAGCTGCAAAACCTGTTTTCCCAGCACGGGAACCTTGAGTTCTATAAGATAAAGCCATAAACATGTGTATCCGAGTCTTCTATCAAAAGTTACAGCTATTTCTATGAAGTTGTACAAAAACGCTTTCTTTCGCCAAGACAGTGCGTTTCTCACTGTTACATGCATTTTGAATGGGGAACTCGACCGAAACAAAGTATAGGTTTTCATTATGTGAATAACTTGGAAATCTTAGCTCAAACAGCTGCAAAACCTGTTTTCCCAGCACGGGAACCTTGAGTTCTATAAGATAAAGCCATAAACATGTGTATCAGAGTCTTCTATCAAAAGTTACAGCTATTCATATGAAGTTGTACAAAAACGCTTTCTTTCGCCAAGACAGTGCGTTTCTCACTGTTACATGCATTTGAATGGGGAACTCGACCGAAACAAAGTATAAGTTTTCATTATGTGAATAACTTGGAAATCTTAGCTCAAACAGCTGCAAAACCTGTTTTCCCAGCACGGAGACCTTGAGTTCTATAATATAAGGCCATAAACATGTTTGTCTGAGTCTTCTATCAAAAGTTACAGCTATTTCTATGAAGTTGTAGAAAAACGTTTTCTTTCGCCAAGACAGTGTGTTTCTCACTGTTACATGCATTTTGAATGGGGAACTCGACCGAAACAAAGTATAGGTTTTCATTATGTGAATAACTTGGAAATCTTAGCTCAAACAGCTGCAAAACCTGTTTGCCCAGCACGGAGACCTTGAGTTCTATAAGATAAAGCCATAAACATGTGTATCCGAGTCTTCTATCAAAAGTTACAGCTATTTCTATGAAGTTGTACAAAAACGCTTTCTTTCGCCAAGACAGTGCGTTTCTCACTGTTACATGCATTTGAATGGGGAACTCGACCGAAACAAAGTATAAGTGTTCATTATGTGAATAACTTGGAAATATTAGCTCAAACAGCTGCAAAACCTGTTTTCCCAGCACAGAGACCTTGAGTTCTATAAGATAAAGCCATAAACATGTTTGTCTGAGTCTTCTATCAAAAGTTACAGCTATTTCTATGAAGTTGTACAAAAACGTTTTCTTTCGCCAAGACAGTGTGTTTCTCACTGTTACATGCATTTTGAATGGGGAACTCGACCGAAACAAAGTATAAGTTTTCATTATGTGAATAACTTGGAAATCTTAGCTCAAACAGCTGCAAAACCTGTTTTCCCAGCACGTAGACCTTGAGTTCTATAAGATAAAGCCATAAACATGTTTGTCTGAGTCTTCTATCAAAAGTTACAGCTATTTATATGAAGTTGTACAAAAACGCTTTCTTTCGCCAAGACAGTGCGTTTCTCACTGTTACATGCATTTGAATGGGGAACTCGACCGAAACAAAGTATAGGTTTTCATTATGTGAATAACTTGGAAATCTTAGCTCAAACAGCTGCAAAACCTGTTTGCCCAGCACGGGAAACTTGAGTTCTATAAGATAAAGCCATAAACATGTGTATCCGAGTCTTCTATCAAAAGTTACAGCTATTTATATGAAGTTGTACAAAAACGCTTTCTTTCGCCAAGACAGTGCGTTTCTCACTGTTACATGCATTTGAATGGGGAACTCGACCGAAACAAAGTATAGGTTTTCATTATGTGAATAACTTGGAAATCTTAGCTCAAACAGCTGCAAAACCTGTTTGACCAGCACAGAGACCTTGAGTTCTATAATATAAGGCCATAAACATGTTTGTCTGAGTCTTCTATCAAAAGTTACAGCTATTTCTATGAAGTTGTACAAAATAGCTTTCTTTCGCCAAGACAGTGCGTTTCTCACTGTTACATGCATTTGAATGGGGAACTCGACCGAAACAAAGTATAGGTTTTCATTATGTGAATAACTTGGAAATCTTAGCTCAAACAGCTGCAAAACCTGTTTGCCCAGCACGGGAAACTTGAGTTCTATAAGATAAAGCCATAAACATGTGTATCCGAGTCTTCTATCAAAAGTTACAGCTATTTCTATGAAGTTGTACAAAAACGCTTTCTTTCGCCAAGACAGTGCGTTTCTCACTGTTACATGCATTTGAATGGGGAACTCGACCGAAACAAAGTATAGGTTTTCATTATGTGAATAACTTGGAAATCTTAGCTCAAACAGCTGCAAAACCTATTTGCCCAGCACGGAGACCTTGAGTTCTATAAGATAAAGCCATAAACATGTGTATCCGAGTCTTCTATCAAAAGTTACAGCTATTTATATGAAGTTGTACAAAAACGCTTTCTTTCGCCAAGACAGTGCGTTTCTCACTGTTACATGCATTTGAATGGGGAACTCGACCGAAAAAAAGTATAAGTTTTCATTATGTGAATAACTTGGAAATCTTAGCTCAAACAGCTGCAAAACCTGTTTGCCCAGCACGGAGACCTTGAGTTCTATAAGATAAAGCCATAAACATGTGTATCAAAGTCTTCTATCAAAAGTTACAGCTATTTATATGAAGTTGTACAAAAACGCTTTCTTTCGCCAAGACAGTGCGTTTCTGCCTGTTACATGCATTTGAATGGGGAACTCGACCGAAACAAAGTATAGGTTTTCATTATGTGAATAACTTGGAAATCTTAGCTCAAACAGCTGCAAAACCTATTTGCCCAGCACGGAGACCTTGAGTTCTATAAGATAAAGCCATAAACATGTGTATCCGAGTCTTCTATCAAAAGTTACAGCTATTTATATGAAGTTGTACAAAAACGCTTTCTTTCGCCAAGACAGTGCGTTTCTCACTGTTACATGCATTTGAATGGGGAACTCGACCGAAACAAAGTATAAGTTTTCATTATGTGAATAACTTGGAAATCTTAGCTCAAACAGCTGCAAAACCTGTTTGCCCAGCACGGAGACCTTGAGTTCTATAAGATAAAGCCATAAACATGTGTATCCGAGTCTTCTATCAAAAGTTACAGCTATTTATATGAAGTTGTACAAAAACGCTTTCTTTCGCCAAGACAGTGCGTTTCTCACTGTTACATGCATTTGAATGGGGAACTCGACCGAAAAAAAGTATAAGTTTTCATTATGTGAATAACTTGGAAATCTTAGCTCAAACAGCTGCAAAACCTGTTTTCCCAGCACGGAGACCTTGAGTTCTATAATATAAGGCCATAAACATGTTTGTCTGAGTCTTCTATCAAAAGTTACAGCTATTTATATGAAGTTGTACAAAATAGCTTTCTTTCGCCAAGACAGTGCGTTTCTCACTGTTACATGCATTTGAATGGGGAACTCGACCGAAACAAAGTATAGGTTTTCATTATGTGAATAACTTGGAAATCTTAGCTCAAACAGCTGCAAAACCTGTTTTCCCAGCACGGAGACCTTGAGTTCTATAAGATAAAGCCATAAACATGTTTGTCTGAGTCTTCTATCAAAAGTTACAGCTATTTATATGAAGTTGTACAAAAACGCTTTCTTTCGCCAAGACAGTGCGTTTCTCACTGTTACATGCATTTGAATGGGGAACTCGACCGAAACAAAGTATAAGTTTTCATTATGTGAATAACTTGGAAATCTTAGCTCAAACAGCTGCAAAACCTGTTTGCCCAGCACGGGAAACTTGAGTTCTATAAGATAAAGCCATAAACATGTGTATCCGAGTCTTCTATCAAAAGTTACAGCTATTTATATGAAGTTGTACAAAAACGTTTTCTTTCGCCAAGACAGTGTGTTTCTCACTGTTACATGCATTTTGAATGGGGAACTCGACCGAAACAAAGTATAGGTTTTCATTATGTGAATAACTTGGAAATCTTAGCTCAAACAGCTGCAAAACCTGTTTGACCAGCACGGAGACCTTGAGTTCTATAATATAAGGCCATAAACATGTTTGTCTGAGTCTTCTATCAAAAGTTACAGCTATTTCTATGAAGTTGTACAAAAACGCTTTCTTTCGCCAAGACAGTGCGTTTCTCACTGTTACATGCATTTTGAATGGGGAACTCGACCGAAACAAAGTATAGGTTTTCATTATGTGAATAACTTGGAAATCTTAGCTCAAACAGCTGCAAAACCTGTTTTCCCAGCACGGGAACCTTGAGTTATATAAGATAAAGCCATAAACATGTGTATCAGAGTCTTCTATCAAAAGTTACAGCTATTCATATGAAGTTGTACAAAAACGCTTTCTTTCGCCAAGACAGTGCGTTTCTCACTGTTACATGCATTTGAATGGGGAACTCGACCGAAACAAAGTATAAGTTTTCATTATGTGAATAACTTGGAAATCTTAGCTCAAACAGCTGCAAAACCTGTTTTCCCAGCACGGAGACCTTGAGTTCTATAATATAAGGCCATAAACATGTTTGTCTGAGTCTTCTATCAAAAGTTACAGCTATTTCTATGAAGTTGTAGAAAAACGTTTTCTTTCGCCAAGACAGTGTGTTTCTCACTGTTACATGCATTTTGAATGGGGAACTCGACCGAAACAAAGTATAGGTTTTCATTATGTGAATAACTTGGAAATCTTAGCTCAAACAGCTGCAAAACCTGTTTGCCCAGCACGGAGACCTTGAGTTCTATAAGATAAAGCCATAAACATGTGTATCCGAGTCTTCTATCAAAAGTTACAGCTATTTCTATGAAGTTGTACAAAAACGCTTTCTTTCGCCAAGACAGTGCGTTTCTCACTGTTACATGCATTTGAATGGGGAACTCGACCGAAACAAAGTATAAGTTTTCATTATGTGAATAACTTGGAAATATTAGCTCAAACAGCTGCAAAACCTGTTTTCCCAGCACAGAGACCTTGAGTTCTATAAGATAAAGCCATAAACATGTTTGTCTGAGTCTTCTATCAAAAGTTACAGCTATTTCTATGAAGTTGTACAAAAACGTTTTCTTTCGCCAAGACAGTGTGTTTCTCACTGTTACATGCATTTTGAATGGGGAACTCGACCGAAACAAAGTATAGGTTTTCATTATGTGAATAACTTGGAAATCTTAGCTCAAACAGCTGCAAAACCTGTTTTCCCAGCACGTAGACCTTGAGTTCTATAAGATAAAGCCATAAACATGTTTGTCTGAGTCTTCTATCAAAAGTTACAGCTATTTATATGAAGTTGTACAAAAACGCTTTCTTTCGCCAAGACAGTGCGTTTCTCACTGTTACATGCATTTGAATGGGGAACTCGACCGAAACAAAGTATAGGTTTTCATTATGTGAATAACTTGGAAATCTTAGCTCAAACAGCTGCAAAACCTGTTTGCCCAGCACGGGAAACTTGAGTTCTATAAGATAAAGCCATAAACATGTGTATCCGAGTCTTCTATCAAAAGTTACAGCTATTTCTATGAAGTTGTACAAAAACGCTTTCTTTCGCCAAGACAGTGCGTTTCTCACTGTTACATGCATTTGAATGGGGAACTCGACCGAAACAAAGTATAGGTTTTCATTATGTGAATAACTTGGAAATCTTAGCTCAAACAGCTGCAAAACCTATTTGCCCAGCACGGAGACCTTGAGTTCTATAAGATAAAGCCATAAACATGTGTATCAAAGTCTTCTATCAAAAGTTACAGCTATTTATATGAAGTTGTACAAAAACGCTTTCTTTCGCCAAGACAGTGCGTTTCTGCCTGTTACATGCATTTGAATGGGGAACTCGACCGAAACAAAGTATAGGTTTTCATTATGTGAATAACTTGGAAATCTTAGCTCAAACAGCTGCAAAACCTATTTGCCCAGCACGGAGACCTTGAGTTCTATAAGATAAAGCCATAAACATGTGTATCCGAGTCTTCTATCAAAAGTTACAGCTATTTATATGAAGTTGTACAAAAACGCTTTCTTTCGCCAAGACAGTGCGTTTCTCACTGTTACATGCATTTGAATGGGGAACTCGACCGAAACAAAGTATAAGTTTTCATTATGTGAATAACTTGGAAATATTAGCTCAAACAGCTGCAAAACCTGTTTTCCCAGCACAGAGACCTTGAGTTCTATAAGATAAAGCCATAAACATGTGTATCCGAGTCTTCTATCAAAAGTTACAGCTATTTATATGAAGTTGTACAAAAACGCTTTCTTTCGCCAAGACAGTGCGTTTCTCACTGTTACATGCATTTGAATGGGGAACTCGACCGAAACAAAGTATAAGTTTTCATTATGTGAATAACTTGGAAATATTAGCTCAAACAGCTGCAAAACCTGTTTTCCCAGCACAGAGACCTTGAGTTCTATAAGATAAAGCCATAAACATGTTTGTCTGAGTCTTCTATCAAAAGTTACAGCTATTTCTATGAAGTTGTACAAAAACGTTTTCTTTCGCCAAGACAGTGTGTTTCTCACTGTTACATGCATTTTGAATGGGGAACTCGACCGAAACAAAGTATAGGTTTTCATTATGTGAATAACTTGGAAATCTTAGCTCAAACAGCTGCAAAACCTGTTTTCCCAGCACGTAGACCTTGAGTTCTATAAGATAAAGCCATAAACATGTTTGTCTGAGTCTTCTATCAAAAGTTACAGCTATTTATATGAAGTTGTACAAAAACGCTTTCTTTCGCCAAGACAGTGCGTTTCTCACTGTTACATGCATTTGAATGGGGAACTCGACCGAAACAAAGTATAGGTTTTCATTATGTGAATAACTTGGAAATCTTAGCTCAAACAGCTGCAAAACCTGTTTGCCCAGCACGGGAAACTTGAGTTCTATAAGATAAAGCCATAAACATGTGTATCCGAGTCTTCTATCAAAAGTTACAGCTATTTATATGAAGTTGTACAAAAACGCTTTCTTTCGCCAAGACAGTGCGTTTCTCACTGTTACATGCATTTGAATGGGGAACTCGACCGAAACAAAGTATAGGTTTTCATTATGTGAATAACTTGGAAATCTTAGCTCAAACAGCTGCAAAACCTGTTTGACCAGCACGGAGACCTTGAGTTCTATAATATAAGGCCATAAACATGTTTGTCTGAGTCTTCTATCAAAAGTTACAGCTATTTCTATGAAGTTGTACAAAATAGCTTTCTTTCGCCAAGACAGTGCGTTTCTCACTGTTACATGCATTTGAATGGGGAACTCGACCGAAACAAAGTATAGGTTTTCATTATGTGAATAACTTGGAAATCTTAGCTCAAACAGCTGCAAAACCTGTTTGCCCAGCACGGGAAACTTGAGTTCTATAAGATAAAGCCATAAACATGTGTATCCGAGTCTTCTATCAAAAGTTACAGCTATTTATATGAAGTTGTACAAAAACGCTTTCTTTCGCCAAGACAGTGCGTTTCTCACTGTTACATGCATTTGAATGGGGAACTCGACCGAAAAAAAGTATAAGTTTTCATTATGTGAATAACTTGGAAATCTTAGCTCAAACAGCTGCAAAACCTGTTTGCCCAGCACGGAGACCTTGAGTTCTATAAGATAAAGCCATAAACATGTGTATCCGAGTCTTCTATCAAAAGTTACAGCTATTTATATGAAGTTGTACAAAAACGCTTTCTTTCGCCAAGACAGTGCGTTTCTCACTGTTACATGCATTTGAATGGGGAACTCGACCGAAACAAAGTATAAGTTTTCATTATGTGAATAACTTGGAAATCTTAGCTCAAACAGCTGCAAAACCTGTTTGCCCAGCACGGAGACCTTGAGTTCTATAAGATAAAGCCATAAACATGTGTATCCGAGTCTTCTATCAAAAGTTACAGCTATTTATATGAAGTTGTACAAAAACGCTTTCTTTCGCCAAGACAGTGCGTTTCTCACTGTTACATGCATTTGAATGGGGAACTCGACCGAAAAAAAGTATAAGTTTTCATTATGTGAATAACTTGGAAATCTTAGCTCAAACAGCTGCAAAACCTGTTTTCCCAGCACGGAGACCTTGAGTTCTATAATATAAGGCCATAAACATGTTTGTCTGAGTCTTCTATCAAAAGTTACAGCTATTTATATGAAGTTGTACAAAATAGCTTTCTTTCGCCAAGACAGTGCGTTTCTCACTGTTACATGCATTTGAATGGGGAACTCGACCGAAACAAAGTATAGGTTTTCATTATGTGAATAACTTGGAAATCTTAGCTCAAACAGCTGCAAAACCTGTTTTCCCAGCACGGAGACCTTGAGTTCTATAAGATAAAGCCATAAACATGTGTATCCGAGTCTTCTATCAAAAGTTACAGCTATTTATATGAAGTTGTACAAAAACGCTTTCTTTCGCCAAGACAGTGCGTTTCTCACTGTTACATGCATTTGAAGTGGGAACTCGACCAAAACAAAGTATAGGTTTTCATTATGTGAATAACTTGGAAATCTTAGCTCAAACAGCTGCAAAACCTGTTTTCGCAGCACAGAGACCTTGAGTTCTATAAGATAAAGCCATAAACATGTTTGTCTGAGTCTTCTATCAAAAGTTACAGCTATTTCTATGAAGTTGTACAAAAACGTTTTCTTTCGCCAAGACAGTGTGTTTCTCACTGTTACATGCATTTTGAATGGGGAACTCGACCGAAACAAAGTATAAGTTTTCATTATGTGAATAACTTGGAAATCTTAGCTCAAACAGCTGCAAAACCTGTTTTCCCAGCACAGAGACCTTGAGTTCTATAAGATAAAGCCATAAACATGTTTGTCTGAGTCTTCTATCAAAAGTTACAGCTATTTCTATGAAGTTGTACAAAAACGTTTTCTTTCGCCAAGACAGTGTGTTTCTCACTGTTACATGCATTTTGAATGGGGAACTCGACCGAAACAAAGTATAGGTTTTCATTATGTGAATAACTTGGAAATCTTAGCTCAAACAGCTGCAAAACCTGTTTTCCCAGCACGTAGACCTTGAGTTCTATAAGATAAAGCCATAAACATGTTTGTCTGAGTCTTCTATCAAAAGTTACAGCTATTTATATGAAGTTGTACAAAAACGCTTTCTTTCGCCAAGACAGTGCGTTTCTCACTGTTACATGCATTTGAATGGGGAACTCGACCGAAACAAAGTATAGGTTTTCATTATGTGAATAACTTGGAAATCTTAGCTCAAACAGCTGCAAAACCTATTTGCCCAGCACGTAGACCTTGAGTTCTATAAGATAAAGCCATAAACATGTTTGTCTGAGTCTTCTATCAAAAGTTACAGCTATTTCTATGAAGTTGTACAAAATAGCTTTCTTTCGCCAAGACAGTGCGTTTCTCACTGTTACATGCATTTGAATGGGGAACTCGACCGAAACAAAGTATAGGTTTTCATTATGTGAATAACTTGGAAATCTTAGCTCAAACAGCTGCAAAACCTGTTTTCCCAGCACGGGAACCTTGAGTTCTATAAGATAAAGCCATAAACATGTGTATCCGAATCTTCTATCAAAAGTTACAGCTATTTCTATGAAGTTGTACAAAAACGCTTTCTTTCGCCAAGACAGTGCGTTTCTCACTGTTACATGCATTTTGAATGGGGAACTCGACCGAAACAAAGTATAGGTTTTCATTATGTGAATAACTTGGAAATCTTAGCTCAAACAGCTGCAAAACCTGTTTGCCCAGCACGGGATCCTTGAGTTCTATAAGATAAAGCCATAAACATGTGTATCCGAGTCTTCTATCAAAAGTTACAGCTATTCATATGAAGTTGTACAAAAACGCTTTCTTTCGCCAAGACAGTGCGTTTCTCACTGTTACATGCATTTGAATGGGGAACTCGACCGAAACAAAGTATAAGTTTTCATTATGTGAATAACTTGGAAATCTTAGCTCAAACAGCTGCAAAACCTGTTTTCCCAGCACGGAGACCTTGAGTTCTATAAGATAAAGCCATAAACATGTGTATCCGAGTCTTCTATCAAAAGTTACAGCTATTTCTATGAAGTTGTACAAAAACGCTTTCTTTCGCCAAGACAGTGCGTTTCTCACTGTTACATGCATTTGAATGGGGAACTCGACCGAAACAAAGTATAAGTTTTCATTATGTGAATAACTTGGAAATCTTAGCTCAAACAGCTGCAAAACCTGTTTTCCCAGCACAGAGACCTTGAGTTCTATAAGATAAAGCCATAAACATGTTTGTCTGAGTCTTCTATCAAAAGTTACAGCTATTTCTATGAAGTTGTACAAAAACGTTTTCTTTCGCCAAGACAGTGTGTTTCTCACTGTTACATGCATTTTGAATGGGGAACTCGACTGAAACAAAGTATAGGTTTTCATTATGTGAATAACTTGGAAATCTTAGCTCAAACAGCTGCAAAACCTGTTTTCCCAGCACGTAGACCTTGAGTTCTATAAGATAAAGCCATAAACATGTTTGTCTTAGTCTTCTATCAAAAGTTACAGCTATTTATATGAAGTTGTACAAAAACGCTTTCTTTCGCCAAGACAGTGCGTTTCTCACTGTTACATGCATTTGAATGGGGAACTCGACCGAAACAAAGTATAGGTTTTCATTATGTGAATAACTTGGAAATCTTAGCTCAAACAGCTGCAAAACCTATTTGCCCAGCACGGAGACCTTGAGTTCTATAAGATAAAGCCATAAACATGTGTATCCGAGTCTTCTATCAAAAGTTACAGCTATTTATATGAAGTTGTACAAAAACGCTTTCTTTCGCCAAGACAGTGCGTTTCTCACTGTTACATGCATTTGAATGGGGAACTCGACCGAAAAAAAGTATAAGTTTTCATTATGTGAATAACTTGGAAATCTTAGCTCAAACAGCTGCAAAACCTGTTTTCCCAGCACGGAGACCTTGAGTTCTATAATATAAGGCCATAAACATGTTTGTCTGAGTCTTCTATCAAAAGTTACAGCTATTTATATGAAGTTGTACAAAATAGCTTTCTTTCGCCAAGACAGTGCGTTTCTCACTGTTACATGCATTTGAATGGGGAACTCGACCGAAACAAAGTATAGGTTTTCATTATGTGAATAACTTGGAAATCTTAGCTCAAACAGCTGCAAAACCTGTTTGCCCAGCACGGAGACCTTGAGTTCTATAAGATAAAGCCATAAACATGTGTATCCGAGTCTTCTATCAAAAGTTACAGCTATTTTTATGAAGTTGTACAAAAACGCTTTCTTTCGCCAAGACAGTGCGTTTCTCACTGTTACATGCATTTGAATGGGGAACTCGACCGAAACAAAGTATAGGTTTTCATTATGTGAATAACTTGGAAATCTTAGCTCAAACAGCTGCAAAACCTATTTGTCCAGCATGGAGACCTTGAGTTCTATAATATAAGGCCATAAACATGTTTGTCTGAGTCTTCTATCAAAAGTTACAGCTATTTATATGAAGTTGTACAAAATAGCTTTCTTTCGCCAAGACAGTGCGTTTCTCACTGTTACATGCATTTGAATGGGGAACTCGACCGAAACAAAGTATAGGTTTTCATTATGTGAATAACTTGGAAATCTTAGCTCAAACAGCTGCAAAACCTGTTTGCCCAGCACGGGAAACTTGAGTTCTATAAGATAAAGCCATAAACATGTGTATCCGAGTCTTCTATCAAAAGTTACAGCTATTTCTATGAAGTTGTACAAAAACGTTTTCTTTCGCCAAGACAGTGTGTTTCTCACTGTTACATGCATTTGAATGGGGAACTCGACCGAAACAAAGTATAGGTTTTCATTATGTGAATAACTTGGAAATCTTAGCTCAAACAGCTGCAAAACCTGTTTTCCCAGCACGGAGACCTTGAGTTCTATAAGATAAAGCCATAAACATGTGTATCCGAGTCTTCTATCAAAAGTTACAGCTATTTCTATGAAGTTGTACAAAAACGCTTTCTTTCGCCAAGACAGTGCGTTTCTCACTGTTACATGCATTTGAATGGGGAACTCGACCGAAACAAAGTATAAGTTTTCATTATGTGAATAACTTGGAAATCTTAGCTCAAACAGCTGCAAAACCTGTTTTCCCAGCACAGAGACCTTGAGTTCTATAAGATAAAGCCATAAACATGTTTGTCTGAGTCTTCTATCAAAAGTTACAGCTATTTCTATGAAGTTGTACAAAAACGTTTTCTTTCGCCAAGACAGTGTGTTTCTCACTGTTACATGCATTTTGAATGGGGAACTCGACTGAAACAAAGTATAGGTTTTCATTATGTGAATAACTTGGAAATCTTAGCTCAAACAGCTGCAAAACCTGTTTTCCCAGCACGTAGACCTTGAGTTCTATAAGATAAAGCCATAAACATGTTTGTCTTAGTCTTCTATCAAAAGTTACAGCTATTTATATGAAGTTGTACAAAAACGCTTTCTTTCGCCAAGACAGTGCGTTTCTCACTGTTACATGCATTTGAATGGGGAACTCGACCGAAACAAAGTATAGGTTTTCATTATGTGAATAACTTGGAAATCTTAGCTCAAACAGCTGCAAAACCTATTTGCCCAGCACGGAGACCTTGAGTTCTATAAGATAAAGCCATAAACATGTGTATCCGAGTCTTCTATCAAAAGTTACAGCTATTTATATGAAGTTGTACAAAAACGCTTTCTTTCGCCAAGACAGTGCGTTTCTCACTGTTACATGCATTTGAATGGGGAACTCGACCGAAAAAAAGTATAAGTTTTCATTATGTGAATAACTTGGAAATCTTAGCTCAAACAGCTGCAAAACCTGTTTTCCCAGCACGGAGACCTTGAGTTCTATAATATAAGGCCATAAACATGTTTGTCTGAGTCTTCTATCAAAAGTTACAGCTATTTATATGAAGTTGTACAAAATAGCTTTCTTTCGCCAAGACAGTGCGTTTCTCACTGTTACATGCATTTGAATGGGGAACTCGACCGAAACAAAGTATAGGTTTTCATTATGTGAATAACTTGGAAATCTTAGCTCAAACAGCTGCAAAACCTGTTTGCCCAGCACGGAGACCTTGAGTTCTATAAGATAAAGCCATAAACATGTGTATCCGAGTCTTCTATCAAAAGTTACAGCTATTTTTATGAAGTTGTACAAAAACGCTTTCTTTCGCCAAGACAGTGCGTTTCTCACTGTTACATGCATTTGAATGGGGAACTCGACCGAAACAAAGTATAGGTTTTCATTATGTGAATAACTTGGAAATCTTAGCTCAAACAGCTGCAAAACCTATTTGTCCAGCATGGAGACCTTGAGTTCTATAATATAAGGCCATAAACATGTTTGTCTGAGTCTTCTATCAAAAGTTACAGCTATTTATATGAAGTTGTACAAAATAGCTTTCTTTCGCCAAGACAGTGCGTTTCTCACTGTTACATGCATTTGAATGGGGAACTCGACCGAAACAAAGTATAGGTTTTCATTATGTGAATAACTTGGAAATCTTAGCTCAAACAGCTGCAAAACCTGTTTTCCCAGCACGGAGACCTTGAGTTCTATAATATAAGGCCATAAACATGTTTGTCTGAGTCTTCTATCAAAAGTTACAGCTATTTATATGAAGTTGTACAAAATAGCTTTCTTTCGCCAAGACAGTGCGTTTCTCACTGTTACATGCATTTGAATGGGGAACTCGACCGAAACAAAGTATAGGTTTTCATTATGTGAATAACTTGGAAATCTTAGCTCAAACAGCTGCAAAACCTGTTTGCCCAGCACGGGAAACTTGAGTTCTATAAGATAAAGCCATAAACATGTGTATCCGAGTCTTCTATCAAAAGTTACAGCTATTTCTATGAAGTTGTACAAAAACGTTTTCTTTCGCCAAGACAGTGTGTTTCTCACTGTTACATGCATTTGAATGGGGAACTCGACCGAAACAAAGTATAGGTTTTCATTATGTGAATAACTTGGAAATCTTAGCTCAAACAGCTGCAAAACCTGTTTGCCCAGCACGGGAAACTTGAGTTCTATAAGATAAAGCCATAAACATGTGTATCCGAGTCTTCTATCAAAAGTTACAGCTATTTATATGAAGTTGTACAAAAACGCTTTCTTTCGCCAAGACAGTGCGTTTCTCACATGCATTTGAATGGGAACTCGACCGAAACAAAGTATAGGTTTTCATTATGTGAATAACTTGGAAATCTTAGCTCAAACAGCTGCAAAACCTGTTTGACCAGCACGGAGACCTTGAGTTCTATAATATAAGGCCATAAACATGTTTGTCTGAGTCTTCTATCAAAAGTTACAGCTATTTCTATGAAGTTGTACAAAAACGCTTTCTTTCGCCAAGACAGTGCGTTTCTCACTGTTACATGCATTTGAATGGGGAACTCGACCGAAACAAAGTATAGGTTTTCATTATGTGAATAACTTGGAAATCTTAGCTCAAACAGCTGCAAAACCTGTTTGACCAGCACGGAGACCTTGAGTTCTATAATATAAGGCCATAAACATGTTTGTCTGAGTCTTCTATCAAAAGTTACAGCTATTTCTATGAAGTTGTACAAAATAGCTTTCTTTCGCCAAGACAGTGCGTTTCTCACTGTTACATGCATTTGAATGGGGAACTCGACCGAAACAAAGTATAGGTTTTCATTATGTGAATAACTTGGAAATCTTAGCTCAAACAGCTGCAAAACCTGTTTGCCCAGCACGGGAAACTTGAGTTCTATAAGATAAAGCCATAAACATGTGTATCCGAGTCTTCTATCAAAAGTTACAGCTATTTATATGAAGTTGTACAAAAACGCTTTCTTTCGCCAAGACAGTGCGTTTCTCACTGTTACATGCATTTGAATGGGGAACTCGACCGAAACAAAGTATAGGTTTTCATTATGTGAATAACTTGGAAATCTTAGCTCAAACAGCTGCAAAACCTGTTTTCCCAGCACGGAGACCTTGAGTTCTATAATATAAGGCCATAAACATGTTTGTCTGAGTCTTCTATCAAAAGTTACAGCTATTTATATGAAGTTGTACAAAAACGCTTTCTTTCGCCAAGACAGTGCGTTTCTCACTGTTACATGCATTTGAAGTGGGAACTCGACCGAAACAAAGTATAGGTTTTCATTATGTGAATAACTTGGAAATCTTAGCTCAAACAGCTGCAAAACCTGTTTGACCAGCACGGAGACCTTGAGTTCTATAATATAAGGCCATAAACATGTTTGTCTGAGTCTTCTATCAAAAGTTACAGCTATTTCTATGAAGTTGTACAAAAACGCTTTCTTTCGCCAAGACAGTGCGTTTCTCACTGTTACATGCATTTGAATGGGGAACTCGACCGAAACAAAGTGTAAGTTTTCATTATGTGAATAACTTGGAAATCTTAGCTCAAACAGCTGCAAAACCTGTTTTCCCAGCACGGGAACCTTGAGTTCTATAAGATAAAGCCATAAACATGTGTATCCGAATCTTCTATCAAAAGTTACAGCTATTTCTATGAAGTTGTACAAAAACGCTTTCTTTCGCCAAGACAGTGCGTTTCTCACTGTTACATGCATTTTGAATGGGGAACTCGACCGAAACAAAGTATAGGTTTTCATTATGTGAATAACTTGGAAATCTTAGCTCAAACAGCTGCAAAACCTGTTTGCCCAGCACGGGATCCTTGAGTTCTATAAGATAAAGCCATAAACATGTGTATCCGAGTCTTCTATCAAAAGTTACAGCTATTCATATGAAGTTGTACAAAAACGCTTTCTTTCGCCAAGACAGTGCGTTTCTCACTGTTACATGCATTTGAATGGGGAACTCGACCGAAACAAAGTATAAGTTTTCATTATGTGAATAACTTGGAAATCTTAGCTCAAACAGCTGCAAAACCTGTTTGCCCAGCACGGAGACCTTGAGTTCTATAAGATAAAGCCATAAACATGTGTATCCGAGTCTTCTATCAAAAGTTACAGCTATTTCTATGAAGTTGTACAAAAACGTTTACTTTCGCCAAGACAGTGCGTTTCTCACTGTTACATGCATTTTGAATGGGGAACTCGACCGAAACAAAGTATAGGTTTTCATTATGTGAATAACTTGGAAATCTTAGCTCAAACAGCTGCAAAACCTGTTTGCCCAGCACGGAGACCTTGAGTTCTATAAGATAAAGCCATAAACATGTGTATCCGAGTCTTCTATCAAAAGTTACAGCTATTTATATGAAGTTGTACAAAAACGCTTTCTTTCGCCAAGACAGTGCGTTTCTCACTGTTACATGCATTTTGAATGGGGAACTTGACCGAAACAAAGTATAGGTTTTCATTATGTGAATAACTTGGAAATCTATTCAATTCAATTCAATTCAATTTTATTTATATAGCGCCAAATCACAACAAAAGTCGCCTCAAGGCGCTTCATAGATACAGAGAAAAACCCAACAATCATATGACCCCCTATGAGCAAGCACTTTGGCGACAGTGGGAAGGAAAAACTCCCTTTTAACAGGAAGAAACCTCCGGCAGAACCAGGCTCAGGGAGGGGCGGCCATCTGCTGCGACCGGTTGGGGTGAGAGAAGGAAGACAGGATAAAGACATGCTGTGGAAGAGAGACAGAGGTTAATAACAGATATGATTCAATGCAGAGAGGTCTATTAATACATAGTGAGTGAGAAAGGTGACTGGAAAGGAAAAACTCAATGCATCATGGGAATCCCCCGGCAGCCTACATCTATTGCAGCATAACAAAGGGAGGATTCAGGGTCACCTGGTCCAGCCCTAACTATATGCTTTAGAAAAAAGGAAAGTTTTAAGCCTAATCTTAAAAGTAGAGATAGTGTCTGTCTCCCGAATCCAAACTGGAAGCTGGTTCCACAGAAGAGGGGCCTGAAAACTGAAGGCTCTCCCTCCCATTCTACTTTTAAATACTCTAGGAACAACAAGTAGGCCTGCAGAGCGAGAGCGGAGCGCTCTAATAGGGTGATATGGTACTACAAGGTCATTAAGATAAGATGGGGCCTGATTATTTAAGACCTTGTATGTGAGGAGCAGGATTTTGAATTCAATTCTGGATTTAACAGGAAGCCAATGAAGGGAAGCCAAAACAGGAGAAATATGCTCTCTCTTTCTAGTCCCTGTCAGGACTCTTGCTGCAAAATTTTGGATTAGCTGAAGGCTTTTCAGTGAGTTTTTTGGACATCCTGATAATAATGAATTACAGTAGTCCAGCCTGGAAGTAATAAATGCATGAACTAGTTTTTCAGCGTCACTCTGAGACAGGATATTTCTAATTTTAGAGATGTTGCGCAAATGGAAGAAAGCAGTCTTACATATTTGTTTAATATGTGCGTTGAAGGACATGTCCTGGTCAAAAATGACTCCAAGGTTCCTCACAGCGTTACTGGAGGCCAAGGTAATGCCATCCAGAGTAAGAATCTGATTAGATACCATATTTCTAAGATTTTCAGGGCCGAGTACAATAACCTCAGTTTTATCTGAATTAAGAAGCAATCTTAGCTCAAACAGCTGCAAAACCTGTTTGCCCAGCACGGGAACCTTGAGTTCTATAAGATAAAGCCATAAACATGTGTATCCGAATCTTCTATCAAAAGTTACAGCTATTTCTATGAAGTTGTACAAAAACGCTTTCTTTCGCCAAGACAGTGCGTTTCTCACTGTTACATGCATTTTGAATGGGGAACTCGACCGAAACAAAGTATAGGTTTTCATTATGTGAATAACTTGGAAATCTTAGCTCAAACAGCTGCAAAACCTGTTTGCCCAGCACGGGATCCTTGAGTTCTATAAGATAAAGCCATAAACATGTGTATCCGAGTCTTCTATCAAAAGTTACAGCTATTCATATGAAGTTGTACAAAAACGCTTTCTTTCGCCAAGACAGTGCGTTTCTCACTGTTACATGCATTTGAATGGGGAACTCGACCGAAACAAAGTATAAGTTTTCATTATGTGAATAACTTGGAAATCTTAGCTCAAACAGCTGCAAAACCTGTTTTCCCAGCACGGAGACCTTGAGTTCTATAAGATAAAGCCATAAACATGTTTGTCTGAGTCTTCTATCAAAAGTTACAGCTATTTCTATGAAGTTGTACAAAAACGTTTTCTTTCGCCAAGACAGTGTGTTTCTCACTGTTACATGCATTTTGAATGGGGAACTCGACCGAAACAAAGTATAGGTTTTCATTATGTGAATAACTTGGAAATCTTAGCTCAAACAGCTGCAAAACCTGTTTTCCCAGCACGTAGACCTTGAGTTCTATAAGATAAAGCCATAAACATGTTTGTCTGAGTCTTCTATCAAAAGTTACAGCTATTTATATGAAGTTGTACAAAAACGCTTTCTTTCGCCAAGACAGTGCGTTTCTCACTGTTACATGCATTTGAATGGGGAACTCGACCGAAACAAAGTATAGGTTTTCATTATGTGAATAACTTGGAAATCTTAGCTCAAACAGCTGCAAAACCTATTTGCCCAGCACGTAGACCTTGAGTTCTATAATATAAAGCCATAAACATGTTTGTCTGAGTCTTCTATCAAAAGTTACAGCTATTTCTATGAAGTTGTACAAAATAGCTTTCTTTCGCCAAGACAGTGCGTTTCTCACTGTTACATGCATTTGAATGGGGAACTCGACCGAAACAAAGTATAGGTTTTCATTATGTGAATAACTTGGAAATCTTAGCTCAAACAGCTGCAAAACCTGTTTTCCCAGCACGGGAACCTTGAGTTCTATAAGATAAAGCCATAAACATGTGTATCCGAATCTTCTATCAAAAGTTACAGCTATTTCTATGAAGTTGTACAAAAACGCTTTCTTTCGCCAAGACAGTGCGTTTCTCACTGTTACATGCATTTTGAATGGGGAACTCGACCGAAACAAAGTATAGGTTTTCATTATGTGAATAACTTGGAAATCTTAGCTCAAACAGCTGCAAAACCTGTTTGCCCAGCACGGGATCCTTGAGTTCTATAAGATAAAGCCATAAACATGTGTATCCGAGTCTTCTATCAAAAGTTACAGCTATTCATATGAAGTTGTACAAAAACGCTTTCTTTCGCCAAGACAGTGCGTTTCTCACTGTTACATGCATTTGAATGGGGAACTCGACCGAAACAAAGTATAAGTTTTCATTATGTGAATAACTTGGAAATCTTAGCTCAAACAGCTGCAAAACCTGTTTTCCCAGCACGGAGACCTTGAGTTCTATAAGATAAAGCCATAAACATGTTTGTCTGAGTCTTCTATCAAAAGTTACAGCTATTTCTATGAAGTTGTACAAAAACGTTTTCTTTCGCCAAGACAGTGTGTTTCTCACTGTTACATGCATTTTGAATGGGGAACTCGACCGAAACAAAGTATAGGTTTTCATTATGTGAATAACTTGGAAATCTTAGCTCAAACAGCTGCAAAACCTGTTTTCCCAGCACGTAGACCTTGAGTTCTATAAGATAAAGCCATAAACATGTTTGTCTTAGTCTTCTATCAAAAGTTACAGCTATTTATATGAAGTTGTACAAAAACGCTTTCTTTCGCCAAGACAGTGCGTTTCTCACTGTTACATGCATTTGAATGGGGAACTCGACCGAAACAAAGTATAAGTTTTCATTATGTGAATAACTTGGAAATCTTAGCTCAAACAGCTGCAAAACCTGTTTTCCCAGCACGGAGACCTTGAGTTCTATAAGATAAAGCCATAAACATGTGTATCCGAGTCTTCTATCAAAAGTTACAGCTATTTCTATGAAGTTGTACAAAAACGCTTTCTTTCGCCAAGACAGTGCGTTTCTCACTGTTACATGCATTTGAATGGGGAACTCGACCGAAAAAAAGTATAAGTTTTCATTATGTGAATAACTTGGAAATCTTAGCTCAAACAGCTGCAAAACCTGTTTTCCCAGCACGGAGACCTTGAGTTCTATAATATAAGGCCATAAACATGTTTGTCTGAGTCTTCTATCAAAAGTTACAGCTATTTATATGAAGTTGTACAAAATAGCTTTCTTTCGCCAAGACAGTGCGTTTCTCACTGTTACATGCATTTGAATGGGGAACTCGACCGAAACAAAGTATAGGTTTTCATTATGTGAATAACTTGGAAATCTTAGCTCAAACAGCTGCAAAACCTGTTTGCCCAGCACGGAGACCTTGAGTTCTATAAGATAAAGCCATAAACATGTGTATCCGAGTCTTCTATCAAAAGTTACAGCTATTTTTATGAAGTTGTACAAAAACGCTTTCTTTCGCCAAGACAGTGCGTTTCTCACTGTTACATGCATTTGAATGGGGAACTCGACCGAAACAAAGTATAGGTTTTCATTATGTGAATAACTTGGAAATCTTAGCTCAAACAGCTGCAAAACCTATTTGTCCAGCATGGAGACCTTGAGTTCTATAATATAAGGCCATAAACATGTTTGTCTGAGTCTTCTATCAAAAGTTACAGCTATTTATATGAAGTTGTACAAAATAGCTTTCTTTCGCCAAGACAGTGCGTTTCTCACTGTTACATGCATTTGAATGGGGAACTCGACCGAAACAAAGTATAGGTTTTCATTATGTGAATAACTTGGAAATCTTAGCTCAAACAGCTGCAAAACCTGTTTTCCCAGCACGGAGACCTTGAGTTCTATAATATAAGGCCATAAACATGTTTGTCTGAGTCTTCTATCAAAAGTTACAGCTATTTATATGAAGTTGTACAAAATAGCTTTCTTTCGCCAAGACAGTGCGTTTCTCACTGTTACATGCATTTGAATGGGGAACTCGACCGAAACAAAGTATAGGTTTTCATTATGTGAATAACTTGGAAATCTTAGCTCAAACAGCTGCAAAACCTGTTTGCCCAGCACGGGAAACTTGAGTTCTATAAGATAAAGCCATAAACATGTGTATCCGAGTCTTCTATCAAAAGTTACAGCTATTTCTATGAAGTTGTACAAAAACGTTTTCTTTCGCCAAGACAGTGTGTTTCTCACTGTTACATGCATTTGAATGGGGAACTCGACCGAAACAAAGTATAGGTTTTCATTATGTGAATAACTTGGAAATCTTAGCTCAAACAGCTGCAAAACCTGTTTGCCCAGCACGGGAAACTTGAGTTCTATAAGATAAAGCCATAAACATGTGTATCCGAGTCTTCTATCAAAAGTTACAGCTATTTATATGAAGTTGTACAAAAACGCTTTCTTTCGCCAAGACAGTGCGTTTCTCACATGCATTTGAATGGGAACTCGACCGAAACAAAGTATAGGTTTTCATTATGTGAATAACTTGGAAATCTTAGCTCAAACAGCTGCAAAACCTGTTTGACCAGCACGGAGACCTTGAGTTCTATAATATAAGGCCATAAACATGTTTGTCTGAGTCTTCTATCAAAAGTTACAGCTATTTCTATGAAGTTGTACAAAAACGCTTTCTTTCGCCAAGACAGTGCGTTTCTCACTGTTACATGCATTTGAATGGGGAACTCGACCGAAACAAAGTGTAAGTTTTCATTATGTGAATAACTTGGAAATCTTAGCTCAAACAGCTGCAAAACCTGTTTTCCCAGCACGGGAACCTTGAGTTCTATAAGATAAAGCCATAAACATGTGTATCCGAATCTTCTATCAAAAGTTACAGCTATTTCTATGAAGTTGTACAAAAACGCTTTCTTTCGCCAAGACAGTGCGTTTCTCACTGTTACATGCATTTTGAATGGGGAACTCGACCGAAACAAAGTATAGGTTTTCATTATGTGAATAACTTGGAAATCTTAGCTCAAACAGCTGCAAAACCTGTTTGCCCAGCACGGGATCCTTGAGTTCTATAAGATAAAGCCATAAACATGTGTATCCGAGTCTTCTATCAAAAGTTACAGCTATTCATATGAAGTTGTACAAAAACGCTTTCTTTCGCCAAGACAGTGCGTTTCTCACTGTTACATGCATTTGAATGGGGAACTCGACCGAAACAAAGTATAAGTTTTCATTATGTGAATAACTTGGAAATCTTAGCTCAAACAGCTGCAAAACCTGTTTTCCCAGCACGGAGACCTTGAGTTCTATAAGATAAAGCCATAAACATGTGTATCCGAGTCTTCTATCAAAAGTTACAGCTATTTCTATGAAGTTGTACAAAAACGTTTACTTTCGCCAAGACAGTGCGTTTCTCACTGTTACATGCATTTTGAATGGGGAACTCGACCGAAACAAAGTATAGGTTTTCATTATGTGAATAACTTGGAAATCTTAGCTCAAACAGCTGCAAAACCTGTTTGCCCAGCACGGAGACCTTGAGTTCTATAAGATAAAGCCATAAACATGTGTATCCGAGTCTTCTATCAAAAGTTACAGCTATTTATATGAAGTTGTACAAAAACGCTTTCTTTCGCCAAGACAGTGCGTTTCTCACTGTTACATGCATTTTGAATGGGGAACTTGACCGAAACAAAGTATAGGTTTTCATTATGTGAATAACTTGGAAATCTATTCAATTCAATTCAATTCAATTTTATTTATATAGCGCCAAATCACAACAAAAGTCGCCTCAAGGCGCTTCATAGATACAGAGAAAAACCCAACAATCATATGACCCCCTATGAGCAAGCACTTTGGCGACAGTGGGAAGGAAAAACTCCCTTTTAACAGGAAGAAACCTCCGGCAGAACCAGGCTCAGGGAGGGGCGGCCATCTGCTGCGACCGGTTGGGGTGAGAGAAGGAAGACAGGATAAAGACATGCTGTGGAAGAGAGACAGAGGTTAATAACAGATATGATTCAATGCAGAGAGGTCTATTAATACATAGTGAGTGAGAAAGGTGACTGGAAAGGAAAAACTCAATGCATCATGGGAATCCCCCGGCAGCCTACATCTATTGCAGCATAACAAAGGGAGGATTCAGGGTCACCTGGTCCAGCCCTAACTATATGCTTTAGAAAAAAGGAAAGTTTTAAGCCTAATCTTAAAAGTAGAGATAGTGTCTGTCTCCCGAATCCAAACTGGAAGCTGGTTCCACAGAAGAGGGGCCTGAAAACTGAAGGCTCTCCCTCCCATTCTACTTTTAAATACTCTAGGAACAACAAGTAGGCCTGCAGAGCGAGAGCGGAGCGCTCTAATAGGGTGATATGGTACTACAAGGTCATTAAGATAAGATGGGGCCTGATTATTTAAGACCTTGTATGTGAGGAGCAGGATTTTGAATTCAATTCTGGATTTAACAGGAAGCCAATGAAGGGAAGCCAAAACAGGAGAAATATGCTCTCTCTTTCTAGTCCCTGTCAGGACTCTTGCTGCAAAATTTTGGATTAGCTGAAGGCTTTTCAGTGAGTTTTTTGGACATCCTGATAATAATGAATTACAGTAGTCCAGCCTGGAAGTAATAAATGCATGAACTAGTTTTTCAGCGTCACTCTGAGACAGGATATTTCTAATTTTAGAGATGTTGCGCAAATGGAAGAAAGCAGTCTTACATATTTGTTTAATATGTGCGTTGAAGGACATGTCCTGGTCAAAAATGACTCCAAGGTTCCTCACAGCGTTACTGGAGGCCAAGGTAATGCCATCCAGAGTAAGAATCTGATTAGATACCATATTTCTAAGATTTTCAGGGCCGAGTACAATAACCTCAGTTTTATCTGAATTAAGAAGCAATCTTAGCTCAAACAGCTGCAAAACCTGTTTGCCCAGCACGGGAACCTTGAGTTCTATAAGATAAAGCCATAAACATGTGTATCCGAATCTTCTATCAAAAGTTACAGCTATTTCTATGAAGTTGTACAAAAACGCTTTCTTTCGCCAAGACAGTGCGTTTCTCACTGTTACATGCATTTTGAATGGGGAACTCGACCGAAACAAAGTATAGGTTTTCATTATGTGAATAACTTGGAAATCTTAGCTCAAACAGCTGCAAAACCTGTTTGCCCAGCACAGGATCCTTGAGTTCTATAAGATAAAGCCATAAACATGTGTATCCGAGTCTTCTATCAAAAGTTACAGCTATTCATATGAAGTTGTACAAAAACGCTTTCTTTCGCCAAGACAGTGCGTTTCTCACTGTTACATGCATTTGAATGGGGAACTCGACCGAAACAAAGTATAAGTTTTCATTATGTGAATAACTTGGAAATCTTAGCTCAAACAGCTGCAAAACCTGTTTTCCCAGCACAGAGACCTTGAGTTCTATAAGATAAAGCCATAAACATGTTTGTCTGAGTCTTCTATCAAAAGTTACAGCTATTTCTATGAAGTTGTACAAAAACGTTTTCTTTCGCCAAGACAGTGTGTTTCTCACTGTTACATGCATTTTGAATGGGGAACTCGACCGAAACAAAGTATAGGTTTTCATTATGTGAATAACTTGGAAATCTTAGCTCAAACAGCTGCAAAACCTGTTTTCCCAGCACGTAGACCTTGAGTTCTATAAGATAAAGCCATAAACATGTTTGTCTGAGTCTTCTATCAAAAGTTACAGCTATTTATATGAAGTTGTACAAAAACGCTTTCTTTCGCCAAGACAGTGCGTTTCTCACTGTTACATGCATTTGAATGGGGAACTCGACCGAAACAAAGTATAGGTTTTCATTATGTGAATAACTTGGAAATCTTAGCTCAAACAGCTGCAAAACCTATTTGCCCAGCACGTAGACCTTGAGTTCTATAATATAAAGCCATAAACATGTTTGTCTGAGTCTTCTATCAAAAGTTACAGCTATTTCTATGAAGTTGTACAAAATAGCTTTCTTTCGCCAAGACAGTGCGTTTCTCACTGTTACATGCATTTGAATGGGGAACTCGACCGAAACAAAGTATAGGTTTTCATTATGTGAATAACTTGGAAATCTTAGCTCAAACAGCTGCAAAACCTGTTTTCCCAGCACGGGAACCTTGAGTTCTATAAGATAAAGCCATAAACATGTGTATCCGAATCTTCTATCAAAAGTTACAGCTATTTCTATGAAGTTGTACAAAAACGCTTTCTTTCGCCAAGACAGTGCGTTTCTCACTGTTACATGCATTTTGAATGGGGAACTCGACCGAAACAAAGTATAGGTTTTCATTATGTGAATAACTTGGAAATCTTAGCTCAAACAGCTGCAAAACCTGTTTGCCCAGCACGGGATCCTTGAGTTCTATAAGATAAAGCCATAAACATGTGTATCCGAGTCTTCTATCAAAAGTTACAGCTATTCATATGAAGTTGTACAAAAACGCTTTCTTTCGCCAAGACAGTGCGTTTCTCACTGTTACATGCATTTGAATGGGGAACTCGACCGAAACAAAGTATAAGTTTTCATTATGTGAATAACTTGGAAATCTTAGCTCAAACAGCTGCAAAACCTGTTTTCCCAGCACGGAGACCTTGAGTTCTATAAGATAAAGCCATAAACATGTTTGTCTGAGTCTTCTATCAAAAGTTACAGCTATTTCTATGAAGTTGTACAAAAACGTTTTCTTTCGCCAAGACAGTGTGTTTCTCACTGTTACATGCATTTTGAATGGGGAACTCGACCGAAACAAAGTATAGGTTTTCATTATGTGAATAACTTGGAAATCTTAGCTCAAACAGCTGCAAAACCTATTTGCCCAGCACGGAGACCTTGAGTTCTATAAGATAAAGCCATAAACATGTGTATCCGAGTCTTCTATCAAAAGTTACAGCTATTTATATGAAGTTGTACAAAAACGCTTTCTTTCGCCAAGACAGTGCGTTTCTCACTGTTACATGCATTTGAATGGGGAACTCGACCGAAAAAAAGTATAAGTTTTCATTATGTGAATAACTTGGAAATCTTAGCTCAAACAGCTGCAAAACCTGTTTTCCCAGCACGGAGACCTTGAGTTCTATAATATAAGGCCATAAACATGTTTGTCTGAGTCTTCTATCAAAAGTTACAGCTATTTATATGAAGTTGTACAAAATAGCTTTCTTTCGCCAAGACAGTGCGTTTCTCACTGTTACATGCATTTGAATGGGGAACTCGACCGAAACAAAGTATAGGTTTTCATTATGTGAATAACTTGGAAATCTTAGCTCAAACAGCTGCAAAACCTGTTTGCCCAGCACGGAGACCTTGAGTTCTATAAGATAAAGCCATAAACATGTGTATCCGAGTCTTCTATCAAAAGTTACAGCTATTTTTATGAAGTTGTACAAAAACGCTTTCTTTCGCCAAGACAGTGCGTTTCTCACTGTTACATGCATTTGAATGGGGAACTCGACCGAAACAAAGTATAGGTTTTCATTATGTGAATAACTTGGAAATCTTAGCTCAAACAGCTGCAAAACCTATTTGTCCAGCATGGAGACCTTGAGTTCTATAATATAAGGCCATAAACATGTTTGTCTGAGTCTTCTATCAAAAGTTACAGCTATTTCTATGAAGTTGTACAAAAACGCTTTCTTTCGCCAAGACAGTGCGTTTCTCACTGTTACATGCATTTGAATGGGGAACTCGACCGAAACAAAGTATAGGTTTTCATTATGTGAATAACTTGGAAATCTTAGCTCAAACAGCTGCAAAACCTGTTTGACCAGCACGGAGACCTTGAGTTCTATAATATAAGGCCATAAACATGTTTGTCTGAGTCTTCTATCAAAAGTTACAGCTATTTATATGAAGTTGTACAAAAACGCTTTCTTTCGCCAAGACAGTGCGTTTCTCACTGTTACATGCATTTGAATGGGGAACTCGACCGAAACAAAGTATAGGTTTTCATTATGTGAATAACTTGGAAATCTTAGCTCAAACAGCTGCAAAACCTGTTTTCCCAGCACGGAGACCTTGAGTTCTATAATATAAGGCCATAAACATGTTTGTCTGAGTCTTCTATCAAAAGTTACAGCTATTTATATGAAGTTGTACAAAAACGTTTTCTTTCGCCAAGACAGTGCGTTTCTCACTGTTACATGCATTTGAATGGGGAACTCGACCGAAACAAAGTATAGGTTTTCATTATGTGAATAACTTGGAAATCTTAGCTCAAACAGCTGCAAAACCTGTTTGCCCAGCACGGGAAACTTGAGTTCTATAAGATAAAGCCATAAACATGTGTATCCGAGTCTTCTATCAAAAGTTACAGCTATTTCTATGAAGTTGTACAAAAACGTTTTCTTTCGCCAAGACAGTGTGTTTCTCACTGTTACATGCATTTGAATGGGGAACTCGACCGAAACAAAGTATAGGTTTTCATTATGTGAATAACTTGGAAATCTTAGCTCAAACAGCTGCAAAACCTGTTTGCCCAGCACGGGAAACTTGAGTTCTATAAGATAAAGCCATAAACATGTGTATCCGAGTCTTCTATCAAAAGTTACAGCTATTTATGTGAAGTTGTACAAAAACGCTTTCTTTCGCCAAGACAGTGCGTTTCTCACTGTTACATGCATTTGAATGGGGAACTCGACCGAAACAAAGTATAAGTTTTCATTATGTGAATAACTTGGAAATCTTAGCTCAAACAGCTGCAAAACCTGTTTTCCCAGCACAGAGACCTTGAGTTCTATAAGATAAAGCCATAAACATGTTTGTCTGAGTCTTCTATCAAAAGTTACAGCTATTTCTATGAAGTTGTACAAAAACGTTTTCTTTCGCCAAGACAGTGTGTTTCTCACTGTTACATGCATTTTGAATGGGGAACTCGACCGAAACAAAGTATAGGTTTTCATTATGTGAATAACTTGGAAATCTTAGCTCAAACAGCTGCAAAACCTGTTTTCCCAGCACGTAGACCTTGAGTTCTATAAGATAAAGCCATAAACATGTTTGTCTGAGTCTTCTATCAAAAGTTACAGCTATTTATATGAAGTTGTACAAAAACGCTTTCTTTCGCCAAGACAGTGCGTTTCTCACTGTTACATGCATTTGAATGGGGAACTCGACCGAAACAAAGTATAGGTTTTCATTATGTGAATAACTTGGAAATCTTAGCTCAAACAGCTGCAAAACCTATTTGCCCAGCACGTAGACCTTGAGTTCTATAATATAAAGCCATAAACATGTTTGTCTGAGTCTTCTATCAAAAGTTACAGCTATTTCTATGAAGTTGTACAAAATAGCTTTCTTTCGCCAAGACAGTGCGTTTCTCACTGTTACATGCATTTGAATGGGGAACTCGACCGAAACAAAGTATAGGTTTTCATTATGTGAATAACTTGGAAATCTTAGCTCAAACAGCTGCAAAACCTGTTTTCCCAGCACGGGAACCTTGAGTTCTATAAGATAAAGCCATAAACATGTGTATCCGAATCTTCTATCAAAAGTTACAGCTATTTCTATGAAGTTGTACAAAAACGCTTTCTTTCGCCAAGACAGTGCGTTTCTCACTGTTACATGCATTTTGAATGGGGAACTCGACCGAAACAAAGTATAGGTTTTCATTATGTGAATAACTTGGAAATCTTAGCTCAAACAGCTGCAAAACCTGTTTGCCCAGCACGGGATCCTTGAGTTCTATAAGATAAAGCCATAAACATGTGTATCCGAGTCTTCTATCAAAAGTTACAGCTATTCATATGAAGTTGTACAAAAACGCTTTCTTTCGCCAAGACAGTGCGTTTCTCACTGTTACATGCATTTGAATGGGGAACTCGACCGAAACAAAGTATAAGTTTTCATTATGTGAATAACTTGGAAATCTTAGCTCAAACAGCTGCAAAACCTGTTTTCCCAGCACGGAGACCTTGAGTTCTATAAGATAAAGCCATAAACATGTTTGTCTGAGTCTTCTATCAAAAGTTACAGCTATTTCTATGAAGTTGTACAAAAACGTTTTCTTTCGCCAAGACAGTGTGTTTCTCACTGTTACATGCATTTTGAATGGGGAACTCGACCGAAACAAAGTATAGGTTTTCATTATGTGAATAACTTGGAAATCTTAGCTCAAACAGCTGCAAAACCTATTTGCCCAGCACGGAGACCTTGAGTTCTATAAGATAAAGCCATAAACATGTGTATCCGAGTCTTCTATCAAAAGTTACAGCTATTTATATGAAGTTGTACAAAAACGCTTTCTTTCGCCAAGACAGTGCGTTTCTCACTGTTACATGCATTTGAATGGGGAACTCGACCGAAAAAAAGTATAAGTTTTCATTATGTGAATAACTTGGAAATCTTAGCTCAAACAGCTGCAAAACCTGTTTTCCCAGCACGGAGACCTTGAGTTCTATAATATAAGGCCATAAACATGTTTGTCTGAGTCTTCTATCAAAAGTTACAGCTATTTATATGAAGTTGTACAAAATAGCTTTCTTTCGCCAAGACAGTGCGTTTCTCACTGTTACATGCATTTGAATGGGGAACTCGACCGAAACAAAGTATAGGTTTTCATTATGTGAATAACTTGGAAATCTTAGCTCAAACAGCTGCAAAACCTGTTTGCCCAGCACGGAGACCTTGAGTTCTATAAGATAAAGCCATAAACATGTGTATCCGAGTCTTCTATCAAAAGTTACAGCTATTTTTATGAAGTTGTACAAAAACGCTTTCTTTCGCCAAGACAGTGCGTTTCTCACTGTTACATGCATTTGAATGGGGAACTCGACCGAAACAAAGTATAGGTTTTCATTATGTGAATAACTTGGAAATCTTAGCTCAAACAGCTGCAAAACCTATTTGTCCAGCATGGAGACCTTGAGTTCTATAATATAAGGCCATAAACATGTTTGTCTGAGTCTTCTATCAAAAGTTACAGCTATTTCTATGAAGTTGTACAAAAACGCTTTCTTTCGCCAAGACAGTGCGTTTCTCACTGTTACATGCATTTGAATGGGGAACTCGACCGAAACAAAGTATAGGTTTTCATTATGTGAATAACTTGGAAATCTTAGCTCAAACAGCTGCAAAACCTGTTTGACCAGCACGGAGACCTTGAGTTCTATAATATAAGGCCATAAACATGTTTGTCTGAGTCTTCTATCAAAAGTTACAGCTATTTATATGAAGTTGTACAAAAACGCTTTCTTTCGCCAAGACAGTGCGTTTCTCACTGTTACATGCATTTGAATGGGGAACTCGACCGAAACAAAGTATAGGTTTTCATTATGTGAATAACTTGGAAATCTTAGCTCAAACAGCTGCAAAACCTGTTTTCCCAGCACGGAGACCTTGAGTTCTATAATATAAGGCCATAAACATGTTTGTCTGAGTCTTCTATCAAAAGTTACAGCTATTTATATGAAGTTGTACAAAAACGTTTTCTTTCGCCAAGACAGTGCGTTTCTCACTGTTACATGCATTTGAATGGGGAACTCGACCGAAACAAAGTATAGGTTTTCATTATGTGAATAACTTGGAAATCTTAGCTCAAACAGCTGCAAAACCTGTTTGCCCAGCACGGGAAACTTGAGTTCTATAAGATAAAGCCATAAACATGTGTATCCGAGTCTTCTATCAAAAGTTACAGCTATTTCTATGAAGTTGTACAAAAACGTTTTCTTTCGCCAAGACAGTGTGTTTCTCACTGTTACATGCATTTGAATGGGGAACTCGACCGAAACAAAGTATAGGTTTTCATTATGTGAATAACTTGGAAATCTTAGCTCAAACAGCTGCAAAACCTGTTTGCCCAGCACGGGAAACTTGAGTTCTATAAGATAAAGCCATAAACATGTGTATCCGAGTCTTCTATCAAAAGTTACAGCTATTTATGTGAAGTTGTACAAAAACGCTTTCTTTCGCCAAGACAGTGCGTTTCTCACTGTTACATGCATTTGAATGGGGAACTCGACCGAAACAAAGTATAAGTTTTCATTATGTGAATAACTTGGAAATCTTAGCTCAAACAGCTGCAAAACCTGTTTTCCCAGCACGGAGACCTTGAGTTCTGTAATATAAGGCCATAAACATGTTTGTCTGAGTTTTCTATCAAAAGTTACAGCTATTTCTATGAAGTTGTACAAAAACGCTTTCTTTCGCCAAGACAGTGCGTTTCTCACTGTTACATGCATTTGAATGGGGAACTTGACCGAAACAAAGTATAGGTTTTCATTATGTGAATAACTTGGAAATCTTAGCTCAAACAGCTGCAAAACCTATTTGCCCAGCACGGAGACCTTGAGTTCTATAAGATAAAGCCATAAACATGTGTATCCGAGTCTTCTATCAAAAGTTACAGCTATTTATATGAAGTTGTACAAAAACGCTTTCTTTCGCCAAGACAGTGCGTTTCTCACTGTTACATGCATTTGAATGGGGGAACTCCACCGAAACAAAGTATAGGTTTTCATTATGTGAATAACTTGGAAATCTTAGCTCAAACAGCTGCAAAACCTGTTTGCCCAGCACGGAGACCTTGAGTTCTATAAGATAAAGCCATAAACATGTGTATCCGAGTCTTCTATCAAAAGTTACAGCTATTTATATGAAGTTGTACAAAAACGCTTTCTTTCGCCAAGACAGTGCGTTTCTCACTGTTACATGCATTTGAATGGGGAACTCGACCGAAACAAAGTATAAGTTTTCATTATGTGAATAACTTGGAAATCTTAGCTCAAACAGCTGCAAAACCTGTTTGCCCAGCACGGAGACCTTGAGTTCTATAAGATAAAGCCATAAACATGTGTATCCGAGTCTTCTATCAAAAGTTACAGCTATTTCTATGAAGTTGTACAAAAACGCTTTCTTTCGCCAAGACAGTGTGTTTCTCACTGTTACATGCATTTGAAGTGGGAACTCGACCGAAACAAAGTATAAGTTTTCATTATGTGAATAACTTGGAAATCTTAGCTCAAACAGCTGCAAAACCTGTTTTCCCAGCACGGAGACCTTGAGTTCTATAAGATAAAGCCATAAACATGTGTATCCGAGTCTTCTATCAAAAGTTACAGCTATTTCTATGAAGTTGTACAAAAACGTTTTCTTTCGCCAAGACAGTGTGTTTCTCACTGTTACATGCATTTTGAATGGGGAACTCGACCGAAACAAAGTATAGGTTTTCATTATGTGAATAACTTGGAAATCTTAGCTCAAACAGCTGCAAAACCTGTTTTCCCAGCACGTAGACCTTGAGTTCTATAAGATAAAGCCATAAACATGTTTGTCTGAGTCTTCTATCAAAAGTTACAGCTATTTATATGAAGTTGTACAAAAACGCTTTCTTTCGCCAAGACAGTGCGTTTCTCACTGTTACATGCATTTGAATGTGGAACTCGACCGAAACAAAGTATAGGTTTTCATTATGTGAATAACTTGGAAATCTTAGCTCAAACAGCTGCAAAACCTGTTTGACCAGCACGGAGACCTTGAGTTCTATAATATAAGGCCATAAACATGTTTGTCTGAGTCTTCTATCAAAAGTTACAGCTATTTATATGAAGTTGTACAAAAACGCTTTCTTTCGCCAAGACAGTGCGTTTCTCACTGTTACATGCATTTGAATGGGGAACTCGACCGAAACAAAGTATAGGTTTTCATTATGTGAATAACTTGGAAATCTTAGCTCAAACAGCTGCAAAACCTGTTTGCCCAGCACGGGAAACTTGAGTTCTATAAGATAAAGCCATAAACATGTGTATCCGAGTCTTCTATCAAAAGTTACAGCTATTTATATGAAGTTGTACAAAAACGCTTTCTTTCGCCAAGACAGTGCGTTTCTCACTGTTACATGCATTTGAATGGGGAACTCGACCGAAACAAAGTATAGGTTTTCATTATGTGAATAACTTGGAAATCTTAGCTCAAACAGCTGCAAAACCTATTTGCCCAGCACGGAGACCTTGAGTTCTATAAGATAAAGCCATAAACATGTGTATCCGAGTCTTCTATCAAAAGTTACAGCTATTTATATGAAGTTGTACAAAAACGCTTTCTTTCGCCAAGACAGTGCGTTTCTCACTGTTACATGCATTTTGAATGGGGAACTCGACCGAAAAAAAGTATAAGTTTTCATTATGTGAATAACTTGGAAATCTTAGCTCAAACAGCTGCAAAACCTGTTTTCCCAGCACGGAGACCTTGAGTTCTATAATATAAGGCCATAAACATGTTTGTCTGAGTCTTCTATCAAAAGTTACAGCTATTTATATGAAGTTGTACAAAATAGCTTTCTTTCGCCAAGACAGTGCGTTTCTCACTGTTACATGCATTTGAATGGGGAACTCGACCGAAACAAAGTATAGGTTTTCATTATGTGAATAACTTGGAAATCTTAGCTCAAACAGCTGCAAAACCTGTTTGCCCAGCACGGAGACCTTGAGTTCTATAAGATAAAGCCATAAACATGTGTATCCGAGTCTTCTATCAAAAGTTACAGCTATTTTTATGAAGTTGTACAAAAACGCTTTCTTTCGCCAAGACAGTGCGTTTCTCACTGTTACATGCATTTGAATGGGGAACTCGACCGAAACAAAGTATAGGTTTTCATTATGTGAATAACTTGGAAATCTTAGCTCAAACAGCTGCAAAACCTATTTGCCCAGCACGGAGACCTTGAGTTCTATAAGATAAAGCCATAAACATGTGTATCCGAGTCTTCTATCAAAAGTTACAGCTATTTATATGAAGTTGTACAAAAACGCTTTCTTTCGCCAAGACAGTGCGTTTCTCACTGTTACATGCATTTGAATGGGGAACTCGACCGAAAAAAAGTATAAGTTTTCATTATGTGAATAACTTGGAAATCTTAGCTCAAACAGCTGCAAAACCTGTTTTCCCAGCACGGAGACCTTGAGTTCTATAATATAAGGCCATAAACATGTTTGTCTGAGTCTTCTATCAAAAGTTACAGCTATTTATATGAAGTTGTACAAAATAGCTTTCTTTCGCCAAGACAGTGCGTTTCTCACTGTTACATGCATTTGAATGGGGAACTCGACCGAAACAAAGTATAGGTTTTCATTATGTGAATAACTTGGAAATCTTAGCTCAAACAGCTGCAAAACCTGTTTGACCAGCACGGAGACCTTGAGTTCTATAATATAAGGCCATAAACATGTTTGTCTGAGTCTTCTATCAAAAGTTACAGCTATTTATATGAAGTTGTACAAAAACGCTTTCTTTCGCCAAGACAGTGCGTTTCTCACTGTTACATGCATTTGAATGGGGAACTCGACCGAAACAAAGTATAGGTTTTCATTATGTGAATAACTTGGAAATCTTAGCTCAAACAGCTGCAAAACCTGTTTTCCCAGCACGGAGACCTTGAGTTCTATAATATAAGGCCATAAACATGTTTGTCTGAGTCTTCTATCAAAAGTTACAGCTATTTATATGAAGTTGTACAAAATAGCTTTCTTTCGCCAAGACAGTGCGTTTCTCACTGTTACATGCATTTGAATGGGGAACTCGACCGAAACAAAGTATAGGTTTTCATTATGTGAATAACTTGGAAATCTTAGCTCAAACAGCTGCAAAACCTGTTTGCCCAGCACGGAGACCTTGAGTTCTATAAGATAAAGCCATAAACATGTTTGTCTGAGTCTTCTATCAAAAGTTACAGCTATTTCTATGAAGTTGTACAAAATAGCTTTCTTTCGCCAAGACAGTGCGTTTCTCACTGTTACATGCATTTGAATGGGGAACTCGACCGAAACAAAGTATAGGTTTTCATTATGTGAATAACTTGGAAATCTTAGCTCAAACAGCTGCAAAACCTGTTTGCCCAGCACGGGAAACTTGAGTTCTATAAGATAAAGCCATAAACATGTGTATCCGAGTCTTCTATCAAAAGTTACAGCTATTTATATGAAGTTGTACAAAAACGCTTTCTTTCGCCAAGACAGTGCGTTTCTCACTGTTACATGCATTTGAATGGGGAACTCGACCGAAACAAAGTATAGGTTTTCATTATGTGAATAACTTGGAAATCTTAGCTCAAACAGCTGCAAAACCTGTTTTCCCAGCACGTAGACCTTGAGTTCTATAAGATAAAGCCATAAACATGTTTGTCTGAGTCTTCTATCAAAAGTTACAGCTATTTATATGAAGTTGTACAAAAACGCTTTCTTTCGCCAAGACAGTGCGTTTCTCACTGTTACATGCATTTGAATGGGGAACTCGACCGAAACAAAGTATAGGTTTTCATTATGTGAATAACTTGGAAATCTTAGCTCAAACAGCTGCAAAACCTGTTTTCCCAGCACGGAGACCTTGAGTTCTATAAGATAAAGCCATAAACATGTGTATCCGAGTCTTCTATCAAAAGTTACAGCTATTTATATGAAGTTGTACAAAAACGCTTTCTTTCGCCAAGACAGTGCGTTTCTCACTGTTACATGCATTTTGAATGGGGAACTCGACCGAAACAAAGTATAAGTGTCACGGTCCTGGGTCTCCTGACCCAGCGTTTTTAGTTCTTTGTGATTTTCGTATTATTGTACTTGTGTGTGATTTATTCTATGGCTTCTAGTTTTGATCCCTTGCCCTTCATGTCTCCCTGTGTGCCCCTCTGTGTATCTGTGAGCCCTCGTCTCTCCTTATGTTTTATTCCATGCTTCCCCTGCCCATTATGTCTAAGTTCTCCCCGTGTTCTCTCTTCCCCCTGTGTGCCCTCTATGTATTTATGAGCCCTCGTCCCCTTTCGTGTTTATTCCGTGTCTCCCCTGCCCGTTACGTTGGTGTTCTACTCGTGCTCTCTCTCCTCTGTACTTCCTGTTTCACCTCTCCCGTCAGTGTTCAGTTCACCCCGCCCTGTCTCGTTATGATTATCAGTGTCACCTGTGTTCCCCGTGTGTTCCCACTCCCCTCGTTAACCCTCTGAGTATTTCTGTCTGCGTCTCCCTCTGTTCAGCGTGACGTCGTCCCTCATGTTGTGTGGATCTCCCTGTGTCTCTCTGCGTATGTTAGTTTACTTTTCCCAGTTTAGTTTTGTATTTCCTATGTTCTGCCATTCCAGCATTAAAGCTGTGATTTTGAGTTCATCCCCGTGTCTGTGAGTTTTGCGTTTGGGTCCTCCTCCTGCCTGCCACACAGCCGCGCCTTGACAATAAGTTTTCATTATGTGAATAACTTGGAAATCTTAGCTCAAACAGCTGCAAAACCTGTTTTCCCAGCACGTAGACCTTGAGTTCTATAAGATAAAGCCATAAACATGTTTGTCTGAGTCTTCTATCAAAAGTTACAGCTATTTCTATGAAGTTGTACAAAAACGCTTTCTTTCGCCAAGACAGTGCGTTTCTCACTGTTACATGCATTTTGAATGGGGAACTCGACCGAAACAAAGTATAGGTTTTCATTATGTGAATAACTTGGAAATCTTAGCTCAAACAGCTGCAAAACCTGTTTGCCCAGCACGGAGACCTTGAGTTCTATAAGATAAAGCCATAAACATGTGTATCCGAGTCTTCTATCAAAAGTTACAGCTATTTCTATGAAGTTGTACAAAAACACTTTCTTTCGCCAAGACAGTGCGTTTCTCACTGTTACATGCATTTGAATGGGGAACTCGACCGAAACAAAGTATAGGTTTTCATTATGTGAATAACTTGGAAATCTTAGCTCAAACAGCTGCAAAACCTGTTTTCCCAGCACGTAGACCTTGAGTTCTATAAGATAAAGCCATAAACATGTTTGTCTGAGTCTTCTATCAAAAGTTACAGCTATTTCTATGAAGTTGTACAAAAACGCTTTCTTTCGCCAAGACAGTGCGTTTCTCACTGTTACATGCATTTTGAATGGGGAACTCGACCGAAACAAAGTATAGGTTTTCATTATGTGAATAACTTGGAAATCTTAGCTCAAACAGCTGCAAAACCTGTTTGCCCAGCACGGAGACCTTGAGTTCTATAAGATAAAGCCATAAACATGTGTATCCGAGTCTTCTATCAAAGGTTACAGCTATTTATATGAAGTTGTACAAAAACACTTTCTTTCGCCAAGACAGTGCGTTTCTCACTGTTACATGCATTTTGAATGGGGAACTCGACCGAAACAAAGTATAGGTTTTCATTATGTGAATAACTTGGAAATCTTAGCTCAAACAGCTGCAAAACCTGTTTTCCCAGCACGTAGACCTTGAGTTCTATAAGATAAAGCCATAAACATGTTTGTCTGAGTCTTCTATCAAAAGTTACAGCTATTTCTATGAAGTTGTACAAAAACGCTTTCTTTCGCCAAGACAGTGCGTTTCTCACTGTTACATGCATTTTGAATGGGGAACTCGACCGAAACAAAGTATAGGTTTTCATTATGTGAATAACTTGGAAATCTTAGCTCAAACAGCTGCAAAACCTGTTTGCCCAGCACGGAGACCTTGAGTTCTATAAGATAAAGCCATAAACATGTGTATCCGAGTCTTCTATCAAAAGTTACAGCTATTTCTATGAAGTTGTACAAAAACACTTTCTTTCGCCAAGACAGTGCGTTTCTCACTGTTACATGCATTTGAATGGGGAACTCGACCGAAACAAAGTATAGGTTTTCATTATGTGAATAACTTGGAAATCTTAGCTCAAACAGCTGCAAAACCTGTTTTCCCAGCACGTAGACCTTGAGTTCTATAAGATAAAGCCATAAACATGTTTGTCTGAGTCTTCTATCAAAAGTTACAGCTATTTCTATGAAGTTGTACAAAAACGCTTTCTTTCGCCAAGACAGTGCGTTTCTCACTGTTACATGCATTTTGAATGGGGAACTCGACCGAAACAAAGTATAGGTTTTCATTATGTGAATAACTTGGAAATCTTAGCTCAAACAGCTGCAAAACCTGTTTGCCCAGCACGGAGACCTTGAGTTCTATAAGATAAAGCCATAAACATGTGTATCCGAGTCTTCTATCAAAGGTTACAGCTATTTCTATGAAGTTGTACAAAAACACTTTCTTTCGCCAAGACAGTGCGTTTCTCACTGTTACATGCATTTTGAATGGGGAACTCGACCGAAACAAAGTATAGGTTTTCATTATGTGAATAACTTGGAAATCTTAGCTCAAACAGCTGCAAAACCTGTTTTCCCAGCACGTAGACCTTGAGTTCTATAAGATAAAGCCATAAACATGTTTGTCTGAGTCTTCTATCAAAAGTTACAGCTATTTCTATGAAGTTGTACAAAAACGCTTTCTTTCGCCAAGACAGTGCGTTTCTCACTGTTACATGCATTTTGAATGGGGAACTCGACCGAAACAAAGTATAAGTTTTCATTATGTGAATAACTTGGAAATCTTAGCTCAAACAGCTGCAAAACCTGTTTGCCCAGCACGGAGACCTTGAGTTCTATAAGATAAAGCCATAAACATGTGTATCCGAGTCTTCTATCAAAAGTTACAGCTATTTCTATGAAGTTGTACAAAAACACTTTCTTTCGCCAAGACAGTGCGTTTCTCACTGTTACATGCATTTGAATGGGGAACTCGACCGAAACAAAGTATAGGTTTTCATTATGTGAATAACTTGGAAATCTTAGCTCAAACAGCTGCAAAACCTGTTTTCCCAGCACGTAGACCTTGAGTTCTATAAGATAAAGCCATAAACATGTTTGTCTGAGTCTTCTATCAAAAGTTACAGCTATTTCTATGAAGTTGTACAAAAACGCTTTCTTTCGCCAAGACAGTGCGTTTCTCACTGTTACATGCATTTTGAATGGGGAACTCGACCGAAACAAAGTATAGGTTTTCATTATGTGAATAACTTGGAAATCTTAGCTCAAACAGCTGCAAAACCTGTTTGCCCAGCACGGAGACCTTGAGTTCTATAAGATAAAGCCATAAACATGTGTATCCGAGTCTTCTATCAAAGGTTACAGCTATTTCTATGAAGTTGTACAAAAACACTTTCTTTCGCCAAGACAGTGCGTTTCTCACTGTTACATGCATTTTGAATGGGGAACTCGACCGAAACAAAGTATAGGTTTTCATTATGTGAATAACTTGGAAATCTTAGCTCAAACAGCTGCAAAACCTGTTTGCCCAGCACGGAGACCTTGAGTTCTATAAGATAAAGCCATAAACATGTTTGTCTGAGTCTTCTATCAAAAGTTACAGCTATTTCTATGAAGTTGTACAAAAACGCTTTCTTTCGCCAAGACAGTGCGTTTCTCACTGTTACATGCATTTTGAATGGGGAACTCGACCGAAACAAAGTATAGGTTTTCATTATGTGAATAACTTGGAAATCTTAGCTCAAACAGCTGCAAAACCTGTTTGCCCAGCACGGAGACCTTGAGTTCTATAAGATAAAGCCATAAACATGTTTGTCTGAGTCTTCTATCAAAAGTTACAGCTATTTCTATGAAGTTGTACAAAAACGCTTTCTTTCGCCAAGACAGTGCGTTTCTCACTGTTACATGCATTTTGAATGGGGAACTCGACCGAAACAAAGTATAGGTTTTCATTATGTGAATAACTTGGAAATCTTAGCTCAAACAGCTGCAAAACCTGTTTGCCCAGCACGGAGACCTTGAGTTCTATAAGATAAAGCCATAAACATGTGTATCCGAGTCTTCTATCAAAAGTTACAGCTATTTCTATGAAGTTGTACAAAAACACTTTCTTTCGCCAAGACAGTGCGTTTCTCACTGTTACATGCATTTTGAATGGGGAACTCGACCGAAACAAAGTATAGGTTTTCATTATGTGAATAACTTGGAAATCTTAGCTCAAACAGCTGCAAAACCTGTTTGCCCAGCACGGAGACCTTGAGTTCTATAAGATAAAGCCATAAACATGTTTGTCTGAGTCTTCTATCAAAAGTTACAGCTATTTCTATGAAGTTGTACAAAAACGCTTTCTTTCGCCAAGACAGTGCGTTTCTCACTGTTACATGCATTTGAATGGGGAACTCGACCGAAACAAAGTATAGGTTTTCATTATGTGAATAACTTGGAAATCTTAGCTCAAACAGCTGCAAAACCTGTTTTCCCAGCACGTAGACCTTGAGTTCTATAAGATAAAGCCATAAACATGTTTGTCTGAGTCTTCTATCAAAAGTTACAGCTATTTCTATGAAGTTGTACAAAAACGCTTTCTTTCGCCAAGACAGTGCGTTTCTCACTGTTACATGCATTTTGAATGGGGAACTCGACCGAAACAAAGTATAGGTTTTCATTATGTGAATAACTTGGAAATCTTAGCTCAAACAGCTGCAAAACCTGTTTGCCCAGCACGGAGACCTTGAGTTCTATAAGATAAAGCCATAAACATGTGTATCCGAGTCTTCTATCAAAAGTTACAGCTATTTCTATGAAGTTGTACAAAAACACTTTCTTTCGCCAAGACAGTGCGTTTCTCACTGTTACATGCATTTTGAATGGGGAACTCGACCGAAACAAAGTATAGGTTTTCATTATGTGAATAACTTGGAAATCTTAGCTCAAACAGCTGCAAAACCTGTTTGCCCAGCACGGAGACCTTGAGTTCTATAAGATAAAGCCATAAACATGTTTGTCTGAGTCTTCTATCAAAAGTTACAGCTATTTCTATGACGTTGTACAAAAACGCTTTCTTTCGCCAAGACAGTGCGTTTCTCACTGTTACATGCATTTGAATGGGGAACTCGACCGAAACAAAGTATAGGTTTTCATTATGTGAATAACTTGGAAATCTTAGCTCAAACAGCTGCAAAACCTGTTTGACCAGCACGGAGACCTTGAGTTCTATAATATAAGGCCATAAACATGTTTGTCTGAGTCTTCTATCAAAAGTTACAGCTATTTCTATGAAGTTGTACAAAAACGCTTTCTTTCGCCAAGACAGTGCGTTTCTCACTGTTACATGCATTTGAATGGGGAACTCGACCGAAACAAAGTATAGGTTTTCATTATGTGAATAACTTGGAAATCTTAGCTCAAACAGCTGCAAAACCTGTTTGCCCAGCACGGGAAACTTGAGTTCTATAAGATAAAGCCATAAACATGTGTATCCGAGTCTTCTATCAAAAGTTACAGCTATTTATATGAAGTTGTACAAAAACGCTTTCTTTCGCCAAGACAGTGCGTTTCTCACTGTTACATGCATTTGAATGGGGAACTCGACCGAAACAAAGTATAGGTTTTCATTATGTGAATAACTTGGAAATCTTAGCTCAAACAGCTGCAAAACCTATTTGCCCAGCACGGAGACCTTGAGTTCTATAAGATAAAGCCATAAACATGTGTATCCGAGTCTTCTATCAAAAGTTACAGCTATTTATATGAAGTTGTACAAAAACGCTTTCTTTCGCCAAGACAGTGCGTTTCTCACTGTTACATGCATTTGAATGGGGAACTCGACCGAAAAAAAGTATAAGTTTTCATTATGTGAATAACTTGGAAATCTTAGCTCAAACAGCTGCAAAACCTGTTTGCCCAGCACGGAGACCTTGAGTTCTATAATATAAGGCCATAAACATGTTTGTCTGAGTCTTCTATCAAAAGTTACAGCTATTTATATGAAGTTGTACAAAATAGCTTTCTTTCGCCAAGACAGTGCGTTTCTCACTGTTACATGCATTTGAATGGGGAACTCGACCGAAACAAAGTATAGGTTTTCATTATGTGAATAACTTGGAAATCTTAGCTCAAACAGCTGCAAAACCTGTTTGCCCAGCACGGAGACCTTGAGTTCTATAAGATAAAGCCATAAACATGTGTATCCGAGTCTTCTATCAAAAGTTACAGCTATTTCTATGAAGTTGTACAAAAACGCTTTCTTTCGCCAAGACAGTGCGTTTCTCACTGTTACATGCATTTGAATGGGGAACTCGACCGAAACAAAGTATAGGTTTTCATTATGTGAATAACTTGGAAATCTTAGCTCAAACAGCTGCAAAACCTGTTTTCCCAGCACGTAGACCTTGAGTTCTATAAGATAAAGCCATAAACATGTTTGTCTGAGTCTTCTATCAAAAGTTACAGCTATTTCTATGAAGTTGTACAAAAACGCTTTCTTTCGCCAAGACAGTGCGTTTCTCACTGTTACATGCATTTTGAATGGGGAACTCGACCGAAACAAAGTATAGGTTTTCATTATGTGAATAACTTGGAAATCTTAGCTCAAACAGCTGCAAAACCTGTTTGCCCAGCACGGAGACCTTGAGTTCTATAAGATAAAGCCATAAACATGTGTATCCGAGTCTTCTATCAAAGGTTACAGCTATTTCTATGAAGTTGTACAAAAACACTTTCTTTCGCCAAGACAGTGCGTTTCTCACTGTTACATGCATTTTGAATGGGGAACTCGACCGAAACAAAGTATAGGTTTTCATTATGTGAATAACTTGGAAATCTTAGCTCAAACAGCTGCAAAACCTGTTTGCCCAGCACGGAGACCTTGAGTTCTATAAGATAAAGCCATAAACATGTGTATCCGAGTCTTCTATCAAAAGTTACAGCTATTTCTATGAAGTTGTACAAAAACGCTTTCTTTCGCCAAGACAGTGCGTTTCTCACTGTTACATGCATTTGAATGGGGAACTCGACCGAAACAAAGTGTAAGTTTTCATTATGTGAATAACTTGGAAATCTTAGCTCAAACAGCTGCAAAACCTGTTTGCCCAGCACGGGATCCTTGAGTTCTATAAGATAAAGCCATAAACATGTGTATCCGAGTCTTCTATCAAAAGTTACAGCTATTCATATGAAGTTGTACAAAAACGCTTTCTTTCGCCAAGACAGTGCGTTTCTCACTGTTACATGCATTTGAATGGGGAACTCGACCGAAACAAAGTATAAGTTTTCATTATGTGAATAACTTGGAAATCTTAGCTCAAACAGCTGCAAAACCTGTTTTCCCAGCACGGAGACCTTGAGTTCTATAAGATAAAGCCATAAACATGTGTATCCGAGTCTTCTATCAAAAGTTACAGCTATTTCTATGAAGTTGTACAAAAACGCTTTCTTTCGCCAAGACAGTGCGTTTCTCACTGTTACATGCATTTGAATGGGGAACTCGACCGAAACAAAGTATAAGTTTTCATTATGTGAATAACTTGGAAATATTAGCTCAAACAGCTGCAAAACCTGTTTTCCCAGCACGGAGACCTTGAGTTCTATAAGATAAAGCCATAAACATGTTTGTCTGAGTCTTCTATCAAAAGTTACAGCTATTTCTATGAAGTTGTACAAAAACGTTTACTTTCGCCAAGACAGTGCGTTTCTCACTGTTACATGCATTTTGAATGGGGAACTCGACCGAAACAAAGTATAGGTTTTCATTATGTGAATAACTTGGAAATCTTAGCTCAAACAGCTGCAAAACCTGTTTGCCCAGCACGGAGACCTTGAGTTCTATAAGATAAAGCCATAAACATGTGTATCCGAGTCTTCTATCAAAAGTTACAGCTATTTATATGAAGTTGTACAAAAACGCTTTCTTTCGCCAAGACAGTGCGTTTCTCACTGTTACATGCATTTTGAATGGGGAACTTGACCGAAACAAAGTATAGGTTTTCATTATGTGAATAACTTGGAAATCTTAGCTCAAACAGCTGCAAAACCTGTTTGCCCAGCACGGAGACCTTGAGTTCTATAAGATAAAGCCATAAACATGTTTGTCTGAGTCTTCTATCAAAAGTTACAGCTATTTCTATGAAGTTGTACAAAAACGCTTTCTTTCGCCAAGACAGTGCGTTTCTCACTGTTACATGCATTTTGAATGGGGAACTCGACCGAAACAAAGTATAGGTTTTCATTATGTGAATAACTTGGAAATCTTAGTTCAAACAGCTGCAAAACCTGTTTTCCCAGCACGGAGACCTTGAGTTCTATAAGATAAAGCCATAAACATGTTTGTCTGAGTCTTCTATCAAAAGTTACAGCTATTTCTATGAAGTTGTACAAAAACGCTTTCTTTCGCCAAGACAGTGCGTTTCTCACTGTTACATGCATTTTGAATGGGGAACTCGACCGAAACAAAGTATAGGTTTTCATTATGTGAATAACTTGGAAATCTTAGCTCAAACAGCTGCAAAACCTGTTTTCCCAGCACGTAGACCTTGAGTTCTATAAGATAAAGCCATAAACATGTTTGTCTGAGTCTTCTATCAAAAGTTACAGCTATTTCTATGAAGTTGTACAAAAACGCTTTCTTTCGCCAAGACAGTGCGTTTCTCACTGTTACATGCATTTTGAATGGGGAACTCGACCGAAACAAAGTATAGGTTTTCATTATGTGAATAACTTGGAAATCTTAGCTCAAACAGCTGCAAAACCTGTTTGCCCAGCACGGAGACCTTGAGTTCTATAAGATAAAGCCATAAACATGTGTATCCGAGTCTTCTATCAAAAGTTACAGCTATTTCTATGAAGTTGTACAAAAACACTTTCTTTCGCCAAGACAGTGCGTTTCTCACTGTTACATGCATTTTGAATGGGGAACTCGACCGAAACAAAGTATAGGTTTTCATTATGTGAATAACTTGGAAATCTTAGCTCAAACAGCTGCAAAACCTGTTTGCCCAGCACGGAGACCTTGAGTTCTATAAGATAAAGCCATAAACATGTTTGTCTGAGTCTTCTATCAAAAGTTACAGCTATTTCTATGAAGTTGTACAAAAACGCTTTCTTTCGCCAAGACAGTGCGTTTCTCACTGTTACATGCATTTGAATGGGGAACTCGACCGAAACAAAGTATAGGTTTTCATTATGTGAATAACTTGGAAATCTTAGCTCAAACAGCTGCAAAACCTGTTTTCCCAGCACGTAGACCTTGAGTTCTATAAGATAAAGCCATAAACATGTTTGTCTGAGTCTTCTATCAAAAGTTACAGCTATTTCTATGAAGTTGTACAAAAACGCTTTCTTTCGCCAAGACAGTGCGTTTCTCACTGTTACATGCATTTTGAATGGGGAACTCGACCGAAACAAAGTATAGGTTTTCATTATGTGAATAACTTGGAAATCTTAGCTCAAACAGCTGCAAAACCTGTTTGCCCAGCACGGAGACCTTGAGTTCTATAAGATAAAGCCATAAACATGTGTATCCGAGTCTTCTATCAAAAGTTACAGCTATTTCTATGAAGTTGTACAAAAACACTTTCTTTCGCCAAGACAGTGCGTTTCTCACTGTTACATGCATTTTGAATGGGGAACTCGACCGAAACAAAGTATAGGTTTTCATTATGTGAATAACTTGGAAATCTTAGCTCAAACAGCTGCAAAACCTGTTTGCCCAGCACGGAGACCTTGAGTTCTATAAGATAAAGCCATAAACATGTTTGTCTGAGTCTTCTATCAAAAGTTACAGCTATTTCTATGAAGTTGTACAAAAACGCTTTCTTTCGCCAAGACAGTGCGTTTCTCACTGTTACATGCATTTGAATGGGGAACTCGACCGAAACAAAGTATAGGTTTTCATTATGTGAATAACTTGGAAATCTTAGCTCAAACAGCTGCAAAACCTGTTTGACCAGCACGGAGACCTTGAGTTCTATAATATAAGGCCATAAACATGTTTGTCTGAGTCTTCTATCAAAAGTTACAGCTATTTCTATGAAGTTGTACAAAAACGCTTTCTTTCGCCAAGACAGTGCGTTTCTCACTGTTACATGCATTTGAATGGGGAACTCGACCGAAACAAAGTATAGGTTTTCATTATGTGAATAACTTGGAAATCTTAGCTCAAACAGCTGCAAAACCTGTTTGCCCAGCACGGGAAACTTGAGTTCTATAAGATAAAGCCATAAACATGTGTATCCGAGTCTTCTATCAAAAGTTACAGCTATTTATATGAAGTTGTACAAAAACGCTTTCTTTCGCCAAGACAGTGCGTTTCTCACTGTTACATGCATTTGAATGGGGAACTCGACCGAAACAAAGTATAGGTTTTCATTATGTGAATAACTTGGAAATCTTAGCTCAAACAGCTGCAAAACCTATTTGCCCAGCACGGAGACCTTGAGTTCTATAAGATAAAGCCATAAACATGTGTATCCGAGTCTTCTATCAAAAGTTACAGCTATTTATATGAAGTTGTACAAAAACGCTTTCTTTCGCCAAGACAGTGCGTTTCTCACTGTTACATGCATTTTGAATGGGGAACTCGACCGAAAAAAAGTATAAGTTTTCATTATGTGAATAACTTGGAAATCTTAGCTCAAACAGCTGCAAAACCTGTTTTCCCAGCACGGAGACCTTGAGTTCTATAATATAAGGCCATAAACATGTTTGTCTGAGTCTTCTATCAAAAGTTACAGCTATTTATATGAAGTTGTACAAAATAGCTTTCTTTCGCCAAGACAGTGCGTTTCTCACTGTTACATGCATTTGAATGGGGAACTCGACCGAAACAAAGTATAGGTTTTCATTATGTGAATAACTTGGAAATCTTAGCTCAAACAGCTGCAAAACCTGTTTGCCCAGCACGGAGACCTTGAGTTCTATAAGATAAAGCCATAAACATGTGTATCCGAGTCTTCTATCAAAAGTTACAGCTATTTTTATGAAGTTGTACAAAAACGCTTTCTTTCGCCAAGACAGTGCGTTTCTCACTGTTACATGCATTTGAATGGGGAACTCGACCGAAACAAAGTATAGGTTTTCATTATGTGAATAACTTGGAAATCTTAGCTCAAACAGCTGCAAAACCTATTTGCCCAGCACGGAGACCTTGAGTTCTATAAGATAAAGCCATAAACATGTGTATCCGAGTCTTCTATCAAAAGTTACAGCTATTTATATGAAGTTGTACAAAAACGCTTTCTTTCGCCAAGACAGTGCGTTTCTCACTGTTACATGCATTTGAATGGGGAACTCGACCGAAAAAAAGTATAAGTTTTCATTATGTGAATAACTTGGAAATCTTAGCTCAAACAGCTGCAAAACCTGTTTTCCCAGCACGGAGACCTTGAGTTCTATAATATAAGGCCATAAACATGTTTGTCTGAGTCTTCTATCAAAAGTTACAGCTATTTATATGAAGTTGTACAAAATAGCTTTCTTTCGCCAAGACAGTGCGTTTCTCACTGTTACATGCATTTGAATGGGGAACTCGACCGAAACAAAGTATAGGTTTTCATTATGTGAATAACTTGGAAATCTTAGCTCAAACAGCTGCAAAACCTGTTTGACCAGCACGGAGACCTTGAGTTCTATAATATAAGGCCATAAACATGTTTGTCTGAGTCTTCTATCAAAAGTTACAGCTATTTCTATGAAGTTGTACAAAAACGCTTTCTTTCGCCAAGACAGTGCGTTTCTCACTGTTACATGCATTTTGAATGGGGAACTCGACCGAAACAAAGTATAGGTTTTCATTATGTGAATAACTTGGAAATCTTAGCTCAAACAGCTGCAAAACCTGTTTGCCCAGCACGGAGACCTTGAGTTCTATAAGATAAAGCCATAAACATGTGTATCCGAGTCTTCTATCAAAAGTTACAGCTATTTCTATGAAGTTGTACAAAAACACTTTCTTTCGCCAAGACAGTGCGTTTCTCACTGTTACATGCATTTTGAATGGGGAACTCGACCGAAACAAAGTATAGGTTTTCATTATGTGAATAACTTGGAAATCTTAGCTCAAACAGCTGCAAAACCTGTTTGCCCAGCACGGAGACCTTGAGTTCTATAAGATAAAGCCATAAACATGTTTGTCTGAGTCTTCTATCAAAAGTTACAGCTATTTCTATGAAGTTGTACAAAAACGCTTTCTTTCGCCAAGACAGTGCGTTTCTCACTGTTACATGCATTTGAATGGGGAACTCGACCGAAACAAAGTATAGGTTTTCATTATGTGAATAACTTGGAAATCTTAGCTCAAACAGCTGCAAAACCTGTTTTCCCAGCACGTAGACCTTGAGTTCTATAAGATAAAGCCATAAACATGTTTGTCTGAGTCTTCTATCAAAAGTTACAGCTATTTCTATGAAGTTGTACAAAAACGCTTTCTTTCGCCAAGACAGTGCGTTTCTCACTGTTACATGCATTTTGAATGGGGAACTCGACCGAAACAAAGTATAGGTTTTCATTATGTGAATAACTTGGAAATCTTAGCTCAAACAGCTGCAAAACCTGTTTGCCCAGCACGGAGACCTTGAGTTCTATAAGATAAAGCCATAAACATGTGTATCCGAGTCTTCTATCAAAAGTTACAGCTATTTCTATGAAGTTGTACAAAAACACTTTCTTTCGCCAAGACAGTGCGTTTCTCACTGTTACATGCATTTTGAATGGGGAACTCGACCGAAACAAAGTATAGGTTTTCATTATGTGAATAACTTGGAAATCTTAGCTCAAACAGCTGCAAAACCTGTTTGCCCAGCACGGAGACCTTGAGTTCTATAAGATAAAGCCATAAACATGTTTGTCTGAGTCTTCTATCAAAAGTTACAGCTATTTCTATGAAGTTGTACAAAAACGCTTTCTTTCGCCAAGACAGTGCGTTTCTCACTGTTACATGCATTTGAATGGGGAACTCGACCGAAACAAAGTATAGGTTTTCATTATGTGAATAACTTGGAAATCTTAGCTCAAACAGCTGCAAAACCTGTTTGACCAGCACGGAGACCTTGAGTTCTATAATATAAGGCCATAAACATGTTTGTCTGAGTCTTCTATCAAAAGTTACAGCTATTTCTATGAAGTTGTACAAAAACGCTTTCTTTCGCCAAGACAGTGCGTTTCTCACTGTTACATGCATTTGAATGGGGAACTCGACCGAAACAAAGTATAGGTTTTCATTATGTGAATAACTTGGAAATCTTAGCTCAAACAGCTGCAAAACCTGTTTGCCCAGCACGGGAAACTTGAGTTCTATAAGATAAAGCCATAAACATGTGTATCCGAGTCTTCTATCAAAAGTTACAGCTATTTATATGAAGTTGTACAAAAACGCTTTCTTTCGCCAAGACAGTGCGTTTCTCACTGTTACATGCATTTGAATGGGGAACTCGACCGAAACAAAGTATAGGTTTTCATTATGTGAATAACTTGGAAATCTTAGCTCAAACAGCTGCAAAACCTATTTGCCCAGCACGGAGACCTTGAGTTCTATAAGATAAAGCCATAAACATGTGTATCCGAGTCTTCTATCAAAAGTTACAGCTATTTCTATGAAGTTGTACAAAAACGCTTTCTTTCGCCAAGACAGTGCGTTTCTCACTGTTACATGCATTTTGAATGGGGAACTCGACCGAAAAAAAGTATAAGTTTTCATTATGTGAATAACTTGGAAATCTTAGCTCAAACAGCTGCAAAACCTGTTTTCCCAGCACGGAGACCTTGAGTTCTATAATATAAGGCCATAAACATGTTTGTCTGAGTCTTCTATCAAAAGTTACAGCTATTTATATGAAGTTGTACAAAATAGCTTTCTTTCGCCAAGACAGTGCGTTTCTCACTGTTACATGCATTTGAATGGGGAACTCGACCGAAACAAAGTATAGGTTTTCATTATGTGAATAACTTGGAAATCTTAGCTCAAACAGCTGCAAAACCTGTTTGCCCAGCACGGAGACCTTGAGTTCTATAAGATAAAGCCATAAACATGTGTATCCGAGTCTTCTATCAAAAGTTACAGCTATTTTTATGAAGTTGTACAAAAACGCTTTCTTTCGCCAAGACAGTGCGTTTCTCACTGTTACATGCATTTGAATGGGGAACTCGACCGAAACAAAGTATAGGTTTTCATTATGTGAATAACTTGGAAATCTTAGCTCAAACAGCTGCAAAACCTATTTGCCCAGCACGGAGACCTTGAGTTCTATAAGATAAAGCCATAAACATGTGTATCCGAGTCTTCTATCAAAAGTTACAGCTATTTATATGAAGTTGTACAAAAACGCTTTCTTTCGCCAAGACAGTGCGTTTCTCACTGTTACATGCATTTGAATGGGGAACTCGACCGAAAAAAAGTATAAGTTTTCATTATGTGAATAACTTGGAAATCTTAGCTCAAACAGCTGCAAAACCTGTTTTCCCAGCACGGAGACCTTGAGTTCTATAAAATAAGGCCATAAACATGTTTGTCTGAGTCTTCTATCAAAAGTTACAGCTATTTATATGAAGTTGTACAAAATAGCTTTCTTTCGCCAAGACAGTGCGTTTCTCACTGTTACATGCATTTGAATGGGGAACTCGACCGAAACAAAGTATAGGTTTTCATTATGTGAATAACTTGGAAATCTTAGCTCAAACAGCTGCAAAACCTGTTTGACCAGCACGGAGACCTTGAGTTCTATAATATAAGGCCATAAACATGTTTGTCTGAGTCTTCTATCAAAAGTTACAGCTATTTCTATGAAGTTGTACAAAAACGCTTTCTTTCGCCAAGACAGTGCGTTTCTCACTGTTACATGCATTTGAATGGGGAACTCGACCGAAACAAAGTATAGGTTTTCATTATGTGAATAACTTGGAAATCTTAGCTCAAACAGCTGCAAAACCTGTTTGCCCAGCACGGGAAACTTGAGTTCTATAAGATAAAGCCATAAACATGTGTATCCGAGTCTTCTATCAAAAGTTACAGCTATTTATATGAAGTTGTACAAAAACGCTTTCTTTCGCCAAGACAGTGCGTTTCTCACTGTTACATGCATTTGAATGGGGAACTCGACCGAAACAAAGTATAGGTTTTCATTATGTGAATAACTTGGAAATCTTAGCTCAAACAGCTGCAAAACCTATTTGCCCAGCACGGAGACCTTGAGTTCTATAAGATAAAGCCATAAACATGTGTATCCGAGTCTTCTATCAAAAGTTACAGCTATTTATATGAAGTTGTACAAAAACGCTTTCTTTCGCCAAGACAGTGCGTTTCTCACTGTTACATGCATTTTGAATGGGGAACTCGACCGAAAAAAAGTATAAGTTTTCATTATGTGAATAACTTGGAAATCTTAGCTCAAACAGCTGCAAAACCTGTTTTCCCAGCACGGAGACCTTGAGTTCTATAATATAAGGCCATAAACATGTTTGTCTGAGTCTTCTATCAAAAGTTACAGCTATTTATATGAAGTTGTACAAAATAGCTTTCTTTCGCCAAGACAGTGCGTTTCTCACTGTTACATGCATTTGAATGGGGAACTCGACCGAAACAAAGTATAGGTTTTCATTATGTGAATAACTTGGAAATCTTAGCTCAAACAGCTGCAAAACCTGTTTGCCCAGCACGGAGACCTTGAGTTCTATAAGATAAAGCCATAAACATGTGTATCCGAGTCTTCTATCAAAAGTTACAGCTATTTTTATGAAGTTGTACAAAAACGCTTTCTTTCGCCAAGACAGTGCGTTTCTCACTGTTACATGCATTTGAATGGGGAACTCGACCGAAACAAAGTATAGGTTTTCATTATGTGAATAACTTGGAAATCTTAGCTCAAACAGCTGCAAAACCTATTTGCCCAGCACGGAGACCTTGAGTTCTATAAGATAAAGCCATAAACATGTGTATCCGAGTCTTCTATCAAAAGTTACAGCTATTTATATGAAGTTGTACAAAAACGCTTTCTTTCGCCAAGACAGTGCGTTTCTCACTGTTACATGCATTTGAATGGGGAACTCGACCGAAAAAAAGTATAAGTTTTCATTATGTGAATAACTTGGAAATCTTAGCTCAAACAGCTGCAAAACCTGTTTTCCCAGCACGGAGACCTTGAGTTCTATAATATAAGGCCATAAACATGTTTGTCTGAGTCTTCTATCAAAAGTTACAGCTATTTATATGAAGTTGTACAAAAACGCTTTCTTTCGCCAAGACAGTGCGTTTCTCACTGTTACATGCATTTGAATGGGGAACTCGACCGAAACAAAGTATAGGTTTTCATTATGTGAATAACTTGGAAATCTTAGCTCAAACAGCTGCAAAACCTGTTTGCCCAGCACGGAGACCTTGAGTTCTATAAGATAAAGCCATAAACATGTTTGTCTGAGTCTTCTATCAAAAGTTACAGCTATTTCTATGAAGTTGTACAAAATAGCTTTCTTTCGCCAAGACAGTGCGTTTCTCACTGTTACATGCATTTGAATGGGGAACTCGACCGAAACAAAGTATAGGTTTTCATTATGTGAATAACTTGGAAATCTTAGCTCAAACAGCTGCAAAACCTGTTTGCCCAGCACGGGAAACTTGAGTTCTATAAGATAAAGCCATAAACATGTGTATCCGAGTCTTCTATCAAAAGTTACAGCTATTTATATGAAGTTGTACAAAAACGCTTTCTTTCGCCAAGACAGTGCGTTTCTCACTGTTACATGCATTTGAATGGGGAACTCGACCGAAACAAAGTATAAGTTTTCATTATGTGAATAACTTGGAAATCTTAGCTCAAACAGCTGCAAAACCTGTTTTCCCAGCACGGAGACCTTGAGTTCTATAATATAAGGCCATAAACATGTTTGTCTGAGTCTTCTATCAAAAGTTACAGCTATTTATATGAAGTTGTACAAAAACGCTTTCTTTCGCCAAGACAGTGCGTTTCTCACTGTTACATGCATTTTGAATGGGGAACTCGACCGAAACAAAGTATAGGTTTTCATTATGTGAATAACTTGGAAATCTTAGCTCAAACAGCTGCAAAACCTGTTTTCCCAGCACGTAGACCTTGAGTTCTATAAGATAAAGCCATAAACATGTTTGTCTGAGTCTTCTATCAAAAGTTACAGCTATTTATATGAAGTTGTACAAAAACGCTTTCTTTCGCCAAGACAGTGCGTTTCTCACTGTTACATGCATTTGAATGGGGAACTCGACCGAAACAAAGTATAGGTTTTCATTATGTGAATAACTTGGAAATCTTAGCTCAAACAGCTGCAAAACCTGTTTGCCCAGCACGGAGACCTTGAGTTCTATAAGATAAAGCCATAAACATGTTTGTCTGAGTCTTCTATCAAAAGTTACAGCTATTTCTATGAAGTTGTACAAAATAGCTTTCTTTCGCCAAGACAGTGCGTTTCTCACTGTTACATGCATTTGAATGGGGAACTCGACCGAAACAAAGTATAGGTTTTCATTATGTGAATAACTTGGAAATCTTAGCTCAAACAGCTGCAAAACCTGTTTGCCCAGCACGGGAAACTTGAGTTCTATAAGATAAAGCCATAAACATGTGTATCCGAGTCTTCTATCAAAAGTTACAGCTATTTATATGAAGTTGTACAAAAACGCTTTCTTTCGCCAAGACAGTGCGTTTCTCACTGTTACATGCATTTGAATGGGGAACTCGACCGAAACAAAGTATAAGTTTTCATTATGTGAATAACTTGGAAATCTTAGCTCAAACAGCTGCAAAACCTGTTTTCCCAGCACGGAGACCTTGAGTTCTATAATATAAGGCCATAAACATGTTTGTCTGAGTCTTCTATCAAAAGTTACAGCTATTTATATGAAGTTGTACAAAAACGCTTTCTTTCGCCAAGACAGTGCGTTTCTCACTGTTACATGCATTTTGAATGGGGAACTCGACCGAAACAAAGTATAGGTTTTCATTATGTGAATAACTTGGAAATCTTAGCTCAAACAGCTGCAAAACCTGTTTTCCCAGCACGTAGACCTTGAGTTCTATAAGATAAAGCCATAAACATGTTTGTCTGAGTCTTCTATCAAAAGTTACAGCTATTTATATGAAGTTGTACAAAAACGCTTTCTTTCGCCAAGACAGTGCGTTTCTCACTGTTACATGCATTTGAATGGGGAACTCCACCGAAACAAAGTATAGGTTTTCATTATGTGAATAACTTGGAAATCTTAGCTCAAACAGCTGCAAAACCTGTTTTCCCAGCACGGAGACCTTGAGTTCTATAAGATAAAGCCATAAACATGTGTATCCGAGTCTTCTATCAAAAGTTACAGCTATTTATATGAAGTTGTACAAAAACGCTTTCTTTCGCCAAGACAGTGCGTTTCTCACTGTTACATGCATTTTGAATGGGGAACTCGACCGAAACAAAGTATAAGTGTCACGGTCCTGGGTCTCCTGACCCAGCGTTTTTAGTTCTTTGTGATTTTCGTATTATTGTACTTGTGTGTGATTTATTCTATGGCTTCTAGTTTTGATCCCTTGCCCTTCATGTCTCCCTGTGTGCCCCTCTGTGTATCTGTGAGCCCTCGTCTCTCCTTATGTTTTATTCCATGCTTCCCCTGCCCATTATGTCTAAGTTCTCCCCGTGTTCTCTCTTCCCCCTGTGTGCCCTCTATGTATTTATGAGCCCTCGTCCCCTTTCGTGTTTATTCCGTGTCTCCCCTGCCCGTTACGTTGGTATTCTACTCGTGCTCTCTCTCCTCTGTACTTCCTGTTTCACCTCTCCCGTCAGTGTTCAGTTCACCCCGCCCTGTCTCGTTATGATTATCAGTGTCACCTGTGTTCCCCGTGTGTTCCCACTCCCCTCGTTAACCCTCTGAGTATTTCTGTCTGCGTCTCCCTCTGTTCAGCGTGACGTCGTCCCTCATGTTGTGTGGATCTCCCTGTGTCTCTCTGCGTATGTTAGTTTACTTTTCCCAGTTTAGTTTTGTATTTCCTATGTTCTGCCATTCCAGCATTAAAGCTGTGATTTTGAGTTCATCCCCGTGTCTGTGAGTTTTGCGTTTGGGTCCTCCTCCTGCCTACCACACAGCCGCGCCTTGACAATAAGTTTTCATTATGTGAATAACTTGGAAATCTTAGCTCAAACAGCTGCAAAACCTGTTTTCCCAGCACGTAGACCTTGAGTTCTATAAGATAAAGCCATAAACATGTTTGTCTGAGTCTTCTATCAAAAGTTACAGCTATTTCTATGAAGTTGTACAAAAACGCTTTCTTTCGCCAAGACAGTGCGTTTCTCACTGTTACATGCATTTTGAATGGGGAACTCGACCGAAACAAAGTATAGGTTTTCATTATGTGAATAACTTGGAAATCTTAGCTCAAACAGCTGCAAAACCTGTTTGCCCAGCACGGAGACCTTGAGTTCTATAAGATAAAGCCATAAACATGTGTATCCGAGTCTTCTATCAAAGGTTACAGCTATTTCTATGAAGTTGTACAAAAACACTTTCTTTCGCCAAGACAGTGCGTTTCTCACTGTTACATGCATTTTGAATGGGGAACTCGACCGAAACAAAGTATAGGTTTTCATTATGTGAATAACTTGGAAATCTTAGCTCAAACAGCTGCAAAACCTGTTTGCCCAGCACGGAGACCTTGAGTTCTATAAGATAAAGCCATAAACATGTTTGTCTGAGTCTTCTATCAAAAGTTACAGCTATTTCTATGAAGTTGTACAAAAACGCTTTCTTTCGCCAAGACAGTGCGTTTCTCACTGTTACATGCATTTTGAATGGGGAACTCGACCGAAACAAAGTATAGGTTTTCATTATGTGAATAACTTGGAAATCTTAGTTCAAACAGCTGCAAAACCTGTTTTCCCAGCACGTAGACCTTGAGTTCTATAAGATAAAGCCATAAACATGTTTGTCTGAGTCTTCTATCAAAAGTTACAGCTATTTCTATGAAGTTGTACAAAAACGCTTTCTTTCGCCAAGACAGTGCGTTTCTCACTGTTACATGCATTTTGAATGGGGAACTCGACCGAAACAAAGTATAGGTTTTCATTATGTGAATAACTTGGAAATCTTAGCTCAAACAGCTGCAAAACCTGTTTGCCCAGCACGGAGACCTTGAGTTCTATAAGATAAAGCCATAAACATGTTTGTCTGAGTCTTCTATCAAAAGTTACAGCTATTTCTATGAAGTTGTACAAAAACGCTTTCTTTCGCCAAGACAGTGCGTTTCTCACTGTTACATGCATTTTGAATGGGGAACTCGACCGAAACAAAGTATAGGTTTTCATTATGTGAATAACTTGGAAATCTTAGCTCAAACAGCTGCAAAACCTGTTTGCCCAGCACGGAGACCTTGAGTTCTATAAGATAAAGCCATAAACATGTGTATCCGAGTCTTCTATCAAAAGTTACAGCTATTTCTATGAAGTTGTACAAAAACACTTTCTTTCGCCAAGACAGTGCGTTTCTCACTGTTACATGCATTTTGAATGGGGAACTCGACCGAAACAAAGTATAGGTTTTCATTATGTGAATAACTTGGAAATCTTAGCTCAAACAGCTGCAAAACCTGTTTGCCCAGCACGGAGACCTTGAGTTCTATAAGATAAAGCCATAAACATGTTTGTCTGAGTCTTCTATCAAAAGTTACAGCTATTTCTATGAAGTTGTACAAAAACGCTTTCTTTCGCCAAGACAGTGCGTTTCTCACTGTTACATGCATTTGAATGGGGAACTCGACCGAAACAAAGTATAGGTTTTCATTATGTGAATAACTTGGAAATCTTAGCTCAAACAGCTGCAAAACCTGTTTTCCCAGCACGTAGACCTTGAGTTCTATAAGATAAAGCCATAAACATGTTTGTCTGAGTCTTCTATCAAAAGTTACAGCTATTTCTATGAAGTTGTACAAAAACGCTTTCTTTCGCCAAGACAGTGCGTTTCTCACTGTTACATGCATTTTGAATGGGGAACTCGACCGAAACAAAGTATAGGTTTTCATTATGTGAATAACTTGGAAATCTTAGTTCAAACAGCTGCAAAACCTGTTTGCCCAGCACGGAGACCTTGAGTTCTATAAGATAAAGCCATAAACATGTGTATCCGAGTCTTCTATCAAAAGTTACAGCTATTTATATGAAGTTGTACAAAAACGCTTTCTTTCGCCAAGACAGTGCGTTTCTCACTGTTACATGCATTTTGAATGGGGAACTCGACCGAAACAAAGTATAGGTTTTCATTATGTGAATAACTTGGAAATCTTAGCTCAAACAGCTGCAAAACCTGTTTTCCCAGCACGGAGACCTTGAGTTCTATAAGATAAAGCCATAAACATGTTTGTCTGAGTCTTCTATCAAAAGTTACAGCTATTTCTATGAAGTTGTACAAAAACGCTTTCTTTCGCCAAGACAGTGCGTTTCTCACTGTTACATGCATTTGAATGGGGAACTCGACCGAAACAAAGTATAGGTTTTCATTATGTGAATAACTTGGAAATCTTAGCTCAAACAGCTGCAAAACCTGTTTGCCCAGCACGGAGACCTTGAGTTCTATAAGATAAAGCCATAAACATGTGTATCCGAGTCTTCTATCAAAAGTTACAGCTATTTATATGAAGTTGTACAAAAACGCTTTCTTTCGCCAAGACAGTGCGTTTCTCACTGTTACATGCATTTTGAATGGGGAACTCGACCGAAACAAAGTATAGGTTTTCATTATGTGAATAACTTGGAAATCTTAGCTCAAACAGCTGCAAAACCTGTTTTCCCAGCACGTAGACCTTGAGTTCTATAAGATAAAGCCATAAACATGTTTGTCTGAGTCTTCTATCAAAAGTTACAGCTATTTATATGAAGTTGTACAAAAACGCTTTCTTTCGCCAAGACAGTGCGTTTCTCACTGTTACATGCATTTGAATGGGGAACTCGACCGAAACAAAGTATAGGTTTTCATTATGTGAATAACTTGGAAATCTTAGCTCAAACAGCTGCAAAACCTGTTTTCCCAGCACGTAGAGCTTGAGTTCTATAAGATAAAGCCATAAACATGTGTATCCGAGTCTTCTATCAAAAGTTACAGCTATTTATATGAAGTTGTACAAAAACGCTTTCTTTCGCCAAGACAGTGCGTTTCTCACTGTTACATGCATTTTGAATGGGGAACTCGACCGAAACAAAGTATAGGTTTTCATTATGTGAATAACTTGGAAATCTTAGCTCAAACAGCTGCAAAACCTGTTTGCCCAGCACGGAGACCTTGAGTTCTATAAGATAAAGCCATAAACATGTGTATCCGAGTCTTCTATCAAAAGTTACAGCTATTTCTATGAAGTTGTACAAAAACACTTTCTTTCGCCAAGACAGTGCGTTTCTCACTGTTACATGCATTTTGAATGGGGAACTCGACCGAAACAAAGTATAGGTTTTCATTATGTGAATAACTTGGAAATCTTAGCTCAAACAGCTGCAAAACCTGTTTTCCCAGCACGGAGACCTTGAGTTCTATAAGATAAAGCCATAAACATGTTTGTCTGAGTCTTCTATCAAAAGTTACAGCTATTTCTATGAAGTTGTACAAAAACGCTTTCTTTCGCCAAGACAGTGCGTTTCTCACTGTTACATACATTTGAATGGGGAACTCGACCGAAACAAAGTATAGGTTTTCATTATGTGAATAACTTGGAAATCTTAGTTCAAACAGCTGCAAAACCTGTTTTCCCAGCACGGAGACCTTGAGTTCTATAAGATTAAGCCATAAACATGTGTATCCGAGTCTTCTATCAAAAGTTACAGCTATTTATATGAAGTAGTACAAAAACGCTTTCTTTCGCCAAGACAGTGCGTTTCTCACTGTTACATGCATTTTGAATGGGGAACTCGACCGAAACAAAGTATAGGTTTTCATTATGTGAATAACTTGGAAATCTTAGCTCAAACAGCTGCAAAACCTGTTTTCCCAGCACGGAGACCTTGAGTTCTATAAGATAAAGCCATAAACATGTTTGTCTGAGTCTTCTATCAAAAGTTACAGCTATTTATATGAAGTTGTACAAAAACGCTTTCTTTCGCCAAGACAGTGCGTTTCTCACTGTTACATGCATTTGAATGGGGAACTCGACCGAAACAAAGTATAGGTTTTCATTATGTGAATAACTTGGAAATCTTAGCTCAAACAGCTGCAAAACCTGTTTTCCCAGCACGGAGACCTTGAGTTCTATAAGATAAAGCCATAAACATGTTTGTCTGAGTCTTCTATCAAAAGTTACAGCTATTTATATGAAGTTGTACAAAAACGCTTTCTTTCGCCAAGACAGTGCGTTTCTCACTGTTACATGCATTTGAATGGGGAACTCGACCGAAACAAAGTATAGGTTTTCATTATGTGAATAACTTGGAAATCTTAGCTCAAACAGCTGCAAAACCTGTTTGCCCAGCACGGAGACCTTGAGTTCTATAAGATAAAGCCATAAACATGTGTATCCGAGTCTTCTATCAAAAGTTACAGCTATTTCTATGAAGTTGTACAAAAACGCTTTCTTTCGCCAAGACAGTGCGTTTCTCACTGTTACATGCATTTGAATGGGGAACTCGACCGAAACAAAGTATAGGTTTTCATTATGTGAATAACTTGGAAATCTTAGCTCAAACAGCTGCAAAACCTGTTTTCCCAGCACGGAGACCTTGAGTTCTATAAGATAAAGCCATAAACATGTTTGTCTGAGTCTTCTATCAAAAGTTACAGCTATTTATATGAAGTTGTACAAAAACGCTTTCTTTCGCCAAGACAGTGCGTTTCTCACTGTTACATGCATTTGAATGGGGAACTCGACCGAAACAAAGTATAGGTTTTCATTATGTGAATAACTTGGAAATCTTAGCTCAAACAGCTGCAAAACCTGTTTGCCCAGCACGGAGACCTTGAGTTCTATAAGATAAAGCCATAAACATGTGTATCCGAGTCTTCTATCAAAAGTTACAGCTATTTCTATGAAGTTGTACAAAAACGCTTTCTTTCGCCAAGACAGTGCGTTTCTCACTGTTACATGCATTTGAATGGGGAACTCGACCGAAACAAAGTATAGGTTTTCATTATGTGAATAACTTGGAAATCTTAGCTCAAACAGCTGCAAAACCTGTTTGCCCAGCACGGAGACCTTGAGTTCTATAAGATAAAGCCATAAACATGTTTGTCTGAGTCTTCTATCAAAAGTTACAGCTATTTATATGAAGTTGTACAAAAACGCTTTCTTTCGCCAAGACAGTGCGTTTCTCACTGTTACATGCATTTGAATGGGGAACTCGACCGAAACAAAGTATAGGTTTTCATTATGTGAATAACTTGGAAATCTTAGCTCAAACAGCTGCAAAACCTGTTTTCCCAGCACGGAGACCTTGAGTTCTATAAGATAAAGCCATAAACATGTGTATCCGAGTCTTCTATCAAAAGTTACAGCTATTTCTATGAAGTTGTACAAAAACGCTTTCTTTCGCCAAGACAGTGCGTTTCTCACTGTTACATGCATTTGAATGGGGAACTCGACCGAAACAAAGTATAAGTTTTCATTATGTGAATAACTTGGAAATCTTAGCTCAAACAGCTGCAAAACCTGTTTGCCCAGCACGGAGACCTTGAGTTCTATAAGATAAAGCCATAAACATGTGTATCCGAGTCTTCTATCAAAAGTTACAGCTATTTATATGATGTTGTACAAAAACGCTTTCTTTCGCCAAGACAGTGCGTTTCTCACTGTTACATGCATTTTGAATGGGGAACTCGACCGAAACAAAGTATAGGTTTTCATTATGTGAATAACTTGGAAATCTTAGCTCAAACAGCTGCAAAACCTGTTTTCCCAGCACGGGAACCTTGAGTTCTATAAGATAAAGCCATAAACATGTGTATCCGAGTCTTCTATCAAAAGTTACAGCTATTTATATGATGTTGTACAAAAACGCTTTCTTTCGCCAAGACAGTGCGTTTCTCACTGTTACATGCATTTGAATGGGGAACTCGACCGAAACAAAGTATAAGTTTTCATTATGTGAATAACTTGGAAATCTTAGCTCAAACAGCTGCAAAACCTGTTTTCCCAGCACGGAGACCTTGAGTTCTATAAGATAAAGCCATAAACATGTTTGTCTGAGTCTTCTATCAAAAGTTACAGCTATTTATATGAAGTTGTACAAAAACGCTTTCTTTCGCCAAGACAGTGCGTTTCTCACTGTTACATGCATTTGAATGGGGAACTCGACCGAAACAAAGTATAAGTTTTCATTATGTGAATAACTTGGAAATCTTAGCTCAAACAGCTGCAAAACCTGTTTGCCCAGCACGGAGACCTTGAGTTCTATAAGATAAAGCCATAAACATGTGTATCCGAGTCTTCTATCAAAAGTTACAGCTATTTCTATGAAGTTGTACAAAAACGCTTTCTTTCGCCAAGACAGTGCGTTTCTCACTGTTACAAGCATTTGAATGGGGAACTCGACCGAAACAAAGTATAGGTTTTCATTATGTGAATAACTTGGAAATCTTAGCTCAAACAGCTGCAAAACCTGTTTTCCCAGCACGGAGACCTTGAGTTCTATAAGATAAAGCCATAAACATGTGTATCCGAGTCTTCTATCAAAAGTTACAGCTATTTCTATGAAGTTGTACAAAAACACTTTCTTTCGCCAAGACAGTGCGTTTCTCACTGTTACATGCATTTGAATGGGGAACTCGACCGAAACAAAGTATAGGTTTTCATTATGTGAATAACTTGGAAATCTTACCTCAAACAGCTGCAAAACCTGTTTGCCCAGCACGTAGACCTTGAGTTCTATAAGATAAAGCCATAAACATGTTTGTCTGAGTCTTCTATCAAAAGTTACAGCTATTTCTATGAAGTTGTACAAAAACGCTTTCTTTCGCCAAGACAGTGCGTTTCTCACTGTTACATGCATTTTGAATGGGGAACTCGACCGAAACAAAGTATAGGTTTTCATTATGTGAATAACTTGGAAATCTTAGCTCAAACAGCTGCAAAACCTGTTTGCCCAGCACGGAGACCTTGAGTTCTATAAGATAAAGCCATAAACATGTGTATCCGAGTCTTCTATCAAAAGTTACAGCTATTTCTATGAAGTTGTACAAAAACGCTTTCTTTCGCCAAGACAGTGCGTTTCTCACTGTTACATGCATTTGAATGGGGAACTCGACCGAAACAAAGTATAGGTTTTCATTATGTGAATAACTTGGAAATCTTAGCTCAAACAGCTGCAAAACCTGTTTGCCCAGCACGGAGACCTTGAGTTCTATAAGATAAAGCCATAAACATGTGTATCCGAGTCTTCTATCAAAAGTTACAGCTATTTCTATGAAGTTGTACAAAAACACTTTCTTTCGCCAAGACAGTGCGTTTCTCACTGTTACATGCATTTGAATGGGGAACTCGACCGAAACAAAGTATAGGTTTTCATTATGTGAATAACTTGGAAATCTTAGCTCAAACAGCTGCAAAACCTGTTTGCCCAGCACGGAGACCTTGAGTTCTATAAGATAAAGCCATAAACATGTGTATCCGAGTCTTCTATCAAAAGTTACAGCTATTTCTATGAAGTTGTACAAAAACGCTTTCTTTCGCCAAGACAGTGCGTTTCTCACTGTTACATGCATTTGAATGGGGAACTCGACCGAAACAAAGTATAGGTTTTCATTATGTGAATAACTTGGAAATCTTAGCTCAAACAGCTGCAAAACCTGTTTGCCCAGCACGGAGACCTTGAGTTCTATAAGATAAAGCCATAAACATGTTTGTCTGAGTCTTCTATCAAAAGTTACAGCTATTTATATGAAGTTGTACAAAAACGCTTTCTTTCGCCAAGACAGTGCGTTTCTCACTGTTACATGCATTTGAATGGGGAACTCGACCGAAACAAAGTATAGGTTTTCATTATGTGAATAACTTGGAAATCTTAGCTCAAACAGCTGCAAAACCTGTTTTCCCAGCACGGAGACCTTGAGTTCTATAAGATAAAGCCATAAACATGTGTATCCGAGTCTTCTATCAAAAGTTACAGCTATTTCTATGAAGTTGTACAAAAACGCTTTCTTTCGCCAAGACAGTGCGTTTCTCACTGTTACATGCATTTGAATGGGGAACTCGACCGAAACAAAGTATAAGTTTTCATTATGTGAATAACTTGGAAATCTTAGCTCAAACAGCTGCAAAACCTGTTTGCCCAGCACGGAGACCTTGAGTTCTATAAGATAAAGCCATAAACATGTGTATCCGAGTCTTCTATCAAAAGTTACAGCTATTTATATGATGTTGTACAAAAACGCTTTCTTTCGCCAAGACAGTGCGTTTCTCACTGTTACATGCATTTTGAATGGGGAACTCGACCGAAACAAAGTATAGGTTTTCATTATGTGAATAACTTGGAAATCTTAGCTCAAACAGCTGCAAAACCTGTTTGCCCAGCACGGAGACCTTGAGTTCTATAAGATAAAGCCATAAACATGTTTGTCTGAGTCTTCTATCAAAAGTTACAGCTATTTATATGAAGTTGTACAAAAACGCTTTCTTTCGCCAAGACAGTGCGTTTCTCACTGTTACATGCATTTGAATGGGGAACTCGACCGAAACAAAGTATAAGTTTTCATTATGTGAATAACTTGGAAATCTTAGCTCAAACAGCTGCAAAACCTGTTTGCCCAGCACGGAGACCTTGAGTTCTATAAGATAAAGCCATAAACATGTGTATCCGAGTCTTCTATCAAAAGTTACAGCTATTTCTATGAAGTTGTACAAAAACGCTTTCTTTCGCCAAGACAGTGCGTTTCTCACTGTTACAAGCATTTGAATGGGGAACTCGACCGAAACAAAGTATAGGTTTTCATTATGTGAATAACTTGGAAATCTTAGCTCAAACAGCTGCAAAACCTGTTTTCCCAGCACGGAGACCTTGAGTTCTATAAGATAAAGCCATAAACATGTGTATCCGAGTCTTCTATCAAAAGTTACAGCTATTTCTATGAAGTTGTACAAAAACACTTTCTTTCGCCAAGACAGTGCGTTTCTCACTGTTACATGCATTTGAATGGGGAACTCGACCGAAACAAAGTATAGGTTTTCATTATGTGAATAACTTGGAAATCTTACCTCAAACAGCTGCAAAACCTGTTTGCCCAGCACGTAGACCTTGAGTTCTATAAGATAAAGCCATAAACATGTTTGTCTGAGTCTTCTATCAAAAGTTACAGCTATTTCTATGAAGTTGTACAAAAACGCTTTCTTTCGCCAAGACAGTGCGTTTCTCACTGTTACATGCATTTTGAATGGGGAACTCGACCGAAACAAAGTATAGGTTTTCATTATGTGAATAACTTGGAAATCTTAGCTCAAACAGCTGCAAAACCTGTTTGCCCAGCACGGAGACCTTGAGTTCTATAAGATAAAGCCATAAACATGTGTATCCGAGTCTTCTATCAAAAGTTACAGCTATTTCTATGAAGTTGTACAAAAACGCTTTCTTTCGCCAAGACAGTGCGTTTCTCACTGTTACATGCATTTGAATGGGGAACTCGACCGAAACAAAGTATAGGTTTTCATTATGTGAATAACTTGGAAATCTTAGCTCAAACAGCTGCAAAACCTGTTTGCCCAGCACGGAGACCTTGAGTTCTATAAGATAAAGCCATAAACATGTGTATCCGAGTCTTCTATCAAAAGTTACAGCTATTTCTATGAAGTTGTACAAAAACACTTTCTTTCGCCAAGACAGTGCGTTTCTCACTGTTACATGCATTTGAATGGGGAACTCGACCGAAACAAAGTATAGGTTTTCATTATGTGAATAACTTGGAAATCTTAGCTCAAACAGCTGCAAAACCTGTTTGCCCAGCACGTAGACCTTGAGTTCTATAAGATAAAGCCATAAACATGTGTATCCGAGTCTTCTATCAAAAGTTACAGCTATTTCTATGAAGTTGTACAAAAACACTTTCTTTCGCCAAGACAGTGCGTTTCTCACTGTTACATGCATTTGAATGGGGAACTCGACCGAAACAAAGTATAGGTTTTCATTATGTGAATAACTTGGAAATCTTACCTCAAACAGCTGCAAAACCTGTTTGCCCAGCACGTAGACCTTGAGTTCTATAAGATAAAGCCATAAACATGTTTGTCTGAGTCTTCTATCAAAAGTTACAGCTATTTCTATGAAGTTGTACAAAAACGCTTTCTTTCGCCAAGACAGTGCGTTTCTCACTGTTACATGCATTTGAATGGGGAACTCGACCGAAACAAAGTATAGGTTTTCATTATGTGAATAACTTGGAAATCTTAGCTCAAACAGCTGCAAAACCTGTTTGCCCAGCACGGAGACCTTGAGTTCTATAAGATAAAGCCATAAACATGTGTATCCGAGTCTTCTATCAAAAGTTACAGCTATTTCTATGAAGTTGTACAAAAACACTTTCTTTCGCCAAGACAGTGCGTTTCTCACTGTTACATGCATTTGAATGGGGAACTCGACCGAAACAAAGTATAGGTTTTCATTATGTGAATAACTTGGAAATCTTAGCTCAAACAGCTGCAAAACCTGTTTGCCCAGCACGGAGACCTTGAGTTCTATAAGATAAAGCCATAAACATGTGATTCCGAGTCTTCTATCAAAAGTTACAGCTATTTCTATGAAGTTGTACAAAAACACTTTCTTTCGCCAAGACAGTGCGTTTCTCACTGTTACATGCATTTGAATGGGGAACTCGACCGAAACAAAGTATAGGTTTTCATTATGTGAATAACTTGGAAATCTTACCTCAAACAGCTGCAAAACCTGTTTGCCCAGCACGTAGACCTTGAGTTCTATAAGATAAAGCCATAAACATGTTTGTCTGAGTCTTCTATCAAAAGTTACAGCTATTTCTATGAAGTTGTACAAAAACGCTTTCTTTCGCCAAGACAGTGCGTTTCTCACTGTTACATGCATTTTGAATGGGGAACTCGACCGAAACAAAGTATAGGTTTTCATTATGTGAATAACTTGGAAATCTTAGCTCAAACAGCTGCAAAACCTGTTTGCCCAGCACGGAGACCTTGAGTTCTATAAGATAAAGCCATAAACATGTGTATCCGAGTCTTCTATCAAAAGTTACAGCTATTTCTATGAAGTTGTACAAAAACGCTTTCTTTCGCCAAGACAGTGCGTTTCTCACTGTTACATGCATTTGAATGGGGAACTCGACCGAAACAAAGTATAGGTTTTCATTATGTGAATAACTTGGAAATCTTAGCTCAAACAGCTGCAAAACCTGTTTTCCCAGCACGGAGACCTTGAGTTCTATAAGATAAAGCCATAAACATGTTTGTCTGAGTCTTCTATCAAAAGTTACAGCTATTTATATGAAGTTGTACAAAAACGCTTTCTTTCGCCAAGACAGTGCGTTTCTCACTGTTACATGCATTTGAATGGGGAACTCGACCGAAACAAAGTATAGGTTTTCATTATGTGAATAACTTGGAAATCTTAGCTCAAACAGCTGCAAAACCTGTTTGCCCAGCACGGAGACCTTGAGTTCTATAAGATAAAGCCATAAACATGTGTATCCGAGTCTTCTATCAAAAGTTACAGCTATTTCTATGAAGTTGTACAAAAACGCTTTCTTTCGCCAAGACAGTGCGTTTCTCACTGTTACATGCATTTTGAATGGGGAACTCGACCGAAACAAAGTATAGGTTTTCATTATGTGAATAACTTGGAAATCTTAGCTCAAACAGCTGCAAAACCTGTTTTCCCAGCACGGAGACCTTGAGTTCTATAAGATAAAGCCATAAACATGTTTGTCTGAGTCTTCTATCAAAAGTTACAGCTATTTATATGAAGTTGTACAAAAACGCTTTCTTTCGCCAAGACAGTGCGTTTCTCACTGTTACATGCATTTGAATGGGGAACTCGACCGAAACAAAGTATAGGTTTTCATTATGTGAATAACTTGGAAATCTTAGTTCAAACAGCTGCAAAACCTGTTTTCCCAGCACGGAGACCTTGAGTTCTATAAGATAAAGCCATAAACATGTGTATCCGAGTCTTCGATCAAAAGTTACAGCTATTTATATGAAGTTGTACAAAAACGCTTTCTTTCGCCAAGACAGTGCGTTTCTCACTGTTACATGCATTTTGAATGGGGAACTCGACCGAAACAAAGTATAGGTTTTCATTATGTGAATAACTTGGAAATCTTAGCTCAAACAGCTGCAAAACCTGTTTTCCCAGCACGGAGACCTTGAGTTCTATAAGATAAAGCCATAAACATGTTTGTCTGAGTCTTCTATCAAAAGTTACAGCTATTTATATGAAGTTGTACAAAAACGCTTTCTTTCGCCAAGACAATGCGTTTCTCACTGTTACATGCATTTGAATGGGGAACTCGACCGAAACAAAGTATAGGTTTTCATTATGTGAATAACTTGGAAATCTTAGCTCAAACAGCTGCAAAACCTGTTTGCCCAGCACGGAGACCTTGAGTTCTATAAGATAAAGCCATAAACATGTGTATCCGAGTCTTCTATCAAAAGTTACAGCTATTTCTATGAAGTTGTACAAAAACGCTTTCTTTCGCCAAGACAGTGCGTTTCTCACTGTTACATGCATTTGAATGGGGAACTCGACCGAAACAAAGTATAGGTTTTCATTATGTGAATAACTTGGAAATCTTAGCTCAAACAGCTGCAAAACCTGTTTTCCCAGCACGGAGACCTTGAGTTCTATAAGATAAAGCCATAAACATGTTTGTCTGAGTCTTCTATCAAAAGTTACAGCTATTTATATGAAGTTGTACAAAAACGCTTTCTTTCGCCAAGACAGTGCGTTTCTCACTGTTACATGCATTTGAATGGGGAACTCGACCGAAACAAAGTATAGGTTTTCATTATGTGAATAACTTGGAAATCTTAGCTCAAACAGCTGCAAAACCTGTTTGCCCAGCACGGAGACCTTGAGTTCTATAAGATAAAGCCATAAACATGTGTATCCGAGTCTTCTATCAAAAGTTACAGCTATTTATATGATGTTGTACAAAAACGCTTTCTTTCGCCAAGACAGTGCGTTTCTCACTGTTACATGCATTTTGAATGGGGAACTCGACCGAAACAAAGTATAGGTTTTCATTATGTGAATAACTTGGAAATCTTAGCTCAAACAGCTGCAAAACCTGTTTTCCCAGCACGTAGACCTTGAGTTCTATAAGATAAAGCCATAAACATGTTTGTCTGAGTCTTCTATCAAAAGTTACAGCTATTTATATGAAGTTGTACAAAAACGCTTTCTTTCGCCAAGACAGTGCGTTTCTCACTGTTACATGCATTTGAATGGGGAACTCGACCGAAACAAAGTATAGGTTTTCATTATGTGAATAACTTGGAAATCTTAGCTCAAACAGCTGCAAAACCTGTTTGCCCAGCACGGAGACCTTGAGTTCTATAAGATAAAGCCATAAACATGTGTATCCGAGTCTTCTATCAAAAGTTACAGCTATTTCTATGAAGTTGTACAAAAACGCTTTCTTTCGCCAAGACAGTGCGTTTCTCACTGTTACATGCATTTGAATGGGGAACTCGACCGAAACAAAGTATAGGTTTTCATTATGTGAATAACTTGGAAATCTTAGCTCAAACAGCTGCAAAACCTGTTTGCCCAGCACGGAGACCTTGAGTTCTATAAGATAAAGCCATAAACATGTGTATCCGAGTCTTCTATCAAAAGTTACAGCTATTTATATGATGTTGTACAAAAACGCTTTCTTTCGCCAAGACAGTGCGTTTCTCACTGTTACATGCATTTTGAATGGGGAACTCGACCGAAACAAAGTATAGGTTTTCATTATGTGAATAACTTGGAAATCTTAGCTCAAACAGCTGCAAAACCTGTTTGCCCAGCACGGAGACCTTGAGTTCTATAAGATAAAGCCATAAACATGTGTATCCGAGTCTTCTATCAAAAGTTACAGCTATTTCTATGAAGTTGTACAAAAACGCTTTCTTTCGCCAAGACAGTGCGTTTCTCACTGTTACATGCATTTGAATGGGGAACTCGACCGAAACAAAGTATAGGTTTTCATTATGTGAATAACTTGGAAATCTTAGCTCAAACAGCTGCAAAACCTGTTTGCCCAGCACGGAGACCTTGAGTTCTATAAGATAAAGCCATAAACATGTGTATCCGAGTCTTCTATCAAAAGTTACAGCTATTTATATGATGTTGTACAAAAACGCTTTCTTTCGCCAAGACAGTGCGTTTCTCACTGTTACATGCATTTTGAATGGGGAACTCGACCGAAACAAAGTATAGGTTTTCATTATGTGAATAACTTGGAAATCTTAGCTCAAACAGCTGCAAAACCTGTTTGCCCAGCACGTAGACCTTGAGTTCTATAAGATAAAGCCATAAACATGTTTGTCTGAGTCTTCTATCAAAAGTTACAGCTATTTCTATGAAGTTGTACAAAAACGCTTTCTTTCGCCAAGACAGTGCGTTTCTCACTGTTACATGCATTTGAATGGGGAACTCGACCGAAACAAAGTATAGGTTTTCATTATGTGAATAACTTGGAAATCTTAGCTCAAACAGCTGCAAAACCTGTTTTCCCAGCACGGAGACCTTGAGTTCTATAAGATAAAGCCATAAACATGTTTGTCTGAGTCTTCTATCAAAAGTTACAGCTATTTATATGAAGTTGTACAAAAACGCTTTCTTTCGCCAAGACAGTGCGTTTCTCACTGTTACATGCATTTGAATGGGGAACTCGACCGAAACAAAGTATAGGTTTTCATTATGTGAATAACTTGGAAATCTTAGCTCAAACAGCTGCAAAACCTGTTTGCCCAGCACGGAGACCTTGAGTTCTATAAGATAAAGCCATAAACATGTGTATCCGAGTCTTCTATCAAAAGTTACAGCTATTTATATGAAGTTGTACAAAAACGCTTTCTTTCGCCAAGACAGTGCGTTTCTCACTGTTACATGCATTTTGAATGGGGAACTCGACCGAAACAAAGTATAGGTTTTCATTATGTGAATAACTTGGAAATCTTAGCTCAAACAGCTGCAAAACCTGTTTTCCCAGCACGTAGACCTTGAGTTCTATAAGATAAAGCCATAAACATGTTTGTCTGAGTCTTCTATCAAAAGTTACAGCTATTTATATGAAGTTGTACAAAAACGCTTTCTTTCGCCAAGACAGTGCGTTTCTCACTGTTACATGCATTTGAATGGGGAACTCGACCGAAACAAAGTATAGGTTTTCATTATGTGAATAACTTGGAAATCTTAGCTCAAACAGCTGCAAAACCTGTTTTCCCAGCACGGAGACCTTGAGTTCTATAAGATAAAGCCATAAACATGTGTATCCGAGTCTTCTATCAAAAGTTACAGCTATTTCTATGAAGTTGTACAAAAACGCTTTCTTTCGCCAAGACAGTGCGTTTCTCACTGTTACATGCATTTTGAATGGGGAACTCGACCGAAACAAAGTATAAGTTTTCATTATGTGAATAACTTGGAAATCTTAGCTCAAACAGCTGCAAAACCTGTTTTCCCAGCACGTAGACCTTGAGTTCTATAAGATAAAGCCATAAACATGTTTGTCTGAGTCTTCTATCAAAAGTTACAGCTATTTCTATGAAGTTGTACAAAAATGCTTTCTTTCGCCAAGACAGTGCGTTTCTCACTGTTACATGCATTTGAATGGGGAACTCGACCGAAACAAAGTATAAGTTTTCATTATGTGAATAACTTGGAAATCTTAGCTCAAACAGCTGCAAAACCTGTTTGCCCAGCACGGAGACCTTGAGTTCTATAAGATAAAGCCATAAACATGTGTATCCGAGTCTTCTATCAAAAGTTACAGCTATTTCTATGAAGTTGTACAAAAACGCTTTCTTTCGCCAAGACAGTGCGTTTCTCACTGTTACATGCATTTTGAATGGGGAACTCGACCGAAACAAAGTATAGGTTTTCATTATGTGAATAACTTGGAAATCTTAGCTCAAACAGCTGCAAAACCTGTTTTCCCAGCACGTAGACCTTGAGTTCTATAAGATAAAGCCATAAACATGTTTGTCTGAGTCTTCTATCAAAAGTTACAGCTATTTATATGAAGTTGTACAAAAACGCTTTCTTTCGCCAAGACAGTGCGTTTCTCACTGTTACATGCATTTGAATGGGGAACTCGACCGAAACAAAGTATAGGTTTTCATTATGTGAATAACTTGGAAATCTTAGCTCAAACAGCTGCAAAACCTGTTTTCCCAGCACGGAGACCTTGAGTTCTATAAGATAAAGCCATAAACATGTGTATCCGAGTCTTCTATCAAAAGTTACAGCTATTTCTATGAAGTTGTACAAAAACGCTTTCTTTCGCCAAGACAGTGCGTTTCTCACTGTTACATGCATTTTGAATGGGGAACTCGACCGAAACAAAGTATAAGTTTTCATTATGTGAATAACTTGGAAATCTTAGCTCAAACAGCTGCAAAACCTGTTTTCCCAGCACGTAGACCTTGAGTTCTATAAGATAAAGCCATAAACATGTTTGTCTGAGTCTTCTATCAAAAGTTACAGCTATTTATATGAAGTTGTACAAAAATGCTTTCTTTCGCCAAGACAGTGCGTTTCTCACTGTTACATGCATTTGAATGGGGAACTCGACCGAAACAAAGTATAGGTTTTCATTATGTGAATAACTTGGAAATCTTAGCTCAAACAGCTGCAAAACCTGTTTTCCCAGCACGGAGACCTTGAGTTCTATAAGATAAAGCCATAAACATGTGTATCCGAGTCTTCTATCAAAAGTTACAGCTATTTCTATGAAGTTGTACAAAAACACTTTCTTTCGCCAAGACAGTGCGTTTCTCACTGTTACATGCATTTGAATGGGGAACTCGACCGAAACAAAGTATAGGTTTTCATTATGTGAATAACTTGGAAATCTTACCTCAAACAGCTGCAAAACCTGTTTGCCCAGCACGTAGACCTTGAGTTCTATAAGATAAAGCCATAAACATGTTTGTCTGAGTCTTCTATCAAAAGTTACAGCTATTTCTATGAAGTTGTACAAAAACGCTTTCTTTCGCCAAGACAGTGCGTTTCTCACTGTTACATGCATTTTGAATGGGGAACTCGACCGAAACAAAGTATAGGTTTTCATTATGTGAATAACTTGGAAATCTTAGCTCAAACAGCTGCAAAACCTGTTTGCCCAGCACGGAGACCTTGAGTTCTATAAGATAAAGCCATAAACATGTGTATCCGAGTCTTCTATCAAAAGTTACAGCTATTTCTATGAAGTTGTACAAAAACGCTTTCTTTCGCCAAGACAGTGCGTTTCTCACTGTTACATGCATTTGAATGGGGAACTCGACCGAAACAAAGTATAGGTTTTCATTATGTGAATAACTTGGAAATCTTAGCTCAAACAGCTGCAAAACCTGTTTTCCCAGCACGGAGACCTTGAGTTCTATAAGATAAAGCCATAAACATGTTTGTCTGAGTCTTCTATCAAAAGTTACAGCTATTTCTATGAAGTTGTACAAAAACGCTTTCTTTCGCCAAGACAGTGCGTTTCTCACTGTTACATGCATTTGAATGGGGAACTCGACCGAAACAAAGTATAGGTTTTCATTATGTGAATAACTTGGAAATCTTAGCTCAAACAGCTGCAAAACCTGTTTGCCCAGCACGGAGACCTTGAGTTCTATAAGATAAAGCCATAAACATGTGTATCCGAGTCTTCTATCAAAAGTTACAGCTATTTATATGATGTTGTACAAAAACGCTTTCTTTCGCCAAGACAGTGCGTTTCTCACTGTTACATGCATTTTGAATGGGGAACTCGACCGAAACAAAGTATAGGTTTTCATTATGTGAATAACTTGGAAATCTTAGCTCAAACAGCTGCAAAACCTGTTTTCCCAGCACGTAGACCTTGAGTTCTATAAGATAAAGCCATAAACATGTTTGTCTGAGTCTTCTATCAAAAGTTACAGCTATTTATATGAAGTTGTACAAAAACGCTTTCTTTCGCCAAGACAGTGCGTTTCTCACTGTTACATGCATTTGAATGGGGAACTCGACCGAAACAAAGTATAGGTTTTCATTATGTGAATAACTTGGAAATCTTAGTTCAAACAGCTGCAAAACCTGTTTTCCCAGCACGGAGACCTTGAGTTCTATAAGATAAAGCCATAAACATGTGTATCCGAGTCTTCTATCAAAAGTTACAGCTATTTCTATGAAGTTGTACAAAAACGCTTTCTTTCGCCAAGACAGTGCGTTTCTCACTGTTACATGCATTTGAATGGGGAACTCGACCGAAACAAAGTATAGGTTTTCATTATGTGAATAACTTGGAAATCTTAGCTCAAACAGCTGCAAAACCTATTTGCCCAGCACGGAGACCTTGAGTTCTATAAGATAAAGCCATAAACATGTTTGTCTGAGTCTTCTATCAAAAGTTACAGCTATTTATATGAAGTTGTACAAAAACGCTTTCTTTCGCCAAGACAGTGCGTTTCTCACTGTTACATGCATTTGAATGGGGAACTCGACCGAAACAAAGTATAGGTTTTCATTATGTGAATAACTTGGAAATCTTAGTTCAAACAGCTGCAAAACCTGTTTTCCCAGCACGTAGACCTTGAGTTCTATAAGATAAAGCCATAAACATGTGTATCCGAGTCTTCGATCAAAAGTTACAGCTATTTCTATGAAGTTGTACAAAAACGCTTTCTTTCGCCAAGACAGTGCGTTTCTCACTGTTACATGCATTTGAATGGGGAACTCGACCGAAACAAAGTATAGGTTTTCATTATGTGAATAACTTGGAAATCTTAGCTCAAACAGCTGCAAAACCTGTTTTCCCAGCACGGAGACCTTGAGTTCTATAAGATAAAGCCATAAACATGTTTGTCTGAGTCTTCTATCAAAAGTTACAGCTATTTATATGAAGTTGTACAAAAACGCTTTCTTTCGCCAAGACAGTGCGTTTCTCACTGTTACATGCATTTGAATGGGGAACTCGACCGAAACAAAGTATAGGTTTTCATTATGTGAATAACTTGGAAATCTTAGCTCAAACAGCTGCAAAACCTGTTTGCCCAGCACGGAGACCTTGAGTTCTATAAGATAAAGCCATAAACATGTGTATCCGAGTCTTCTATCAAAAGTTACAGCTATTTATATGATGTTGTACAAAAACGCTTTCTTTCGCCAAGACAGTGCGTTTCTCACTGTTACATGCATTTTGAATGGGGAACTCGACCGAAACAAAGTATAGGTTTTCATTATGTGAATAACTTGGAAATCTTAGCTCAAACAGCTGCAAAACCTGTTTTCCCAGCACGTAGACCTTGAGTTCTATAAGATAAAGCCATAAACATGTTTGTCTGAGTCTTCTATCAAAAGTTACAGCTATTTATATGAAGTTGTACAAAAACGCTTTCTTTCGCCAAGACAGTGCGTTTCTCACTGTTACATGCATTTGAATGGGGAACTCGACCGAAACAAAGTATAGGTTTTCATTATGTGAATAACTTGGAAATCTTAGCTCAAACAGCTGCAAAACCTGTTTGCCCAGCACGGAGACCTTGAGTTCTATAAGATAAAGCCATAAACATGTGTATCCGAGTCTTCTATCAAAAGTTACAGCTATTTCTATGAAGTTGTACAAAAACGCTTTCTTTCGCCAAGACAGTGCGTTTCTCACTGTTACATGCATTTGAATGGGGAACTCGACCGAAACAAAGTATAGGTTTTCATTATGTGAATAACTTGGAAATCTTAGCTCAAACAGCTGCAAAACCTGTTTGCCCAGCACGGAGACCTTGAGTTCTATAAGATAAAGCCATAAACATGTGTATCCGAGTCTTCTATCAAAAGTTACAGCTATTTATATGATGTTGTACAAAAACGCTTTCTTTCGCCAAGACAGTGCGTTTCTCACTGTTACATGCATTTTGAATGGGGAACTCGACCGAAACAAAGTATAGGTTTTCATTATGTGAATAACTTGGAAATCTTAGCTCAAACAGCTGCAAAACCTGTTTGCCCAGCACGGAGACCTTGAGTTCTATAAGATAAAGCCATAAACATGTGTATCCGAGTCTTCTATCAAAAGTTACAGCTATTTCTATGAAGTTGTACAAAAACACTTTCTTTCGCCAAGACAGTGCGTTTCTCACTGTTACATGCATTTTGAATGGGGAACTCGACCGAAACAAAGTATAGGTTTTCATTATGTGAATAACTTGGAAATCTTAGCTCAAACAGCTGCAAAACCTGTTTGCCCAGCACGGAGACCTTGAGTTCTATAAGATAAAGCCATAAACATGTGTATCCGAGTCTTCTATCAAAAGTTACAGCTATTTATATGAAGTTGTACAAAAACGCTTTCTTTCGCCAAGACAGTGCGTTTCTCACTGTTACATGCATTTGAATGGGGAACTCGACCGAAACAAAGTATAGGTTTTCATTATGTGAATAACTTGGAAATCTTAGCTCAAACAGCTGCAAAACCTGTTTGCCCAGCACGGAGACCTTGAGTTCTATAAGATAAAGCCATAAACATGTGTATCCGAGTCTTCTATCAAAAGTTACAGCTATTTATATGAAGTTGTACAAAAACGCTTTCTTTCGCCAAGACAGTGCGTTTCTCACTGTTACATGCATTTTGAATGGGGAACTCGACCGAAACAAAGTATAGGTTTTCATTATGTGAATAACTTGGAAATCTTAGCTCAAACAGCTGCAAAACCTGTTTTCCCAGCACGTAGACCTTGAGTTCTATAAGATAAAGCCATAAACATGTTTGTCTGAGTCTTCTATCAAAAGTTACAGCTATTTATATGAAGTTGTACAAAAACGCTTTCTTTCGCCAAGACAGTGCGTTTCTCACTGTTACATGCATTTGAATGGGGAACTCGACCGAAACAAAGTATAGGTTTTCATTATGTGAATAACTTGGAAATCTTAGCTCAAACAGCTGCAAAACCTGTTTTCCCAGCACGGAGACCTTGAGTTCTATAAGATAAAGCCATAAACATGTGTATCCGAGTCTTCTATCAAAAGTTACAGCTATTTCTATGAAGTTGTACAAAAACGCTTTCTTTCGCCAAGACAGTGCGTTTCTCACTGTTACATGCATTTTGAATGGGGAACTCGACCGAAACAAAGTATAAGTTTTCATTATGTGAATAACTTGGAAATCTTAGCTCAAACAGCTGCAAAACCTGTTTTCCCAGCACGTAGACCTTGAGTTCTATAAGATAAAGCCATAAACATGTTTGTCTGAGTCTTCTATCAAAAGTTACAGCTATTTCTATGAAGTTGTACAAAAATGCTTTCTTTCGCCAAGACAGTGCGTTTCTCACTGTTACATGCATTTGAATGGGGAACTCGACCGAAACAAAGTATAAGTTTTCATTATGTGAATAACTTGGAAATCTTAGCTCAAACAGCTGCAAAACCTGTTTGCCCAGCACGGAGACCTTGAGTTCTATAAGATAAAGCCATAAACATGTGTATCCGAGTCTTCTATCAAAAGTTACAGCTATTTCTATGAAGTTGTACAAAAACGCTTTCTTTCGCCAAGACAGTGCGTTTCTCACTGTTACATGCATTTTGAATGGGGAACTCGACCGAAACAAAGTATAGGTTTTCATTATGTGAATAACTTGGAAATCTTAGCTCAAACAGCTGCAAAACCTGTTTTCCCAGCACGTAGACCTTGAGTTCTATAAGATAAAGCCATAAACATGTTTGTCTGAGTCTTCTATCAAAAGTTACAGCTATTTATATGAAGTTGTACAAAAACGCTTTCTTTCGCCAAGACAGTGCGTTTCTCACTGTTACATGCATTTGAATGGGGAACTCGACCGAAACAAAGTATAGGTTTTCATTATGTGAATAACTTGGAAATCTTAGCTCAAACAGCTGCAAAACCTGTTTTCCCAGCACGGAGACCTTGAGTTCTATAAGATAAAGCCATAAACATGTGTATCCGAGTCTTCTATCAAAAGTTACAGCTATTTCTATGAAGTTGTACAAAAACGCTTTCTTTCGCCAAGACAGTGCGTTTCTCACTGTTACATGCATTTTGAATGGGGAACTCGACCGAAACAAAGTATAAGTTTTCATTATGTGAATAACTTGGAAATCTTAGCTCAAACAGCTGCAAAACCTGTTTTCCCAGCACGTAGACCTTGAGTTCTATAAGATAAAGCCATAAACATGTTTGTCTGAGTCTTCTATCAAAAGTTACAGCTATTTATATGAAGTTGTACAAAAATGCTTTCTTTCGCCAAGACAGTGCGTTTCTCACTGTTACATGCATTTGAATGGGGAACTCGACCGAAACAAAGTATAGGTTTTCATTATGTGAATAACTTGGAAATCTTAGCTCAAACAGCTGCAAAACCTGTTTGCCCAGCACGGAGACCTTGAGTTCTATAAGATAAAGCCATAAACATGTGTATCCGAGTCTTCTATCAAAAGTTACAGCTATTTATATGATGTTGTACAAAAACGCTTTCTTTCGCCAAGACAGTGCGTTTCTCACTGTTACATGCATTTTGAATGGGGAACTCGACCGAAACAAAGTATAGGTTTTCATTATGTGAATAACTTGGAAATCTTAGCTCAAACAGCTGCAAAACCTGTTTTCCCAGCACGTAGACCTTGAGTTCTATAAGATAAAGCCATAAACATGTTTGTCTGAGTCTTCTATCAAAAGTTACAGCTATTTATATGAAGTTGTACAAAAACGCTTTCTTTCGCCAAGACAGTGCGTTTCTCACTGTTACATGCATTTTGAATGGGGAACTCGACCGAAACAAAGTATAGGTTTTCATTATGTGAATAACTTGGAAATCTTAGCTCAAACAGCTGCAAAACCTGTTTGCCCAGCACGGAGACCTTGAGTTCTATAAGATAAAGCCATAAACATGTGTATCCGAGTCTTCTAACAAAAGTTACAGCTATTTATATGAAGTTGTACAAAAACGCTTTCTTTCGCCAAGACAGTGCGTTTCTCACTGTTACATGCATTTTGAATGGGGAACTCGACCGAAACAAAGTATAGGTTTTCATTATGTGAATAACTTGGAAATCTTAGCTCAAACAGCTGCAAAACCTGTTTTCCCAGCACGTAGACCTTGAGTTCTATAAGATAAAGCCATAAACATGTTTGTCTGAGTCTTCTATCAAAAGTTACAGCTATTTATATGAAGTTGTACAAAAACGCTTTCTTTCGCCAAGACAGTGCGTTTCTCACTGTTACATGCATTTGAATGGGGAACTCGACCGAAACAAAGTATAGGTTTTCATTATGTGAATAACTTGGAAATCTTAGCTCAAACAGCTGCAAAACCTGTTTTCCCAGCACGGAGACCTTGAGTTCTATAAGATAAAGCCATAAACATGTGTATCCGAGTCTTCTATCAAAAGTTACAGCTATTTCTATGAAGTTGTACAAAAACGCTTTCTTTCGCCAAGACAGTGCGTTTCTCACTGTTACATGCATTTTGAATGGGGAACTCGACCGAAACAAAGTATAAGTTTTCATTATGTGAATAACTTGGAAATCTTAGCTCAAACAGCTGCAAAACCTGTTTTCCCAGCACGTAGACCTTGAGTTCTATAAGATAAAGCCATAAACATGTTTGTCTGAGTCTTCTATCAAAAGTTACAGCTATTTCTATGAAGTTGTACAAAAATGCTTTCTTTCGCCAAGACAGTGCGTTTCTCACTGTTACATGCATTTGAATGGGGAACTCGACCGAAACAAAGTATAAGTTTTCATTATGTGAATAACTTGGAAATCTTAGCTCAAACAGCTGCAAAACCTGTTTGCCCAGCACGGAGACCTTGAGTTCTATAAGATAAAGCCATAAACATGTGTATCCGAGTCTTCTATCAAAAGTTACAGCTATTTCTATGAAGTTGTACAAAAACGCTTTCTTTCGCCAAGACAGTGCGTTTCTCACTGTTACATGCATTTTGAATGGGGAACTCGACCGAAACAAAGTATAGGTTTTCATTATGTGAATAACTTGGAAATCTTAGCTCAAACAGCTGCAAAACCTGTTTGCCCAGCACGGAGACCTTGAGTTCTATAAGATAAAGCCATAAACATGTGTATCCGAGTCTTCTATCAAAAGTTACAGCTATTTATATGAAGTTGTACAAAAACGCTTTCTTTCGCCAAGACAGTGCGTTTCTCACTGTTACATGCATTTGAATGGGGAACTCGACCGAAACAAAGTATAGGTTTTCATTATGTGAATAACTTGGAAATCTTAGCTCAAACAGCTGCAAAACCTGTTTTCCCAGCACGGAGACCTTGAGTTCTATAAGATAAAGCCATAAACATGTTTGTCTGAGTCTTCTATCAAAAGTTACAGCTATTTATATGAAGTTGTACAAAAACGCTTTCTTTCGCCAAGACAGTGCGTTTCTCACTGTTACATGCATTTGAATGGGGAACTCGACCGAAACAAAGTATAGGTTTTCATTATGTGAATAACTTGGAAATCTTAGCTCAAACAGCTGCAAAACCTGTTTGCCCAGCACGGAGACCTTGAGTTCTATAAGATAAAGCCATAAACATGTGTATCCGAGTCTTCTATCAAAAGTTACAGCTATTTCTATGAAGTTGTACAAAAACACTTTCTTTCGCCAAGACAGTGCGTTTCTCACTGTTACATGCATTTTGAATGGGGAACTCGACCGAAACAAAGTATAGGTTTTCATTATGTGAATAACTTGGAAATCTTAGCTCAAACAGCTGCAAAACCTGTTTTCCCAGCACGTAGACCTTGAGTTCTATAAGATAAAGCCATAAACATGTTTGTCTGAGTCTTCTATCAAAAGTTACAGCTATTTATATGAAGTTGTACAAAAACGCTTTCTTTCGCCAAGACAGTGCGTTTCTCACTGTTACATGCATTTGAATGGGGAACTCGACCGAAACAAAGTATAGGTTTTCATTATGTGAATAACTTGGAAATCTTAGCTCAAACAGCTGCAAAACCTGTTTTCCCAGCACGGAGACCTTGAGTTCTATAAGATAAAGCCATAAACATGTTTGTCTGAGTCTTCTATCAAAAGTTACAGCTATTTCTATGAAGTTGTACAAAAACGCTTTCTTTCGCCAAGACAGTGCGTTTCTCACTGTTACATGCATTTTGAATGGGGAACTCGACCGAAACAAAGTATAGGTTTTCATTATGTGAATAACTTGGAAATCTTAGCTCAAACAGCTGCAAAACCTGTTTGCCCAGCACGGAGACCTTGAGTTCTATAAGATAAAGCCATAAACATGTGTATCTGAGTCTTCTATCAAAAGTTACAGCTATTTCTATGAAGTTGTACAAAAACACTTTCTTTCGCCAAGACAGTGCGTTTCTCACTGTTACATGCATTTTGAATGGGGAACTCGACCGAAACAAAGTATAGGTTTTCATTATGTGAATAACTTGGAAATCTTAGCTCAAACAGCTGCAAAACCTGTTTGCCCAGCACGGAGACCTTGAGTTCTATAAGATAAAGCCATAAACATGTTTGTCTGAGTCTTCTATCAAAAGTTACAGCTATTTATATGAAGTTGTACAAAAACGCTTTCTTTCGCCAAGACAGTGCGTTTCTCACTGTTACATGCATTTGAATGGGGAACTCGACCGAAACAAAGTATAGGTTTTCATTATGTGAATAACTTGGAAATCTTAGCTCAAACAGCTGCAAAACCTGTTTGCCCAGCACGGAGACCTTGAGTTCTATAAGATAAAGCCATAAACATGTGTATCCGAGTCTTCTATCAAAAGTTACAGCTATTTCTATGAAGTTGTACAAAAACGCTTTCTTTCGCCAAGACAGTGCGTTTCTCACTGTTACATGCATTTGAATGGGGAACTCGACCGAAACAAAGTATAGGTTTTCATTATGTGAATAACTTGGAAATCTTAGCTCAAACAGCTGCAAAACCTGTTTTCCCAGCACGGAGACCTTGAGTTCTATAAGATAAAGCCATAAACATGTTTGTCTGAGTCTTCTATCAAAAGTTACAGCTATTTATATGAAGTTGTACAAAAACGCTTTCTTTCGCCAAGACAGTGCGTTTCTCACTGTTACATGCATTTTGAATGGGGAACTCGACCGAAACAAAGTATAGGTTTTCATTATGTGAATAACTTGGAAATCTTAGCTCAAACAGCTGCAAAACCTGTTTGCCCAGCACGGAGACCTTGAGTTCTATAAGATAAAGCCATAAACATGTGTATCCGAGTCTTCTATCAAAAGTTACAGCTATTTATATGAAGCTGTACAAAAACGCTTTCTTTCGCCAAGACAGTGCGTTTCTCACTGTTACATGCATTTGAATGGGGAACTCGACCGAAACAAAGTATAGGTTTTCATTATGTGAATAACTTGGAAATCTTAGCTCAAACAGCTGCAAAACCTGTTTTCCCAGCACGGAGACCTTGAGTTCTATAAGATAAAGCCATAAACATGTTTGTCTGAGTCTTCTATCAAAAGTTACAGCTATTTATATGAAGTTGTACAAAAACGCTTTCTTTCGCCAAGACAGTGCGTTTCTCACTGTTACATGCATTTGAATGGGGAACTCGACCGAAACAAAGTATAGGTTTTCATTATGTGAATAACTTGGAAATCTTAGCTCAAACAGCTGCAAAACCTGTTTTCCCAGCACGGAGACCTTGAGTTCTATAAGATAAAGCCATAAACATGTGTATCCGAGTCTTCTATCAAAAGTTACAGCTATTTCTATGAAGTTGTACAAAAACGCTTTCTTTCGCCAAGACAGTGCGTTTCTCACTGTTACATGCATTTTGAATGGGGAACTCGACCGAAACAAAGTATAAGTTTTCATTATGTGAATAACTTGGAAATCTTAGCTCAAACAGCTGCAAAACCTGTTTTCCCAGCACGTAGACCTTGAGTTCTATAAGATAAAGCCATAAACATGTTTGTCTGAGTCTTCTATCAAAAGTTACAGCTATTTCTATGAAGTTGTACAAAAATGCTTTCTTTCGCCAAGACAGTGCGTTTCTCACTGTTACATGCATTTGAATGGGGAACTCGACCGAAACAAAGTATAAGTTTTCATTATGTGAATAACTTGGAAATCTTAGCTCAAACAGCTGCAAAACCTGTTTGCCCAGCACGGAGACCTTGAGTTCTATAAGATAAAGCCATAAACATGTGTATCCGAGTCTTCTATCAAAAGTTACAGCTATTTCTATGAAGTTGTACAAAAACGCTTTCTTTCGCCAAGACAGTGCGTTTCTCACTGTTACATGCATTTTGAATGGGGAACTCGACCGAAACAAAGTATAGGTTTTCATTATGTGAATAACTTGGAAATCTTAGCTCAAACAGCTGCAAAACCTGTTTTCCCAGCACGTAGACCTTGAGTTCTATAAGATAAAGCCATAAACATGTTTGTCTGAGTCTTCTATCAAAAGTTACAGCTATTTATATGAAGTTGTACAAAAACGCTTTCTTTCGCCAAGACAGTGCGTTTCTCACTGTTACATGCATTTGAATGGGGAACTCGACCGAAACAAAGTATAGGTTTTCATTATGTGAATAACTTGGAAATCTTAGCTCAAACAGCTGCAAAACCTGTTTTCCCAGCACGGAGACCTTGAGTTCTATAAGATAAAGCCATAAACATGTGTATCCGAGTCTTCTATCAAAAGTTACAGCTATTTCTATGAAGTTGTACAAAAACGCTTTCTTTCGCCAAGACAGTGCGTTTCTCACTGTTACATGCATTTTGAATGGGGAACTCGACCGAAACAAAGTATAAGTTTTCATTATGTGAATAACTTGGAAATCTTAGCTCAAACAGCTGCAAAACCTGTTTTCCCAGCACGTAGACCTTGAGTTCTATAAGATAAAGCCATAAACATGTTTGTCTGAGTCTTCTATCAAAAGTTACAGCTATTTATATGAAGTTGTACAAAAATGCTTTCTTTCGCCAAGACAGTGCGTTTCTCACTGTTACATGCATTTGAATGGGGAACTCGACCGAAACAAAGTATAGGTTTTCATTATGTGAATAACTTGGAAATCTTAGCTCAAACAGCTGCAAAACCTGTTTGCCCAGCACGGAGACCTTGAGTTCTATAAGATAAAGCCATAAACATGTGTATCCGAGTCTTCTATCAAAAGTTACAGCTATTTATATGATGTTGTACAAAAACGCTTTCTTTCGCCAAGACAGTGCGTTTCTCACTGTTACATGCATTTTGAATGGGGAACTCGACCGAAACAAAGTATAGGTTTTCATTATGTGAATAACTTGGAAATCTTAGCTCAAACAGCTGCAAAACCTGTTTTCCCAGCACGTAGACCTTGAGTTCTATAAGATAAAGCCATAAACATGTTTGTCTGAGTCTTCTATCAAAAGTTACAGCTATTTATATGAAGTTGTACAAAAACGCTTTCTTTCGCCAAGACAGTGCGTTTCTCACTGTTACATGCATTTTGAATGGGGAACTCGACCGAAACAAAGTATAGGTTTTCATTATGTGAATAACTTGGAAATCTTAGCTCAAACAGCTGCAAAACCTGTTTGCCCAGCACGGAGACCTTGAGTTCTATAAGATAAAGCCATAAACATGTGTATCCGAGTCTTCTATCAAAAGTTACAGCTATTTATATGAAGTTGTACAAAAACGCTTTCTTTCGCCAAGACAGTGCGTTTCTCACTGTTACATGCATTTTGAATGGGGAACTCGACCGAAACAAAGTATAGGTTTTCATTATGTGAATAACTTGGAAATCTTAGCTCAAACAGCTGCAAAACCTGTTTTCCCAGCACGTAGACCTTGAGTTCTATAAGATAAAGCCATAAACATGTTTGTCTGAGTCTTCTATCAAAAGTTACAGCTATTTATATGAAGTTGTACAAAAACGCTTTCTTTCGCCAAGACAGTGCGTTTCTCACTGTTACATGCATTTGAATGGGGAACTCGACCGAAACAAAGTATAGGTTTTCATTATGTGAATAACTTGGAAATCTTAGCTCAAACAGCTGCAAAACCTGTTTTCCCAGCACGGAGACCTTGAGTTCTATAAGATAAAGCCATAAACATGTGTATCCGAGTCTTCTATCAAAAGTTACAGCTATTTCTATGAAGTTGTACAAAAACGCTTTCTTTCGCCAAGACAGTGCGTTTCTCACTGTTACATGCATTTTGAATGGGGAACTCGACCGAAACAAAGTATAAGTTTTCATTATGTGAATAACTTGGAAATCTTAGCTCAAACAGCTGCAAAACCTGTTTTCCCAGCACGTAGACCTTGAGTTCTATAAGATAAAGCCATAAACATGTTTGTCTGAGTCTTCTATCAAAAGTTACAGCTATTTCTATGAAGTTGTACAAAAATGCTTTCTTTCGCCAAGACAGTGCGTTTCTCACTGTTACATGCATTTGAATGGGGAACTCGACCGAAACAAAGTATAAGTTTTCATTATGTGAATAACTTGGAAATCTTAGCTCAAACAGCTGCAAAACCTGTTTGCCCAGCACGGAGACCTTGAGTTCTATAAGATAAAGCCATAAACATGTGTATCCGAGTCTTCTATCAAAAGTTACAGCTATTTCTATGAAGTTGTACAAAAACGCTTTCTTTCGCCAAGACAGTGCGTTTCTCACTGTTACATGCATTTTGAATGGGGAACTCGACCGAAACAAAGTATAGGTTTTCATTATGTGAATAACTTGGAAATCTTAGCTCAAACAGCTGCAAAACCTGTTTGCCCAGCACGGAGACCTTGAGTTCTATAAGATAAAGCCATAAACATGTGTATCCGAGTCTTCTATCAAAAGTTACAGCTATTTCTATGAAGTTGTACAAAAACACTTTCTTTCGCCAAGACAGTGCGTTTCTCACTGTTACATGCATTTTGAATGGGGAACTCGACCGAAACAAAGTATAGGTTTTCATTATGTGAATAACTTGGAAATCTTAGCTCAAACAGCTGCAAAACCTGTTTTCCCAGCACGTAGACCTTGAGTTCTATAAGATAAAGCCATAAACATGTTTGTCTGAGTCTTCTATCAAAAGTTACAGCTATTTATATGAAGTTGTACAAAAACGCTTTCTTTCGCCAAGACAGTGCGTTTCTCACTGTTACATGCATTTGAATGGGGAACTCGACCGAAACAAAGTATAGGTTTTCATTATGTGAATAACTTGGAAATCTTAGCTCAAACAGCTGCAAAACCTGTTTTCCCAGCACGGAGACCTTGAGTTCTATAAGATAAAGCCATAAACATGTTTGTCTGAGTCTTCTATCAAAAGTTACAGCTATTTCTATGAAGTTGTACAAAAACGCTTTCTTTCGCCAAGACAGTGCGTTTCTCACTGTTACATGCATTTTGAATGGGGAACTCGACCGAAACAAAGTATAGGTTTTCATTATGTGAATAACTTGGAAATCTTAGCTCAAACAGCTGCAAAACCTGTTTGCCCAGCACGGAGACCTTGAGTTCTATAAGATAAAGCCATAAACATGTGTATCTGAGTCTTCTATCAAAAGTTACAGCTATTTCTATGAAGTTGTACAAAAACACTTTCTTTCGCCAAGACAGTGCGTTTCTCACTGTTACATGCATTTTGAATGGGGAACTCGACCGAAACAAAGTATAGGTTTTCATTATGTGAATAACTTGGAAATCTTAGCTCAAACAGCTGCAAAACCTGTTTGCCCAGCACGGAGACCTTGAGTTCTATAAGATAAAGCCATAAACATGTTTGTCTGAGTCTTCTATCAAAAGTTACAGCTATTTATATGAAGTTGTACAAAAACGCTTTCTTTCGCCAAGACAGTGCGTTTCTCACTGTTACATGCATTTGAATGGGGAACTCGACCGAAACAAAGTATAGGTTTTCATTATGTGAATAACTTGGAAATCTTAGCTCAAACAGCTGCAAAACCTGTTTGCCCAGCACGGAGACCTTGAGTTCTATAAGATAAAGCCATAAACATGTGTATCCGAGTCTTCTATCAAAAGTTACAGCTATTTCTATGAAGTTGTACAAAAACGCTTTCTTTCGCCAAGACAGTGCGTTTCTCACTGTTACATGCATTTGAATGGGGAACTCGACCGAAACAAAGTATAGGTTTTCATTATGTGAATAACTTGGAAATCTTAGCTCAAACAGCTGCAAAACCTGTTTGCCCAGCACGGAGACCTTGAGTTCTATAAGATAAAGCCATAAACATGTGTATCCGAGTCTTCTATCAAAAGTTACAGCTATTTATATGAAGTTGTACAAAAACGCTTTCTTTCGCCAAGACAGTGCGTTTCTCACTGTTACATGCATTTGAATGGGGAACTCGACCGAAACAAAGTATAGGTTTTCATTATGTGAATAACTTGGAAATCTTAGCTCAAACAGCTGCAAAACCTGTTTTCCCAGCACGGAGACCTTGAGTTCTATAAGATAAAGCCATAAACATGTTTGTCTGAGTCTTCTATCAAAAGTTACAGCTATTTATATGAAGTTGTACAAAAACGCTTTCTTTCGCCAAGACAGTGCGTTTCTCACTGTTACATGCATTTGAATGGGGAACTCGACCGAAACAAAGTATAGGTTTTCATTATGTGAATAACTTGGAAATCTTAGCTCAAACAGCTGCAAAACCTGTTTGCCCAGCACGGAGACCTTGAGTTCTATAAGATAAAGCCATAAACATGTGTATCCGAGTCTTCTATCAAAAGTTACAGCTATTTATATGAAGTTGTACAAAAACGCTTTCTTTCGCCAAGACAGTGCGTTTCTCACTGTTACATGCATTTTGAATGGGGAACTCGACCGAAACAAAGTATAGGTTTTCATTATGTGAATAACTTGGAAATCTTAGCTCAAACAGCTGCAAAACCTGTTTTCCCAGCACGTAGACCTTGAGTTCTATAAGATAAAGCCATAAACATGTTTGTCTGAGTCTTCTATCAAAAGTTACAGCTATTTATATGAAGTTGTACAAAAACGCTTTCTTTCGCCAAGACAGTGCGTTTCTCACTGTTACATGCATTTGAATGGGGAACTCGACCGAAACAAAGTATAGGTTTTCATTATGTGAATAACTTGGAAATCTTAGCTCAAACAGCTGCAAAACCTGTTTTCCCAGCACGGAGACCTTGAGTTCTATAAGATAAAGCCATAAACATGTGTATCCGAGTCTTCTATCAAAAGTTACAGCTATTTCTATGAAGTTGTACAAAAACGCTTTCTTTCGCCAAGACAGTGCGTTTCTCACTGTTACATGCATTTTGAATGGGGAACTCGACCGAAACAAAGTATAAGTTTTCATTATGTGAATAACTTGGAAATCTTAGCTCAAACAGCTGCAAAACCTGTTTTCCCAGCACGTAGACCTTGAGTTCTATAAGATAAAGCCATAAACATGTTTGTCTGAGTCTTCTATCAAAAGTTACAGCTATTTCTATGAAGTTGTACAAAAATGCTTTCTTTCGCCAAGACAGTGCGTTTCTCACTGTTACATGCATTTGAATGGGGAACTCGACCGAAACAAAGTATAAGTTTTCATTATGTGAATAACTTGGAAATCTTAGCTCAAACAGCTGCAAAACCTGTTTGCCCAGCACGGAGACCTTGAGTTCTATAAGATAAAGCCATAAACATGTGTATCCGAGTCTTCTATCAAAAGTTACAGCTATTTCTATGAAGTTGTACAAAAACGCTTTCTTTCGCCAAGACAGTGCGTTTCTCACTGTTACATGCATTTTGAATGGGGAACTCGACCGAAACAAAGTATAGGTTTTCATTATGTGAATAACTTGGAAATCTTAGCTCAAACAGCTGCAAAACCTGTTTTCCCAGCACGTAGACCTTGAGTTCTATAAGATAAAGCCATAAACATGTTTGTCTGAGTCTTCTATCAAAAGTTACAGCTATTTATATGAAGTTGTACAAAAACGCTTTCTTTCGCCAAGACAGTGCGTTTCTCACTGTTACATGCATTTGAATGGGGAACTCGACCGAAACAAAGTATAGGTTTTCATTATGTGAATAACTTGGAAATCTTAGCTCAAACAGCTGCAAAACCTGTTTTCCCAGCACGGAGACCTTGAGTTCTATAAGATAAAGCCATAAACATGTGTATCCGAGTCTTCTATCAAAAGTTACAGCTATTTCTATGAAGTTGTACAAAAACGCTTTCTTTCGCCAAGACAGTGCGTTTCTCACTGTTACATGCATTTTGAATGGGGAACTCGACCGAAACAAAGTATAAGTTTTCATTATGTGAATAACTTGGAAATCTTAGCTCAAACAGCTGCAAAACCTGTTTTCCCAGCACGTAGACCTTGAGTTCTATAAGATAAAGCCATAAACATGTTTGTCTGAGTCTTCTATCAAAAGTTACAGCTATTTATATGAAGTTGTACAAAAATGCTTTCTTTCGCCAAGACAGTGCGTTTCTCACTGTTACATGCATTTGAATGGGGAACTCGACCGAAACAAAGTATAGGTTTTCATTATGTGAATAACTTGGAAATCTTAGCTCAAACAGCTGCAAAACCTGTTTGCCCAGCACGGAGACCTTGAGTTCTATAAGATAAAGCCATAAACATGTGTATCCGAGTCTTCTATCAAAAGTTACAGCTATTTATATGATGTTGTACAAAAACGCTTTCTTTCGCCAAGACAGTGCGTTTCTCACTGTTACATGCATTTTGAATGGGGAACTCGACCGAAACAAAGTATAGGTTTTCATTATGTGAATAACTTGGAAATCTTAGCTCAAACAGCTGCAAAACCTGTTTGCCCAGCACGGAGACCTTGAGTTCTATAAGATAAAGCCATAAACATGTGTATCCGAGTCTTCTATCAAAAGTTACAGCTATTTCTATGAAGTTGTACAAAAACGCTTTCTTTCGCCAAGACAGTGCGTTTCTCACTGTTACATGCATTTTGAATGGGGAACTCGACCGAAACAAAGTATAGGTTTTCATTATGTGAATAACTTGGAAATCTTAGCTCAAACAGCTGCAAAACCTGTTTGCCCAGCACGGAGACCTTGAGTTCTATAAGATAAAGCCATAAACATGTGTATCCGAGTCTTCTATCAAAAGTTACAGCTATTTATATGAAGTTGTACAAAAACGCTTTCTTTCGCCAAGACAGTGCGTTTCTCACTGTTACATGCATTTGAATGGGGAACTCGACCGAAACAAAGTATAGGTTTTCATTATGTGAATAACTTGGAAATCTTAGCTCAAACAGCTGCAAAACCTGTTTTCCCAGCACGGAGACCTTGAGTTCTATAAGATAAAGCCATAAACATGTTTGTCTGAGTCTTCTATCAAAAGTTACAGCTATTTATATGAAGTTGTACAAAAACGCTTTCTTTCGCCAAGACAGTGCGTTTCTCACTGTTACATGCATTTGAATGGGGAACTCGACCGAAACAAAGTATAGGTTTTCATTATGTGAATAACTTGGAAATCTTAGCTCAAACAGCTGCAAAACCTGTTTGCCCAGCACGGAGACCTTGAGTTCTATAAGATAAAGCCATAAACATGTGTATCCGAGTCTTCTATCAAAAGTTACAGCTATTTCTATGAAGTTGTACAAAAACACTTTCTTTCGCCAAGACAGTGCGTTTCTCACTGTTACATGCATTTTGAATGGGGAACTCGACCGAAACAAAGTATAGGTTTTCATTATGTGAATAACTTGGAAATCTTAGCTCAAACAGCTGCAAAACCTGTTTTCCCAGCACGTAGACCTTGAGTTCTATAAGATAAAGCCATAAACATGTTTGTCTGAGTCTTCTATCAAAAGTTACAGCTATTTATATGAAGTTGTACAAAAACGCTTTCTTTCGCCAAGACAGTGCGTTTCTCACTGTTACAAGCATTTGAATGGGGAACTCGACCGAAACAAAGTATAGGTTTTCATTATGTGAATAACTTGGAAATCTTAGCTCAAACAGCTGCAAAACCTGTTTTCCCAGCACGGAGACCTTGAGTTCTATAAGATAAAGCCATAAACATGTTTGTCTGAGTCTTCTATCAAAAGTTACAGCTATTTCTATGAAGTTGTACAAAAACGCTTTCTTTCGCCAAGACAGTGCGTTTCTCACTGTTACATGCATTTTGAATGGGGAACTCGACCGAAACAAAGTATAGGTTTTCATTATGTGAATAACTTGGAAATCTTAGCTCAAACAGCTGCAAAACCTGTTTGCCCAGCACGGAGACCTTGAGTTCTATAAGATAAAGCCATAAACATGTGTATCTGAGTCTTCTATCAAAAGTTACAGCTATTTCTATGAAGTTGTACAAAAACACTTTCTTTCGCCAAGACAGTGCGTTTCTCACTGTTACATGCATTTTGAATGGGGAACTCGACCGAAACAAAGTATAGGTTTTCATTATGTGAATAACTTGGAAATCTTAGCTCAAACAGCTGCAAAACCTGTTTGCCCAGCACGGAGACCTTGAGTTCTATAAGATAAAGCCATAAACATGTTTGTCTGAGTCTTCTATCAAAAGTTACAGCTATTTATATGAAGTTGTACAAAAACGCTTTCTTTCGCCAAGACAGTGCGTTTCTCACTGTTACATGCATTTGAATGGGGAACTCGACCGAAACAAAGTATAGGTTTTCATTATGTGAATAACTTGGAAATCTTAGCTCAAACAGCTGCAAAACCTGTTTGCCCAGCACGGAGACCTTGAGTTCTATAAGATAAAGCCATAAACATGTGTATCCGAGTCTTCTATCAAAAGTTACAGCTATTTCTATGAAGTTGTACAAAAACGCTTTCTTTCGCCAAGACAGTGCGTTTCTCACTGTTACATGCATTTGAATGGGGAACTCGACCGAAACAAAGTATAGGTTTTCATTATGTGAATAACTTGGAAATCTTAGCTCAAACAGCTGCAAAACCTGTTTTCCCAGCACGGAGACCTTGAGTTCTATAAGATAAAGCCATAAACATGTTTGTCTGAGTCTTCTATCAAAAGTTACAGCTATTTATATGAAGTTGTACAAAAACGCTTTCTTTCGCCAAGACAGTGCGTTTCTCACTGTTACATGCATTTTGAATGGGGAACTCGACCGAAACAAAGTATAGGTTTTCATTATGTGAATAACTTGGAAATCTTAGCTCAAACAGCTGCAAAACCTGTTTGCCCAGCACGGAGACCTTGAGTTCTATAAGATAAAGCCATAAACATGTGTATCCGAGTCTTCTATCAAAAGTTACAGCTATTTATATGAAGCTGTACAAAAACGCTTTCTTTCGCCAAGACAGTGCGTTTCTCACTGTTACATGCATTTGAATGGGGAACTCGACCGAAACAAAGTATAGGTTTTCATTATGTGAATAACTTGGAAATCTTAGCTCAAACAGCTGCAAAACCTGTTTTCCCAGCACGGAGACCTTGAGTTCTATAAGATAAAGCCATAAACATGTGTATCCGAGTCTTCTATCAAAAGTTACAGCTATTTCTATGAAGTTGTACAAAAACGCTTTCTTTCGCCAAGACAGTGCGTTTCTCACTGTTACATGCATTTGAATGGGGAACTCGACCGAAACAAAGTATAGGTTTTCATTATGTGAATAACTTGGAAATCTTAGCTCAAACAGCTGCAAAACCTGTTTGCCCAGCACGGAGACCTTGAGTTCTATAAGATAAAGCCATAAACATGTGTATCCGAGTCTTCTATCAAAAGTTACAGCTATTTATATGAAGTTGTACAAAAACGCTTTCTTTCGCCAAGACAGTGCGTTTCTCACTGTTACATGCATTTTGAATGGGGAACTCGACCGAAACAAAGTATAGGTTTTCATTATGTGAATAACTTGGAAATCTTAGCTCAAACAGCTGCAAAACCTGTTTTCCCAGCACGTAGACCTTGAGTTCTATAAGATAAAGCCATAAACATGTTTGTCTGAGTCTTCTATCAAAAGTTACAGCTATTTATATGAAGTTGTACAAAAACGCTTTCTTTCGCCAAGACAGTGCGTTTCTCACTGTTACATGCATTTGAATGGGGAACTCGACCGAAACAAAGTATAGGTTTTCATTATGTGAATAACTTGGAAATCTTAGCTCAAACAGCTGCAAAACCTGTTTTCCCAGCACGGAGACCTTGAGTTCTATAAGATAAAGCCATAAACATGTGTATCCGAGTCTTCTATCAAAAGTTACAGCTATTTCTATGAAGTTGTACAAAAACGCTTTCTTTCGCCAAGACAGTGCGTTTCTCACTGTTACATGCATTTTGAATGGGGAACTCGACCGAAACAAAGTATAAGTTTTCATTATGTGAATAACTTGGAAATCTTAGCTCAAACAGCTGCAAAACCTGTTTTCCCAGCACGTAGACCTTGAGTTCTATAAGATAAAGCCATAAACATGTTTGTCTGAGTCTTCTATCAAAAGTTACAGCTATTTCTATGAAGTTGTACAAAAATGCTTTCTTTCGCCAAGACAGTGCGTTTCTCACTGTTACATGCATTTGAATGGGGAACTCGACCGAAACAAAGTATAAGTTTTCATTATGTGAATAACTTGGAAATCTTAGCTCAAACAGCTGCAAAACCTGTTTGCCCAGCACGGAGACCTTGAGTTCTATAAGATAAAGCCATAAACATGTGTATCCGAGTCTTCTATCAAAAGTTACAGCTATTTCTATGAAGTTGTACAAAAACGCTTTCTTTCGCCAAGACAGTGCGTTTCTCACTGTTACATGCATTTTGAATGGGGAACTCGACCGAAACAAAGTATAGGTTTTCATTATGTGAATAACTTGGAAATCTTAGCTCAAACAGCTGCAAAACCTGTTTTCCCAGCACGTAGACCTTGAGTTCTATAAGATAAAGCCATAAACATATTTGTCTGAGTCTTCTATCAAAAGTTACAGCTATTTATATGAAGTTGTACAAAAACGCTTTCTTTCGCCAAGACAGTGCGTTTCTCACTGTTACATGCATTTGAATGGGGAACTCGACCGAAACAAAGTATAGGTTTTCATTATGTGAATAACTTGGAAATCTTAGCTCAAACAGCTGCAAAACCTGTTTTCCCAGCACGGAGACCTTGAGTTCTATAAGATAAAGCCATAAACATGTGTATCCGAGTCTTCTATCAAAAGTTACAGCTATTTCTATGAAGTTGTACAAAAACGCTTTCTTTCGCCAAGACAGTGCGTTTCTCACTGTTACATGCATTTTGAATGGGGAACTCGACCGAAACAAAGTATAAGTTTTCATTATGTGAATAACTTGGAAATCTTAGCTCAAACAGCTGCAAAACCTGTTTTCCCAGCACGTAGACCTTGAGTTCTATAAGATAAAGCCATAAACATGTTTGTCTGAGTCTTCTATCAAAAGTTACAGCTATTTATATGAAGTTGTACAAAAATGCTTTCTTTCGCCAAGACAGTGCGTTTCTCACTGTTACATGCATTTGAATGGGGAACTCGACCGAAACAAAGTATAGGTTTTCATTATGTGAATAACTTGGAAATCTTAGCTCAAACAGCTGCAAAACCTGTTTGCCCAGCACGGAGACCTTGAGTTCTATAAGATAAAGCCATAAACATGTGTATCCGAGTCTTCTATCAAAAGTTACAGCTATTTATATGATGTTGTACAAAAACGCTTTCTTTCGCCAAGACAGTGCGTTTCTCACTGTTACATGCATTTTGAATGGGGAACTCGACCGAAACAAAGTATAGGTTTTCATTATGTGAATAACTTGGAAATCTTAGCTCAAACAGCTGCAAAACCTGTTTTCCCAGCACGTAGACCTTGAGTTCTATAAGATAAAGCCATAAACATGTTTGTCTGAGTCTTCTATCAAAAGTTACAGCTATTTATATGAAGTTGTACAAAAACGCTTTCTTTCGCCAAGACAGTGCGTTTCTCACTGTTACATGCATTTTGAATGGGGAACTCGACCGAAACAAAGTATAGGTTTTCATTATGTGAATAACTTGGAAATCTTAGCTCAAACAGCTGCAAAACCTGTTTGCCCAGCACGGAGACCTTGAGTTCTATAAGATAAAGCCATAAACATGTGTATCCGAGTCTTCTATCAAAAGTTACAGCTATTTATATGAAGTTGTACAAAAACGCTTTCTTTCGCCAAGACAGTGCGTTTCTCACTGTTACATGCATTTTGAATGGGGAACTCGACCGAAACAAAGTATAGGTTTTCATTATGTGAATAACTTGGAAATCTTAGCTCAAACAGCTGCAAAACCTGTTTTCCCAGCACGTAGACCTTGAGTTCTATAAGATAAAGCCATAAACATGTTTGTCTGAGTCTTCTATCAAAAGTTACAGCTATTTATATGAAGTTGTACAAAAACGCTTTCTTTCGCCAAGACAGTGCGTTTCTCACTGTTACATGCATTTGAATGGGGAACTCGACCGAAACAAAGTATAGGTTTTCATTATGTGAATAACTTGGAAATCTTAGCTCAAACAGCTGCAAAACCTGTTTTCCCAGCACGGAGACCTTGAGTTCTATAAGATAAAGCCATAAGCATGTGTATCCGAGTCTTCTATCAAAAGTTACAGCTATTTCTATGAAGTTGTACAAAAACGCTTTCTTTCGCCAAGACAGTGCGTTTCTCACTGTTACATGCATTTTGAATGGGGAACTCGACCGAAACAAAGTATAAGTTTTCATTATGTGAATAACTTGGAAATCTTAGCTCAAACAGCTGCAAAACCTGTTTTCCCAGCACGTAGACCTTGAGTTCTATAAGATAAAGCCATAAACATGTTTGTCTGAGTCTTCTATCAAAAGTTACAGCTATTTCTATGAAGTTGTACAAAAATGCTTTCTTTCGCCAAGACAGTGCGTTTCTCACTGTTACATGCATTTGAATGGGGAACTCGACCGAAACAAAGTATAAGTTTTCATTATGTGAATAACTTGGAAATCTTAGCTCAAACAGCTGCAAAACCTGTTTGCCCAGCACGGAGACCTTGAGTTCTATAAGATAAAGCCATAAACATGTGTATCCGAGTCTTCTATCAAAAGTTACAGCTATTTCTATGAAGTTGTACAAAAACGCTTTCTTTCGCCAAGACAGTGCGTTTCTCACTGTTACATGCATTTTGAATGGGGAACTCGACCGAAACAAAGTATAGGTTTTCATTATGTGAATAACTTGGAAATCTTAGCTCAAACAGCTGCAAAACCTGTTTGCCCAGCACGGAGACCTTGAGTTCTATAAGATAAAGCCATAAACATGTGTATCCGAGTCTTCTATCAAAAGTTACAGCTATTTCTATGAAGTTGTACAAAAACACTTTCTTTCGCCAAGACAGTGCGTTTCTCACTGTTACATGCATTTTGAATGGGGAACTCGACCGAAACAAAGTATAGGTTTTCATTATGTGAATAACTTGGAAATCTTAGCTCAAACAGCTGCAAAACCTGTTTTCCCAGCACGTAGACCTTGAGTTCTATAAGATAAAGCCATAAACATGTTTGTCTGAGTCTTCTATCAAAAGTTACAGCTATTTCTATGAAGTTGTACAAAAACGCTTTCTTTCGCCAAGACAGTGCGTTTCTCACTGTTACATGCATTTGAATGGGGAACTCGACCGAAACAAAGTATAGGTTTTCATTATGTGAATAACTTGGAAATCTTAGCTCAAACAGCTGCAAAACCTGTTTTCCCAGCACGGAGACCTTGAGTTCTATAAGATAAAGCCATAAACATGTTTGTCTGAGTCTTCTATCAAAAGTTACAGCTATTTCTATGAAGTTGTACAAAAACGCTTTCTTTCGCCAAGACAGTGCGTTTCTCACTGTTACATGCATTTTGAATGGGGAACTCGACCGAAACAAAGTATAGGTTTTCATTATGTGAATAACTTGGAAATCTTAGCTCAAACAGCTGCAAAACCTGTTTGCCCAGCACGGAGACCTTGAGTTCTATAAGATAAAGCCATAAACATGTGTATCTGAGTCTTCTATCAAAAGTTACAGCTATTTCTATGAAGTTGTACAAAAACACTTTCTTTCGCCAAGACAGTGCGTTTCTCACTGTTACATGCATTTTGAATGGGGAACTCGACCGAAACAAAGTATAGGTTTTCATTATGTGAATAACTTGGAAATCTTAGCTCAAACAGCTGCAAAACCTGTTTGCCCAGCACGGAGACCTTGAGTTCTATAAGATAAAGCCATAAACATGTTTGTCTGAGTCTTCTATCAAAAGTTACAGCTATTTATATGAAGTTGTACAAAAACGCTTTCTTTCGCCAAGACAGTGCGTTTCTCACTGTTACATGCATTTTGAATGGGGAACTCGACCGAAACAAAGTATAGGTTTTCATTATGTGAATAACTTGGAAATCTTAGCTCAAACAGCTGCAAAACCTGTTTGCCCAGCACGGAGACCTTGAGTTCTATAAGATAAAGCCATAAACATGTGTATCCGAGTCTTCTATCAAAAGTTACAGCTATTTATATGAAGCTGTACAAAAACGCTTTCTTTCGCCAAGACAGTGCGTTTCTCACTGTTACATGCATTTGAATGGGGAACTCGACCGAAACAAAGTATAGGTTTTCATTATGTGAATAACTTGGAAATCTTAGCTCAAACAGCTGCAAAACCTGTTTTCCCAGCACGGAGACCTTGAGTTCTATAAGATAAAGCCATAAACATGTTTGTCTGAGTCTTCTATCAAAAGTTACAGCTATTTATATGAAGTTGTACAAAAACGCTTTCTTTCGCCAAGACAGTGCGTTTCTCACTGTTACATGCATTTGAATGGGGAACTCGACCGAAACAAAGTATAGGTTTTCATTATGTGAATAACTTGGAAATCTTAGCTCAAACAGCTGCAAAACCTGTTTGCCCAGCACGGAGACCTTGAGTTCTATAAGATAAAGCCATAAACATGTGTATCCGAGTCTTCTATCAAAAGTTACAGCTATTTATATGAAGTTGTACAAAAACGCTTTCTTTCGCCAAGACAGTGCGTTTCTCACTGTTACATGCATTTTGAATGGGGAACTCGACCGAAACAAAGTATAGGTTTTCATTATGTGAATAACTTGGAAATCTTAGCTCAAACAGCTGCAAAACCTGTTTTCCCAGCACGTAGACCTTGAGTTCTATAAGATAAAGCCATAAACATGTTTGTCTGAGTCTTCTATCAAAAGTTACAGCTATTTATATGAAGTTGTACAAAAACGCTTTCTTTCGCCAAGACAGTGCGTTTCTCACTGTTACATGCATTTGAATGGGGAACTCGACCGAAACAAAGTATAGGTTTTCATTATGTGAATAACTTGGAAATCTTAGCTCAAACAGCTGCAAAACCTGTTTTCCCAGCACGGAGACCTTGAGTTCTATAAGATAAAGCCATAAACATGTGTATCCGAGTCTTCTATCAAAAGTTACAGCTATTTCTATGAAGTTGTACAAAAACGCTTTCTTTCGCCAAGACAGTGCGTTTCTCACTGTTACATGCATTTTGAATGGGGAACTCGACCGAAACAAAGTATAAGTTTTCATTATGTGAATAACTTGGAAATCTTAGCTCAAACAGCTGCAAAACCTGTTTTCCCAGCACGTAGACCTTGAGTTCTATAAGATAAAGCCATAAACATGTTTGTCTGAGTCTTCTATCAAAAGTTACAGCTATTTCTATGAAGTTGTACAAAAATGCTTTCTTTCGCCAAGACAGTGCGTTTCTCACTGTTACATGCATTTGAATGGGGAACTCGACCGAAACAAAGTATAAGTTTTCATTATGTGAATAACTTGGAAATCTTAGCTCAAACAGCTGCAAAACCTGTTTGCCCAGCACGGAGACCTTGAGTTCTATAAGATAAAGCCATAAACATGTTTGTCTGAGTCTTCTATCAAAAGTTACAGCTATTTATATGAAGTTGTACAAAAACGCTTTCTTTCGCCAAGACAGTGCGTTTCTCACTGTTACATGCATTTTGAATGGGGAACTCGACCGAAACAAAGTATAGGTTTTCATTATGTGAATAACTTGGAAATCTTAGCTCAAACAGCTGCAAAACCTGTTTTCCCAGCACGGGAACCTTGAGTTCTATAAGATAAAGCCATAAACATGTGTATCCGAGTCTTCTATCAAAAGTTACAGCTATTTCTATGAAGTTGTACAAAAACGCTTTCTTTCGCCAAGACAGTGCGTTTCTCACTGTTACATGCATTTTGAATGGGGAACTCGACCGAAACAAAGTATAGGTTTTCATTATGTGAATAACTTGGAAATCTTAGCTCAAACAGCTGCAAAACCTGTTTTCCCAGCACGTAGACCTTGAGTTCTATAAGATAAAGCCATAAACATGTTTGTCTGAGTCTTCTATCAAAAGTTACAGCTATTTATATGAAGTTGTACAAAAACGCTTTCTTTCGCCAAGACAGTGCGTTTCTCACTGTTACATGCATTTGAATGGGGAACTCGACCGAAACAAAGTATAGGTTTTCATTATGTGAATAACTTGGAAATCTTAGCTCAAACAGCTGCAAAACCTGTTTTCCCAGCACGGAGACCTTGAGTTCTATAAGATAAAGCCATAAACATGTGTATCCGAGTCTTCTATCAAAAGTTACAGCTATTTCTATGAAGTTGTACAAAAACGCTTTCTTTCGCCAAGACAGTGCGTTTCTCACTGTTACATGCATTTTGAATGGGGAACTCGACCGAAACAAAGTATAAGTTTTCATTATGTGAATAACTTGGAAATCTTAGCTCAAACAGCTGCAAAACCTGTTTTCCCAGCACGTAGACCTTGAGTTCTATAAGATAAAGCCATAAACATGTTTGTCTGAGTCTTCTATCAAAAGTTACAGCTATTTATATGAAGTTGTACAAAAATGCTTTCTTTCGCCAAGACAGTGCGTTTCTCACTGTTACATGCATTTGAATGGGGAACTCGACCGAAACAAAGTATAGGTTTTCATTATGTGAATAACTTGGAAATCTTAGCTCAAACAGCTGCAAAACCTGTTTGCCCAGCACGGAGACCTTGAGTTCTATAAGATAAAGCCATAAACATGTGTATCCGAGTCTTCTATCAAAAGTTACAGCTATTTATATGATGTTGTACAAAAACGCTTTCTTTCGCCAAGACAGTGCGTTTCTCACTGTTACATGCATTTTGAATGGGGAACTCGACCGAAACAAAGTATAGGTTTTCATTATGTGAATAACTTGGAAATCTTAGCTCAAACAGCTGCAAAACCTGTTTTCCCAGCACGTAGACCTTGAGTTCTATAAGATAAAGCCATAAACATGTTTGTCTGAGTCTTCTATCAAAAGTTACAGCTATTTATATGAAGTTGTACAAAAACGCTTTCTTTCGCCAAGACAGTGCGTTTCTCACTGTTACATGCATTTTGAATGGGGAACTCGACCGAAACAAAGTATAGGTTTTCATTATGTGAATAACTTGGAAATCTTAGCTCAAACAGCTGCAAAACCTGTTTGCCCAGCACGGAGACCTTGAGTTCTATAAGATAAAGCCATAAACATGTGTATCCGAGTCTTCTATCAAAAGTTACAGCTATTTATATGAAGTTGTACAAAAACGCTTTCTTTCGCCAAGACAGTGCGTTTCTCACTGTTACATGCATTTTGAATGGGGAACTCGACCGAAACAAAGTATAGGTTTTCATTATGTGAATAACTTGGAAATCTTAGCTCAAACAGCTGCAAAACCTGTTTTCCCAGCACGTAGACCTTGAGTTCTATAAGATAAAGCCATAAACATGTTTGTCTGAGTCTTCTATCAAAAGTTACAGCTATTTATATGAAGTTGTACAAAAACGCTTTCTTTCGCCAAGACAGTGCGTTTCTCACTGTTACATGCATTTGAATGGGGAACTCGACCGAAACAAAGTATAGGTTTTCATTATGTGAATAACTTGGAAATCTTAGCTCAAACAGCTGCAAAACCTGTTTTCCCAGCACGGAGACCTTGAGTTCTATAAGATAAAGCCATAAACATGTGTATCCGAGTCTTCTATCAAAAGTTACAGCTATTTCTATGAAGTTGTACAAAAACGCTTTCTTTCGCCAAGACAGTGCGTTTCTCACTGTTACATGCATTTTGAATGGGGAACTCGACCGAAACAAAGTATAAGTTTTCATTATGTGAATAACTTGGAAATCTTAGCTCAAACAGCTGCAAAACCTGTTTTCCCAGCACGTAGACCTTGAGTTCTATAAGATAAAGCCATAAACATGTTTGTCTGAGTCTTCTATCAAAAGTTACAGCTATTTCTATGAAGTTGTACAAAAATGCTTTCTTTCGCCAAGACAGTGCGTTTCTCACTGTTACATGCATTTGAATGGGGAACTCGACCGAAACAAAGTATAAGTTTTCATTATGTGAATAACTTGGAAATCTTAGCTCAAACAGCTGCAAAACCTGTTTGCCCAGCACGGAGACCTTGAGTTCTATAAGATAAAGCCATAAACATGTGTATCCGAGTCTTCTATCAAAAGTTACAGCTATTTCTATGAAGTTGTACAAAAACGCTTTCTTTCGCCAAGACAGTGCGTTTCTCACTGTTACATGCATTTTGAATGGGGAACTCGACCGAAACAAAGTATAGGTTTTCATTATGTGAATAACTTGGAAATCTTAGCTCAAACAGCTGCAAAACCTGTTTGCCCAGCACGGAGACCTTGAGTTCTATAAGATAAAGCCATAAACATGTGTATCCGAGTCTTCTATCAAAAGTTACAGCTATTTATATGAAGTTGTACAAAAACGCTTTCTTTCGCCAAGACAGTGCGTTTCTCACTGTTACATGCATTTGAATGGGGAACTCGACCGAAACAAAGTATAGGTTTTCATTATGTGAATAACTTGGAAATCTTAGCTCAAACAGCTGCAAAACCTGTTTTCCCAGCACGGAGACCTTGAGTTCTATAAGATAAAGCCATAAACATGTTTGTCTGAGTCTTCTATCAAAAGTTACAGCTATTTATATGAAGTTGTACAAAAACACTTTCTTTCGCCAAGACAGTGCGTTTCTCACTGTTACATGCATTTGAATGGGGAACTCGACCGAAACAAAGTATAGGTTTTCATTATGTGAATAACTTGGAAATCTTAGCTCAAACAGCTGCAAAACCTGTTTGCCCAGCACGGAGACCTTGAGTTCTATAAGATAAAGCCATAAACATGTGTATCCGAGTCTTCTATCAAAAGTTACAGCTATTTCTATGAAGTTGTACAAAAACACTTTCTTTCGCCAAGACAGTGCGTTTCTCACTGTTACATGCATTTTGAATGGGGAACTCGACCAAAACAAAGTATAGGTTTTCATTATGTGAATAACTTGGAAATCTTAGCTCAAACAGCTGCAAAACCTGTTTTCCCAGCACGTAGACCTTGAGTTCTATAAGATAAAGCCATAAACATGTTTGTCTGAGTCTTCTATCAAAAGTTACAGCTATTTATATGAAGTTGTACAAAAACGCTTTCTTTCGCCAAGACAGTGCGTTTCTCACTGTTACATGCATTTGAATGGGGAACTCGACCGAAACAAAGTATAGGTTTTCATTATGTGAATAACTTGGAAATCTTAGCTCAAACAGCTGCAAAACCTGTTTTCCCAGCACGGAGACCTTGAGTTCTATAAGATAAAGCCATAAACATGTTTGTCTGAGTCTTCTATCAAAAGTTACAGCTATTTCTATGAAGTTGTACAAAAACGCTTTCTTTCGCCAAGACAGTGCGTTTCTCACTGTTACATGCATTTTGAATGGGGAACTCGACCGAAACAAAGTATAGGTTTTCATTATGTGAATAACTTGGAAATCTTAGCTCAAACAGCTGCAAAACCTGTTTGCCCAGCACGGAGACCTTGAGTTCTATAAGATAAAGCCATAAACATGTGTATCTGAGTCTTCTATCAAAAGTTACAGCTATTTCTATGAAGTTGTACAAAAACACTTTCTTTCGCCAAGACAGTGCGTTTCTCACTGTTACATGCATTTTGAATGGGGAACTCGACCGAAACAAAGTATAGGTTTTCATTATGTGAATAACTTGGAAATCTTAGCTCAAACAGCTGCAAAACCTGTTTGCCCAGCACGGAGACCTTGAGTTCTATAAGATAAAGCCATAAACATGTTTGTCTGAGTCTTCTATCAAAAGTTACAGCTATTTATATGAAGTTGTACAAAAACGCTTTCTTTCGCCAAGACAGTGCGTTTCTCACTGTTACATGCATTTGAATGGGGAACTCGACCGAAACAAAGTATAGGTTTTCATTATGTGAATAACTTGGAAATCTTAGCTCAAACAGCTGCAAAACCTGTTTGCCCAGCACGGAGACCTTGAGTTCTATAAGATAAAGCCATAAACATGTGTATCCGAGTCTTCTATCAAAAGTTACAGCTATTTCTATGAAGTTGTACAAAAACGCTTTCTTTCGCCAAGACAGTGCGTTTCTCACTGTTACATGCATTTGAATGGGGAACTCGACCGAAACAAAGTATAGGTTTTCATTATGTGAATAACTTGGAAATCTTAGCTCAAACAGCTGCAAAACCTGTTTTCCCAGCACGGAGACCTTGAGTTCTATAAGATAAAGCCATAAACATGTGTATCCGAGTCTTCTATCAAAAGTTACAGCTATTTCTATGAAGTTGTACAAAAACGCTTTCTTTCGCCAAGACAGTGCGTTTCTCACTGTTACATGCATTTTGAATGGGGAACTCGACCGAAACAAAGTATAGGTTTTCATTATGTGAATAACTTGGAAATCTTAGCTCAAACAGCTGCAAAACCTGTTTGCCCAGCACGGAGACCTTGAGTTCTATAAGATAAAGCCATAAACATGTGTATCTGAGTCTTCTATCAAAAGTTACAGCTATTTCTATGAAGTTGTACAAAAACACTTTCTTTCGCCAAGACAGTGCGTTTCTCACTGTTACATGCATTTTGAATGGGGAACTCGACCGAAACAAAGTATAGGTTTTCATTATGTGAATAACTTGGAAATCTTAGCTCAAACAGCTGCAAAACCTGTTTGCCCAGCACGGAGACCTTGAGTTCTATAAGATAAAGCCATAAACATGTTTGTCTGAGTCTTCTATCAAAAGTTACAGCTATTTATATGAAGTTGTACAAAAACGCTTTCTTTCGCCAAGACAGTGCGTTTCTCACTGTTACATGCATTTGAATGGGGAACTCGACCGAAACAAAGTATAGGTTTTCATTATGTGAATAACTTGGAAATCTTAGCTCAAACAGCTGCAAAACCTGTTTTCCCAGCACGGAGACCTTGAGTTCTATAAGATAAAGCCATAAACATGTTTGTCTGAGTCTTCTATCAAAAGTTACAGCTATTTCTATGAAGTTGTACAAAAACGCTTTCTTTCGCCAAGACAGTGCGTTTCTCACTGTTACATGCATTTGAATGGGGAACTCGACCGAAACAAAGTATAGGTTTTCATTATGTGAATAACTTGGAAATCTTAGCTCAAACAGCTGCAAAACCTGTTTGCCCAGCACGGAGACCTTGAGTTCTATAAGATAAAGCCATAAACATGTGTATCCGAGTCTTCTATCAAAAGTTACAGCTATTTATATGAAGTTGTACAAAAACGCTTTCTTTCGCCAAGACAGTGCGTTTCTCACTGTTACATGCATTTTGAATGGGGAACTCGACCGAAACAAAGTATAGGTTTTCATTATGTGAATAACTTGGAAATCTTAGCTCAAGCAGCTGCAAAACCTGTTTTCCCAGCACGTAGACCTTGAGTTCTATAAGATAAAGCCATAAACATGTTTGTCTGAGTCTTCTATCAAAAGTTACAGCTATTTATATGAAGTTGTACAAAAACGCTTTCTTTCGCCAAGACAGTGCGTTTCTCACTGTTACATGCATTTGAATGGGGAACTCGACCGAAACAAAGTATAGGTTTTCATTATGTGAATAACTTGGAAATCTTAGCTCAAACAGCTGCAAAACCTGTTTGCCCAGCACGGAGACCTTGAGTTCTATAAGATAAAGCCATAAACATGTGTATCCGAGTCTTCTATCAAAAGTTACAGCTATTTATATGAAGTTGTACAAAAACGCTTTCTTTCGCCAAGACAGTGCGTTTCTCACTGTTACATGCATTTTGAATGGGGAACTCGACCGAAACAAAGTATAGGTTTTCATTATGTGAATAACTTGGAAATCTTAGCTCAAACAGCTGCAAAACCTGTTTGCCCAGCACGTAGACCTTGAGTTCTATAAGATAAAGCCATAAACATGTGTATCCGAGTCTTCTATCAAAAGTTACAGCTATTTCTATGAAGTTGTACAAAAACGCTTTCTTTCGCCAAGACAGTGCGTTTCTCACTGTTACATGCATTTGAATGGGGAACTCGACCGAAACAAAGTATAGGTTTTCATTATGTGAATAACTTGGAAATCTTAGCTCAAACAGCTGCAAAACCTGTTTGCCCAGCACGGAGACCTTGAGTTCTATAAGATAAAGCCATAAACATGTGTATCTGAGTCTTCTATCAAAAGTTACAGCTATTTCTATGAAGTTGTACAAAAACACTTTCTTTCGCCAAGACAGTGCGTTTCTCACTGTTACATGCATTTTGAATGGGGAACTCGACCGAAACAAAGTATAGGTTTTCATTATGTGAATAACTTGGAAATCTTAGCTCAAACAGCTGCAAAACCTGTTTGCCCAGCACGGAGACCTTGAGTTCTATAAGATAAAGCCATAAACATGTTTGTCTGAGTCTTCTATCAAAAGTTACAGCTATTTATATGAAGTTGTACAAAAACGCTTTCTTTCGCCAAGACAGTGCGTTTCTCACTGTTACATGCATTTTGAATGGGGAACTCGACCGAAACAAAGTATAGGTTTTCATTATGTGAATAACTTGGAAATCTTAGCTCAAACAGCTGCAAAACCTGTTTGCCCAGCACGGAGACCTTGAGTTCTATAAGATAAAGCCATAAACATGTTTGTCTGAGTCTTCTATCAAAAGTTACAGCTATTTATATGAAGTTGTACAAAAACGCTTTCTTTCGCCAAGACAGTGCGTTTCTCACTGTTACATGCATTTGAATGGGGAACTCGACCGAAACAAAGTATAGGTTTTCATTATGTGAATAACTTGGAAATCTTAGCTCAAACAGCTGCAAAACCTGTTTTCCCAGCACGGAGACCTTGAGTTCTATAAGATAAAGCCATAAACATGTTTGTCTGAGTCTTCTATCAAAAGTTACAGCTATTTCTATGAAGTTGTACAAAAACGCTTTCTTTCGCCAAGACAGTGCGTTTCTCACTGTTACATGCATTTGAATGGGGAACTCGACCGAAACAAAGTATAGGTTTTCATTATGTGAATAACTTGGAAATCTTAGCTCAAACAGCTGCAAAACCTGTTTGCCCAGCACGGAGACCTTGAGTTCTATAAGATAAAGCCATAAACATGTGTATCCGAGTCTTCTATCAAAAGTTACAGCTATTTATATGAAGTTGTACAAAAACGCTTTCTTTCGCCAAGACAGTGCGTTTCTCACTGTTACATGCATTTTGAATGGGGAACTCGACCGAAACAAAGTATAGGTTTTCATTATGTGAATAACTTGGAAATCTTAGCTCAAGCAGCTGCAAAACCTGTTTTCCCAGCACGTAGACCTTGAGTTCTATAAGATAAAGCCATAAACATGTTTGTCTGAGTCTTCTATCAAAAGTTACAGCTATTTATATGAAGTTGTACAAAAACGCTTTCTTTCGCCAAGACAGTGCGTTTCTCACTGTTACATGCATTTGAATGGGGAACTCGACCGAAACAAAGTATAGGTTTTCATTATGTGAATAACTTGGAAATCTTAGCTCAAACAGCTAAAAAAACCTGTTTTCCCAGCACGGAGACCTTGAGTTCTATAAGATAAAGCCATAAACATGTTTGTCTGAGTCTTCTATCAAAAGTTACAGCTATTTCTATGAAGTTGTACAAAAACGCTTTCTTTCGCCAAGACAGTGCGTTTCTCACTGTTACATGCATTTGAATGGGGAACTCGACCGAAACAAAGTATAGGTTTTCATTATGTGAATAACTTGGAAATCTTAGCTCAAACAGCTGCAAAACCTGTTTGCCCAGCACGGAGACCTTGAGTTCTATAAGATAAAGCCATAAACATGTGTATCCGAGTCTTCTATCAAAAGTTACAGCTATTTATATGAAGTTGTACAAAAACGCTTTCTTTCGCCAAGACAGTGCGTTTCTCACTGTTACATGCATTTTGAATGGGGAACTCGACCGAAACAAAGTATAGGTTTTCATTATGTGAATAACTTGGAAATCTTAGCTCAAGCAGCTGCAAAACCTGTTTTCCCAGCACGTAGACCTTGAGTTCTATAAGATAAAGCCATAAACATGTTTGTCTGAGTCTTCTATCAAAAGTTACAGCTATTTATATGAAGTTGTACAAAAACGCTTTCTTTCGCCAAGACAGTACGTTTCTCACTGTTACATGCATTTGAATGGGGAACTCGACCGAAACAAAGTATAGGTTTTCATTATGTGAATAACTTGGAAATCTTAGCTCAAACAGCTGCAAAACCTGTTTTCCCAGCACGGAGACCTTGAGTTCTATAAGATAAAGCCATAAACATGTGTATCCGAGTCTTCTATCAAAAGTTACAGCTATTTCTATGAAGTTGTACAAAAACGCTTTCTTTCGCCAAGACAGTGCGTTTCTCACTGTTACATGCATTTGAATGGGGATCTCGACCGAAACAAAGTATAGGTTTTCATTATGTGAATAACTTGGAAATCTTAGCTCAAACAGCTGCAAAACCTGTTTTCCCAGCACGTAGACCTTGAGTTCTATAAGATAAAGCCATAAACATGTTTGTCTGAGTCTTCTATCAAAAGTTACAGCTATTTATATGAAGTTGTACAAAAACGCTTTCTTTCGCCAAGACAGTACGTTTCTCACTGTTACATGCATTTGAATGGGGAACTCGACCGAAACAAAGTATAGGTTTTCATTATGTGAATAACTTGGAAATCTTAGCTCAAACAGCTGCAAAACCTGTTTTCCCAGCACGGAGACCTTGAGTTCTATAAGATAAAGCCATAAACATGTGTATCCGAGTCTTCTATCAAAAGTTACAGCTATTTCTATGAAGTTGTACAAAAACGCTTTCTTTCGCCAAGACAGTGCGTTTCTCACTGTTACATGCATTTTGAATGGGGAACTCGACCGAAACAAAGTATAAGTTTTCATTATGTGAATAACTTGGAAATCTTAGCTCAAACAGCTGCAAAACCTGTTTTCCCAGCACGTAGACCTTGAGTTCTATAAGATAAAGCCATAAACATGTTTGTCTGAGTCTTCTATCAAAAGTTACAGCTATTTCTATGAAGTTGTACAAAAACGCTTTCTTTCGCCAAGACAGTGCGTTTCTCACTGTTACATGCATTTTGAATGGGGAACTCGACCGAAACAAAGTATAAGTTTTCATTATGTGAATAACTTGGAAATCTTAGCTCAAACAGCTGCAAAACCTGTTTGCCCAGCACGGAGACCTTGAGTTCTATAAGATAAAGCCATAAACATGTGTATCCGAGTCTTCTATCAAAAGTTACAGCTATTTCTATGAAGTTGTACAAAAACGCTTTCTTTCGCCAAGACAGTGCGTTTCTCACTGTTACATGCATTTTGAATGGGGAACTCGACCGAAACAAAGTATAGGTTTTCATTATGTGAATAACTTGGAAATCTTAGCTCAAACAGCTGCAAAACCTGTTTTCCCAGCACGGAGACCTTGAGTTCTATAAGATAAAGCCATAAACATGTGTATCCGAGTCTTCTATCAAAAGTTACAGCTATTTCTATGAAGTTGTACAAAAACACTTTCTTTCGCCAAGACAGTGCGTTTCTCACTGTTACATGCATTTGAATGGGGAACTCGACCGAAACAAAGTATAGGTTTTCATTATGTGAATAACTTGGAAATCTTAGTTCAAACAGCTGCAAAACCTGTTTTCCCAGCACGGAGACCTTGAGTTCTATAAGATAAAGCCATAAACATGTGTATCCGAGTCTTCTATCAAAAGTTACAGCTATTTCTATGAAGTTGTACAAAAACGCTTTCTTTCGCCAAGACAGTGCGTTTCTCACTGTTACATGCATTTGAATGGGGAACTCGACCGAAACAAAGTATAAGTTTTCATTATGTGAATAACTTGGAAATCTTAGCTCAAACAGCTGCAAAACCTGTTTGCCCAGCACGGAGACCTTGAGTTCTATAAGATAAAGCCATAAACATGTGTATCCGAGTCTTCTATCAAAAGTTACAGCTATTTCTATGAAGTTGTACAAAAACGCTTTCTTTCGCCAAGACAGTGCGTTTCTCACTGTTACATGCATTTGAATGGGGAACTTGACCGAAACAAAGTATAGGTTTTCATTATGTGAATAACTTGGAAATCTTAGCTCAAACAGCTGCAAAACCTGTTTTCCCAGCACGGAGACCTTGAGTTCTATAAGATAAAGCCATAAACATGTTTGTCTGAGTCTTCTATCAAAAGTTACAGCTATTTATATGAAGTTGTACAAAAACGCTTTCTTTCGCCAAGACAGTGCGTTTCTCACTGTTACATGCATTTTGAATGGGGAACTCGACCGAAACAAAGTATAGGTTTTCATTATGTGAATAACTTGGAAATCTTAGCTCAAACAGCTGCAAAACCTGTTTTCCCAGCACGGAGACCTTGAGTTCTATAAGATAAAGCCATAAACATGTTTGTCTGAGTCTTCTATCAAAAGTTACAGCTATTTATATGAAGTTGTACAAAAACGCTTTCTTTCGCCAAGACAGTGCGTTTCTCACTGTTACATGCATTTGAATGGGGAACTCGACCGAAACAAAGTATAGGTTTTCATTATGTGAATAACTTGGAAATCTTAGCTCAAACAGCTGCAAAACCTGTTTGCCCAGCACGGAGACCTTGAGTTCTATAAGATAAAGCCATAAACATGTGTATCCGAGTCTTCTATCAAAAGTTACAGCTATTTCTATGAAGTTGTACAAAAACGCTTTCTTTCGCCAAGACAGTGCGTTTCTCACTGTTACATGCATTTGAATGGGGAACTCGACCGAAACAAAGTATAGGTTTTCATTATGTGAATAACTTGGAAATCTTAGCTCAAACAGCTGCAAAACCTATTTGCCCAGCACGGAGACCTTGAGTTCTATAAGATAAAGCCATAAACATGTTTGTCTGAGTCTTCTATCAAAAGTTACAGCTATTTATATGAAGTTGTACAAAAACGCTTTCTTTCGCCAAGACAGTGCGTTTCTCACTGTTACATGCATTTGAATGGGGAACTCCACCGAAACAAAGTATAGGTTTTCATTATGTGAATAACTTGGAAATCTTAGCTCAAACAGCTGCAAAACCTGTTTGCCCAGCACGGAGACCTTGAGTTCTATAAGATAAAGCCATAAACATGTGTATCCGAGTCTTCTATCAAAAGTTACAGCTATTTATATGAAGTTGTACAAAAACGCTTTCTTTCGCCAAGACAGTGCGTTTCTCACTGTTACATGCATTTTGAATGGGGAACTCGACCGAAACAAAGTATAGGTTTTCATTATGTGAATAACTTGGAAATCTTAGCTCAAACAGCTGCAAAACCTGTTTTCCCAGCACGGAGACCTTGAGTTCTATAAGATAAAGCCATAAACATGTTTGTCTGAGTCTTCTATCAAAAGTTACAGCTATTTCTATGAAGTTGTACAAAAACGCTTTCTTTCGCCAAGACAGTGCGTTTCTCACTGTTACATGCATTTGAATGGGGAACTCGACCGAAACAAAGTATAGGTTTTCATTATGTGAATAACTTGGAAATCTTAGCTCAAACAGCTGCAAAACCTGTTTTCCCAGCACGGAGACCTTGAGTTCTATAAGATAAAGCCATAAACATGTGTATCCGAGTCTTCTATCAAAAGTTACAGCTATTTCTATGAAGTTGTACAAAAACGCTTTCTTTCGCCAAGACAGTGCGTTTCTCACTGTTACATGCATTTTGAATGGGGAACTCGACCGAAACAAAGTATAAGTTTTCATTATGTGAATAACTTGGAAATCTTAGCTCAAACAGCTGCAAAACCTGTTTTCCCAGCACGGAGACCTTGAGTTCTATAAGATAAAGCCATAAACATGTTTGTCTGAGTCTTCTATCAAAAGTTACAGCTATTTCTATGAAGTTGTACAAAAACGCTTTCTTTCGCCAAGACAGTGCGTTTCTCACTGTTACATGCATTTGAATGGGGAACTCGACCGAAACAAAGTATAAGTTTTCATTATGTGAATAACTTGGAAATATTTGCTCAAACAGCTGCAAAACCTGTTTGCCCAGCACGGAGACCTTGAGTTCTATAAGATAAAGCCATAAACATGTGTATCCGAGTCTTCTATCAAAAGTTACAGCTATTTCTATGAAGTTGTACAAAAACACTTTCTTTCGCCAAGACAGTGCGTTTCTCACTGTTACATGCATTTGAATGGGGATCTCGACCGAAACAAAGTATAGGTTTTCATTATGTGAATAACTTGGAAATCTTAGCTCAAACAGCTGCAAAACCTGTTTGCCCAGCACGGAGACCTTGAGTTCTATAAGATAAAGCCATAAACATGTGTATCCGAGTCTTCTATCAAAAGTTACAGCTATTTATATGAAGTTGTACAAAAACGCTTTCTTTCGCCAAGACAGTGCGTTTCTCACTGTTACATGCATTTTGAATGGGGAACTCGACCGAAACAAAGTATAGGTTTTCATTATGTGAATAACTTGGAAATCTTAGCTCAAACAGCTGCAAAACCTGTTTTCCCAGCACGGAGACCTTGAGTTCTATAAGATAAAGCCATAAACATGTTTGTCTGAGTCTTCTATCAAAAGTTACAGCTATTTATATGAAGTTGTACAAAAACGCTTTCTTTCGCCAAGACAGTGCGTTTCTCACTGTTACATGCATTTGAATGGGGAACTCGACCGAAACAAAGTATAGGTTTTCATTATGTGAATAACTTGGAAATCTTAGCTCAAACAGCTGCAAAACCTGTTTGCCCAGCACGGAGACCTTGAGTTCTATAAGATAAAGCCATAAACATGTGTATCCGAGTCTTCTATCAAAAGTTACAGCTATTTCTATGAAGTTGTACAAAAACGCTTTCTTTCGCCAAGACAGTGCGTTTCTCACTGTTACATGCATTTGAATGGGGAACTCGACCGAAACAAAGTATAGGTTTTCATTATGTGAATAACTTGGAAATCTTAGCTCAAACAGCTGCAAAACCTGTTTTCCCAGCACGGAGACCTTGAGTTCTATAAGATAAAGCCATAAACATGTTTGTCTGAGTCTTCTATCAAAAGTTACAGCTATTTATATGAAGTTGTACAAAAACGCTTTCTTTCGCCAAGACAGTGCGTTTCTCACTGTTACATGCATTTGAATGGGGAACTCCACCGAAACAAAGTATAGGTTTTCATTATGTGAATAACTTGGAAATCTTAGCTCAAACAGCTGCAAAACCTGTTTGCCCAGCACGGAGACCTTGAGTTCTATAAGATAAAGCCATAAACATGTGTATCCGAGTCTTCTATCAAAAGTTACAGCTATTTATATGAAGTTGTACAAAAACGCTTTCTTTCGCCAAGACAGTGCGTTTCTCACTGTTACATGCATTTTGAATGGGGAACTCGACCGAAACAAAGTATAGGTTTTCATTATGTGAATAACTTGGAAATCTTAGCTCAAACAGCTGCAAAACCTGTTTGCCCAGCACGGAGACCTTGAGTTCTATAAGATAAAGCCATAAACATGTGTATCCGAGTCTTCTATCAAAAGTTACAGCTATTTATATGAAGTTGTACAAAAACGCTTTCTTTCGCCAAGACAGTGCGTTTCTCACTGTTACATGCATTTTGAATGGGGAACTCGACCGAAACAAAGTATAGGTTTTCATTATGTGAATAACTTGGAAATCTTAGCTCAAACAGCTGCAAAACCTGTTTTCCCAGCACGTAGACCTTGAGTTCTATAAGATAAAGCCATAAACATGTTTGTCTGAGTCTTCTATCAAAAGTTACAGCTATTTATATGAAGTTGTACAAAAACGCTTTCTTTCGCCAAGACAGTGCGTTTCTCACTGTTACATGCATTTGAATGGGGAACTCCACCGAAACAAAGTATAGGTTTTCATTATGTGAATAACTTGGAAATCTTAGCTCAAACAGCTGCAAAACCTGTTTTCCCAGCACGTAGACCTTGAGTTCTATAAGATAAAGCCATAAACATGTTTGTCTGAGTCTTCTATCAAAAGTTACAGCTATTTCTATGAAGTTGTACAAAAACGCTTTCTTTCGCCAAGACAGTGCGTTTCTCACTGTTACATGCATTTGAATGGGGAACTCGACCGAAACAAAGTATAGGTTTTCATTATGTGAATAACTTGGAAATCTTAGCTCAAACAGCTGCAAAACCTGTTTGCCCAGCACGGAGACCTTGAGTTCTATAAGATAAAGCCATAAACATGTGTATCTGAGTCTTCTATCAAAAGTTACAGCTATTTCTATGAAGTTGTACAAAAACACTTTCTTTCGCCAAGACAGTGCGTTTCTCACTGTTACATGCATTTTGAATGGGGAACTCGACCGAAACAAAGTATAGGTTTTCATTATGTGAATAACTTGGAAATCTTAGCTCAAACAGCTGCAAAACCTGTTTGCCCAGCACGGAGACCTTGAGTTCTACAAGATAAAGCCATAAACATGTGTATCCGAGTCTTCTATCAAAAGTTACAGCTATTTATATGAAGTTGTACAAAAACGCTTTCTTTCGCCAAGACAGTGCGTTTCTCACTGTTACATGCATTTGAATGGGGATCTCGACCGAAACAAAGTATAGGTTTTCATTATGTGAATAACTTGGAAATCTTAGCTCAAACAGCTGCAAAACCTGTTTTCCCAGCACGTAGACCTTGAGTTCTATAAGATAAAGCCATAAACATGTTTGTCTGAGTCTTCTATCAAAAGTTACAGCTATTTATATGAAGTTGTACAAAAACGCTTTCTTTCGCCAAGACAGTGCGTTTCTCACTGTTACATGCATTTTGAATGGGGAACTCGACCGAAACAAAGTATAGGTTTTCATTATGTGAATAACTTGGAAATCTTAGCTCAAACAGCTGCAAAACCTGTTTGCCCAGCACGGAGACCTTGAGTTCTATAAGATAAAGCCATAAACATGTTTGTCTGAGTCTTCTATCAAAAGTTACAGCTATTTATATGAAGTTGTACAAAAACGCTTTCTTTCGCCAAGACAGTGCGTTTCTCACTGTTACATGCATTTGAATGGGGAACTCGACCGAAACAAAGTATAAGTTTTCATTATGTGAATAACTTGGAAATCTTAGCTCAAACAGCTGCAAAACCTGTTTGCCCAGCACGGAGACCTTGAGTTCTATAAGATAAAGCCATAAACATGTGTATCCGAGTCTTCTATCAAAAGTTACAGCTATTTATATGAAGTTGTACAAAAACGCTTTCTTTCGCCAAGACAGTGCGTTTCTCACTGTTACATGCATTTGAATGGGGATCTCGACCGAAACAAAGTATAGGTTTTCATTATGTGAATAACTTGGAAATCTTAGCTCAAACAGCTGCAAAACCTGTTTTCCCAGCACGTAGACCTTGAGTTCTATAAGATAAAGCCATAAACATGTTTGTCTGAGTCTTCTATCAAAAGTTACAGCTATTTATATGAAGTTGTACAAAAACGCTTTCTTTCGCCAAGACAGTACGTTTCTCACTGTTACATGCATTTGAATGGGGAACTCGACCGAAACAAAGTATAGGTTTTCATTATGTGAATAACTTGGAAATCTTAGCTCAAACAGCTGCAAAACCTGTTTTCCCAGCACGGAGACCTTGAGTTCTATAAGATAAAGCCATAAACATGTGTATCCGAGTCTTCTATCAAAAGTTACAGCTATTTCTATGAAGTTGTACAAAAACGCTTTCTTTTGCCAAGACAGTGCGTTTCTCACTGTTACATGCATTTTGAATGGGGAACTCGACCGAAACAAAGTATAAGTTTTCATTATGTGAATAACTTGGAAATCTTAGCTCAAACAGCTGCAAAACCTGTTTTCCCAGCACGTAGACCTTGAGTTCTATAAGATAAAGCCATAAACATGTTTGTCTGAGTCTTCTATCAAAAGTTACAGCTATTTCTATGAAGTTGTACAAAAACGCTTTCTTTCGCCAAGACAGTGCGTTTCTCACTGTTACATGCATTTTGAATGGGGAACTCGACCGAAACAAAGTATAGGTTTTCATTATGTGAATAACTTGGAAATCTTAGCTCAAACAGCTGCAAAACCTGTTTGCCCAGCACGGAGACCTTGAGTTCTATAAGATAAAGCCATAAACACGTGTATCCGAGTCTTCTATCAAAAGTTACAGCTATTTCTATGAAGTTGTACAAAAACGCTTTCTTTCGCCAAGACAGTGCGTTTCTCACTGTTACATGCATTTTGAATGGGGAACTCGACCGAAACAAAGTATAGGTTTTCATTATGTGAATAACTTGGAAATCTTAGCTCAAACAGCTGCAAAACCTGTTTGCCCAGCACGGAGACCTTGAGTTCTATAAGATAAAGCCATAAACATGTTTGTCTGAGTCTTCTATCAAAAGTTACAGCTATTTATATGAAGTTGTACAAAAACGCTTTCTTTCGCCAAGACAGTGCGTTTCTCACTGTTACATGCATTTGAATGGGGAACTCGACCGAAACAAAGTATAAGTTTTCATTATGTGAATAACTTGGAAATCTTAGCTCAAACAGCTGCAAAACCTGTTTGCCCAGCACGGAGACCTTGAGTTCTATAAGATAAAGCCATAAACATGTGTATCCGAGTCTTCTATCAAAAGTTACAGCTATTTCTATGAAGTTGTACAAAAACGCTTTCTTTCGCCAAGACAGTGCGTTTCTGCCTGTTACATGCATTTTGAATGGGGAACTCGACCGAAACAAAGTATAGGTTTTCATTATGTGAATAACTTGGAAATCTTAGCTCAAACAGCTGCAAAACCTGTTTGCCCAGCACGGAGACCTTGAGTTCTATAAGATAAAGCCATAAACATGTTTGTCTGAGTCTTCTATCAAAAGTTACAGCTATTTATATGAAGTTGTACAAAAACGCTTTCTTTCGCCAAGACAGTGCGTTTCTCACTGTTACATGCATTTGAATGGGGAACTCGACCGAAACAAAGTATAGGTTTTCATTATGTGAATAACTTGGAAATCTTAGTTCAAACAGCTGCAAAACCTGTTTTCCTAGCACGGAGACCTTGAGTTCTATAAGATAAAGCCATAAACATGTGTATCCGAGTCTTCTATCAAAAGTTACAGCTATTTATATGAAGTTGTACAAAAACGCTTTCTTTCGCCAAGACAGTGCGTTTCTCACTGTTACATGCATTTTGAATGGGGAACTCGACCGAAACAAAGTATAGGTTTTCATTATGTGAATAACTTGGAAATCTTAGCTCAAACAGCTGCAAAACCTGTTTGCCCAGCACGGAGACCTTGAGTTCTATAAGATAAAGCCATAAACATGTGTATCCGAGTCTTCTATCAAAAGTTACAGCTATTTATATGAAGTTGTACAAAAACGCTTTCTTTCGCCAAGACAGTGCGTTTCTCACTGTTACATGCATTTGAATGGGGATCTCGACCGAAACAAAGTATAGGTTTTCATTATGTGAATAACTTGGAAATCTTAGCTCAAACAGCTGCAAAACCTGTTTTCCCAGCACGTAGACCTTGAGTTCTATAAGATAAAGCCATAAACATGTTTGTCTGAGTCTTCTATCAAAAGTTACAGCTATTTATATGAAGTTGTACAAAAACGCTTTCTTTCGCCAAGACAGTACGTTTCTCACTGTTACATGCATTTGAATGGGGAACTCGACCGAAACAAAGTATAGGTTTTCATTATGTGAATAACTTGGAAATCTTAGCTCAAACAGCTGCAAAACCTGTTTTCCCAGCACGGAGACCTTGAGTTCTATAAGATAAAGCCATAAACATGTGTATCCGAGTCTTCTATCAAAAGTTACAGCTATTTCTATGAAGTTGTACAAAAACGCTTTCTTTCGCCAAGACAGTGCGTTTCTCACTGTTACATGCATTTTGAATGGGGAACTCGACCGAAACAAAGTATAAGTTTTCATTATGTGAATAACTTGGAAATCTTAGCTCAAACAGCTGCAAAACCTGTTTTCCCAGCACGTAGACCTTGAGTTCTATAAGATAAAGCCATAAACATGTTTGTCTGAGTCTTCTATCAAAAGTTACAGCTATTTCTATGAAGTTGTACAAAAACGCTTTCTTTCGCCAAGACAGTGCGTTTCTCACTGTTACATGCATTTGAATGGGGAACTCGACCGAAACAAAGTATAAGTTTTCATTATGTGAATAACTTGGAAATCTTAGCTCAAACAGCTGCAAAACCTGTTTGCCCAGCACGGAGACCTTGAGTTCTATAAGATAAAGCCATAAACATGTGTATCCGAGTCTTCTATCAAAAGTTACAGCTATTTCTATGAAGTTGTACAAAAACGCTTTCTTTCGCCAAGACAGTGCGTTTCTCACTGTTACATGCATTTGAATGGGGAACTCCACCGAAACAAAGTATAGGTTTTCATTATGTGAATAACTTGGAAATCTTAGCTCAAACAGCTGCAAAACCTGTTTGCCCAGCACGGAGACCTTGAGTTCTATAAGATAAAGCCATAAACATGTGTATCCGAGTCTTCTATCAAAAGTTACAGCTATTTCTATGAAGTTGTACAAAAACGCTTTCTTTCGCCAAGACAGTGCGTTTCTCACTGTTACATGCATTTTGAATGGGGAACTCGACCGAAACAAAGTATAGGTTTTCATTATGTGAATAACTTGGAAATCTTAGCTCAAACAGCTGCAAAACCTGTTTGCCCAGCACGGAGACCTTGAGTTCTATAAGATAAAGCCATAAACATGTTTGTCTGAGTCTTCTATCAAAAGTTACAGCTATTTATATGAAGTTGTACAAAAACGCTTTCTTTCGCCAAGACAGTGCGTTTCTCACTGTTACATGCATTTGAATGGGGAACTCGACCGAAACAAAGTATAGGTTTTCATTATGTGAATAACTTGGAAATCTTAGTTCAAACAGCTGCAAAACCTGTTTTCCCAGCACGGAGACCTTGAGTTCTATAAGATAAAGCCATAAACATGTGTATCCGAGTCTTCTATCAAAAGTTACAGCTATTTATATGAAGTTGTACAAAAACGCTTTCTTTCGCCAAGACAGTGCGTTTCTCACTGTTACATGCATTTTGAATGGGGAACTCGACCGAAACAAAGTATAGGTTTTCATTATGTGAATAACTTGGAAATCTTAGCTCAAACAGCTGCAAAACCTGTTTGCCCAGCACGGAGACCTTGAGTTCTATAAGATAAAGCCATAAACATGTGTATCCGAGTCTTCTATCAAAAGTTATAGCTATTTATATGAAGTTGTACAAAAATGCTTTCTTTCGCCAAGACAGTGCGTTTCTCACTGTTACATGCATTTTGAATGGGGAACTCGACCGAAACAAAGTATAGGTTTTCATTATGTGAATAACTTGGAAATCTTAGCTCAAACAGCTGCAAAACCTGTTTTCCCAGCACGGAGACCTTGAGTTCTATAAGATAAAGCCATAAACATGTTTGTCTGAGTCTTCTATCAAAAGTTACAGCTATTTATATGAAGTTGTACAAAAACGCTTTCTTTCGCCAAGACAGTGCGTTTCTCACTGTTACATGCATTTGAATGGGGAACTCGACCGAAACAAAGTATAGGTTTTCATTATGTGAATAACTTGGAAATCTTAGCTCAAACAGCTGCAAAACCTGTTTGCCCAGCACGGAGACCTTGAGTTCTATAAGATAAAGCCATAAACATGTTTGTCTGAGTCTTCTATCAAAAGTTACAGCTATTTCTATGAAGTTGTACAAAAACGCTTTCTTTCGCCAAGACAGTGCGTTTCTCACTGTTACATGCATTTTGAATGGGGAACTCGACCGAAACAAAGTATAGGTTTTCATTATGTGAATAACTTGGAAATCTTAGCTCAAACAGCTGCAAAACCTGTTTGCCCAGCACGGAGACCTTGAGTTCTATAAGATAAAGCCATAAACATGTTTGTCTGAGTCTTCTATCAAAAGTTACAGCTATTTATATGAAGTTGTACAAAAACGCTTTCTTTCGCCAAGACAGTGCGTTTCTCACTGTTACATGCATTTGAATGGGGAACTCGACCGAAACAAAGTATAGGTTTTCATTATGTGAATAACTTGGAAATCTTAGTTCAAACAGCTGCAAAACCTGTTTTCCCAGCACGGAGACCTTGAGTTCTATAAGATAAAGCCATAAACATGTTTGTCTGAGTCTTCTATCAAAAGTTACAGCTATTTCTATGAAGTTGTACAAAAACGCTTTCTTTCGCCAAGACAGTGCGTTTCTCACTGTTACATGCATTTGAATGGGGAACTCGACCGAAACAAAGTATAAGTTTTCATTATGTGAATAACTTGGAAATCTTAGCTCAAACAGCTGCAAAACCTGTTTGCCCAGCACGGAGACCTTGAGTTCTATAAGATAAAGCCATAAACATGTGTATCCGAGTCTTCTATCAAAAGTTACAGCTATTTCTATGAAGTTGTACAAAAACGCTTTCTTTCGCCAAGACAGTGCGTTTCTCACTGTTACATGCATTTGAATGGGGAACTCCACCGAAACAAAGTATAGGTTTTCATTATGTGAATAACTTGGAAATCTTAGCTCAAACAGCTGCAAAACCTGTTTGCCCAGCACGGAGACCTTGAGTTCTATAAGATAAAGCCATAAACATGTGTATCCGAGTCTTCTATCAAAAGTTACAGCTATTTCTATGAAGTTGTACAAAAACGCTTTCTTTCGCCAAGACAGTGCGTTTCTCACTGTTACATGCATTTTGAATGGGGAACTCGACCGAAACAAAGTATAGGTTTTCATTATGTGAATAACTTGGAAATCTTAGCTCAAACAGCTGCAAAACCTGTTTGCCCAGCACGGAGACCTTGAGTTCTATAAGATAAAGCCATAAACATGTTTGTCTGAGTCTTCTATCAAAAGTTACAGCTATTTATATGAAGTTGTACAAAAACGCTTTCTTTCGCCAAGACAGTGCGTTTCTCACTGTTACATGCATTTGAATGGGGAACTCGACCGAAACAAAGTATAGGTTTTCATTATGTGAATAACTTGGAAATCTTAGTTCAAACAGCTGCAAAACCTGTTTTCCCAGCACGGAGACCTTGAGTTCTATAAGATAAAGCCATAAACATGTGTATCCGAGTCTTCTATCAAAAGTTACAGCTATTTATATGAAGTTGTACAAAAACGCTTTCTTTCGCCAAGACAGTGCGTTTCTCACTGTTACATGCATTTTGAATGGGGAACTCGACCGAAACAAAGTATAGGTTTTCATTATGTGAATAACTTGGAAATCTTAGCTCAAACAGCTGCAAAACCTGTTTGCCCAGCACGGAGACCTTGAGTTCTATAAGATAAAGCCATAAACATGTGTATCCGAGTCTTCTATCAAAAGTTATAGCTATTTATATGAAGTTGTACAAAAATGCTTTCTTTCGCCAAGACAGTGCGTTTCTCACTGTTACATGCATTTTGAATGGGGAACTCGACCGAAACAAAGTATAGGTTTTCATTATGTGAATAACTTGGAAATCTTAGCTCAAACAGCTGCAAAACCTGTTTTCCCAGCACGGAGACCTTGAGTTCTATAAGATAAAGCCATAAACATGTTTGTCTGAGTCTTCTATCAAAAGTTACAGCTATTTATATGAAGTTGTACAAAAACGCTTTCTTTCGCCAAGACAGTGCGTTTCTCACTGTTACATGCATTTGAATGGGGAACTCGACCGAAACAAAGTATAGGTTTTCATTATGTGAATAACTTGGAAATCTTAGCTCAAACAGCTGCAAAACCTGTTTGCCCAGCACGGAGACCTTGAGTTCTATAAGATAAAGCCATAAACATGTTTGTCTGAGTCTTCTATCAAAAGTTACAGCTATTTCTATGAAGTTGTACAAAAACGCTTTCTTTCGCCAAGACAGTGCGTTTCTCACTGTTACATGCATTTTGAATGGGGAACTCGACCGAAACAAAGTATAGGTTTTCATTATGTGAATAACTTGGAAATCTTAGCTCAAACAGCTGCAAAACCTGTTTGCCCAGCACGGAGACCTTGAGTTCTATAAGATAAAGCCATAAACATGTTTGTCTGAGTCTTCTATCAAAAGTTACAGCTATTTATATGAAGTTGTACAAAAACGCTTTCTTTCGCCAAGACAGTGCGTTTCTCACTGTTACATGCATTTGAATGGGGAACTCGACCGAAACAAAGTATAGGTTTTCATTATGTGAATAACTTGGAAATCTTAGTTCAAACAGCTGCAAAACCTGTTTTCCCAGCACGGAGACCTTGAGTTCTATAAGATAAAGCCATAAACATGTGTATCCGAGTCTTCTATCAAAAGTTACAGCTATTTATATGAAGTTGTACAAAAACGCTTTCTTTCGCCAAGACAGTGCGTTTCTCACTGTTACATGCATTTTGAATGGGGAACTCGACCGAAACAAAGTATAGGTTTTCATTATGTGAATAACTTGGAAATCTTAGCTCAAACAGCTGCAAAACCTGTTTTCCCAGCACGGAGACCTTGAGTTCTATAAGATAAAGCCATAAACATGTTTGTCTGAGTCTTCTATCAAAAGTTACAGCTATTTATATGAAGTTGTACAAAAACGCTTTCTTTCGCCAAGACAGTGCGTTTCTCACTGTTACATGCATTTGAATGGGGAACTCGACCGAAACAAAGTATAGGTTTTCATTATGTGAATAACTTGGAAATCTTAGCTCAAACAGCTGCAAAACCTGTTTGCCCAGCACGGAGACCTTGAGTTCTATAAGATAAAGCCATAAACATGTTTGTCTGAGTCTTCTATCAAAAGTTACAGCTATTTCTATGAAGTTGTACAAAAACGCTTTCTTTCGCCAAGACAGTGCGTTTCTCACTGTTACATGCATTTTGAATGGGGAACTCGACCGAAACAAAGTATAGGTTTTCATTATGTGAATAACTTGGAAATCTTAGCTCAAACAGCTGCAAAACCTGTTTGCCCAGCACGGAGACCTTGAGTTCTATAAGATAAAGCCATAAACATGTTTGTCTGAGTCTTCTATCAAAAGTTACAGCTATTTATATGAAGTTGTACAAAAACGCTTTCTTTCGCCAAGACAGTGCGTTTCTCACTGTTACATGCATTTGAATGGGGAACTCGACCGAAACAAAGTATAGGTTTTCATTATGTGAATAACTTGGAAATCTTAGTTCAAACAGCTGCAAAACCTGTTTTCCCAGCACGGAGACCTTGAGTTCTATAAGATAAAGCCATAAACATGTGTATCCGAGTCTTCTATCAAAAGTTACAGCTATTTATATGAAGTTGTACAAAAACGCTTTCTTTCGCCAAGACAGTGCGTTTCTCACTGTTACATGCATTTTGAATGGGGAACTCGACCGAAACAAAGTATAGGTTTTCATTATGTGAATAACTTGGAAATCTTAGCTCAAACAGCTGCAAAACCTGTTTGCCCAGCACGGAGACCTTGAGTTCTATAAGATAAAGCCATAAACATGTTTGTCTGAGTCTTCTATCAAAAGTTACAGCTATTTATATGAAGTTGTACAAAAACGCTTTCTTTCGCCAAGACAGTGCGTTTCTCACTGTTACATGCATTTTGAATGGGGAACTCGACCGAAACAAAGTATAGGTTTTCATTATGTGAATAACTTGGAAATCTTAGCTCAAACAGCTGCAAAACCTGTTTGCCCAGCACGGAGACCTTGAGTTCTATAAGATAAAGCCATAAACATGTGTATCCGAGTCTTCTATCAAAAGTTATAGCTATTTATATGAAGTTGTACAAAAATGCTTTCTTTCGCCAAGACAGTGCGTTTCTCACTGTTACATGCATTTTGAATGGGGAACTCGACCGAAACAAAGTATAGGTTTTCATTATGTGAATAACTTGGAAATCTTAGCTCAAACAGCTGCAAAACCTGTTTGCCCAGCACGGAGACCTTGAGTTCTATAAGATAAAGCCATAAACATGTGTATCCGAGTCTTCTATCAAAAGTTATAGCTATTTATATGAAGTTGTACAAAAATGCTTTCTTTCGCCAAGACAGTGCGTTTCTCACTGTTACATGCATTTTGAATGGGGAACTCGACCGAAACAAAGTATAGGTTTTCATTATGTGAATAACTTGGAAATCTTAGCTCAAACAGCTGCAAAACCTGTTTTCCCAGCACGGAGACCTTGAGTTCTATAAGATAAAGCCATAAACATGTTTGTCTGAGTCTTCTATCAAAAGTTACAGCTATTTATATGAAGTTGTACAAAAACGCTTTCTTTCGCCAAGACAGTGCGTTTCTCACTGTTACATGCATTTGAATGGGGAACTCGACCGAAACAAAGTATAGGTTTTCATTATGTGAATAACTTGGAAATCTTAGCTCAAACAGCTGCAAAACCTGTTTGCCCAGCACGGAGACCTTGAGTTCTATAAGATAAAGCCATAAACATGTTTGTCTGAGTCTTCTATCAAAAGTTACAGCTATTTCTATGAAGTTGTACAAAAACGCTTTCTTTCGCCAAGACAGTGCGTTTCTCACTGTTACATGCATTTTGAATGGGGAACTCGACCGAAACAAAGTATAGGTTTTCATTATGTGAATAACTTGGAAATCTTAGCTCAAACAGCTGCAAAACCTGTTTGCCCAGCACGGAGACCTTGAGTTCTATAAGATAAAGCCATAAACATGTTTGTCTGAGTCTTCTATCAAAAGTTACAGCTATTTATATGAAGTTGTACAAAAACGCTTTCTTTCGCCAAGACAGTGCGTTTCTCACTGTTACATGCATTTGAATGGGGAACTCGACCGAAACAAAGTATAGGTTTTCATTATGTGAATAACTTGGAAATCTTAGTTCAAACAGCTGCAAAACCTGTTTTCCCAGCACGGAGACCTTGAGTTCTATAAGATAAAGCCATAAACATGTGTATCCGAGTCTTCTATCAAAAGTTACAGCTATTTATATGAAGTTGTACAAAAACGCTTTCTTTCGCCAAGACAGTGCGTTTCTCACTGTTACATGCATTTTGAATGGGGAACTCGACCGAAACAAAGTATAGGTTTTCATTATGTGAATAACTTGGAAATCTTAGCTCAAACAGCTGCAAAACCTGTTTGCCCAGCACGGAGACCTTGAGTTCTATAAGATAAAGCCATAAACATGTTTGTCTGAGTCTTCTATCAAAAGTTACAGCTATTTATATGAAGTTGTACAAAAACGCTTTCTTTCGCCAAGACAGTGCGTTTCTCACTGTTACATGCATTTGAATGGGGAACTCGACCGAAACAAAGTATAAGTTTTCATTATGTGAATAACTTGGAAATCTTAGCTCAAACAGCTGCAAAACCTGTTTGCCCAGCACGGAGACCTTGAGTTCTATAAGATAAAGCCATAAACATGTGTATCCGAGTCTTCTATCAAAAGTTACAGCTATTTCTATGAAGTTGTACAAAAACGCTTTCTTTCGCCAAGACAGTGCGTTTCTCACTGTTACATGCATTTTGAATGGGGAACTCGACCGAAACAAAGTATAGGTTTTCATTATGTGAATAACTTGGAAATCTTAGCTCAAACAGCTGCAAAACCTGTTTGCCCAGCACGGAGACCTTGAGTTCTATAAGATAAAGCCATAAACATGTTTGTCTGAGTCTTCTATCAAAAGTTACAGCTATTTATATGAAGTTGTACAAAAACGCTTTCTTTCGCCAAGACAGTGCGTTTCTCACTGTTACATGCATTTGAATGGGGAACTCGACCGAAACAAAGTATAGGTTTTCATTATGTGAATAACTTGGAAATCTTAGTTCAAACAGCTGCAAAACCTGTTTTCCTAGCACGGAGACCTTGAGTTCTATAAGATAAAGCCATAAACATGTGTATCCGAGTCTTCTATCAAAAGTTACAGCTATTTATATGAAGTTGTACAAAAACGCTTTCTTTCGCCAAGACAGTGCGTTTCTCACTGTTACATGCATTTTGAATGGGGAACTCGACCGAAACAAAGTATAGGTTTTCATTATGTGAATAACTTGGAAATCTTAGCTCAAACAGCTGCAAAACCTGTTTGCCCAGCACGGAGACCTTGAGTTCTATAAGATAAAGCCATAAACATGTGTATCCGAGTCTTCTATCAAAAGTTACAGCTATTTCTATGAAGTTGTACAAAAACGCTTTCTTTCGCCAAGACAGTGCGTTTCTCACTGTTACATGCATTTTGAATGGGGAACTCGACCGAAACAAAGTATAAGTTTTCATTATGTGAATAACTTGGAAATCTTAGCTCAAACAGCTGCAAAACCTGTTTTCCCAGCACGTAGACCTTGAGTTCTATAAGATAAAGCCATAAACATGTTTGTCTGAGTCTTCTATCAAAAGTTACAGCTATTTCTATGAAGTTGTACAAAAACGCTTTCTTTCGCCAAGACAGTGCGTTTCTCACTGTTACATGCATTTGAATGGGGAACTCGACCGAAACAAAGTATAAGTTTTCATTATGTGAATAACTTGGAAATCTTAGCTCAAACAGCTGCAAAACCTGTTTGCCCAGCACGGAGACCTTGAGTTCTATAAGATAAAGCCATAAACATGTGTATCCGAGTCTTCTATCAAAAGTTACAGCTATTTCTATGAAGTTGTACAAAAACGCTTTCTTTCGCCAAGACAGTGCGTTTCTCACTGTTACATGCATTTGAATGGGGAACTCCACCGAAACAAAGTATAGGTTTTCATTATGTGAATAACTTGGAAATCTTAGCTCAAACAGCTGCAAAACCTGTTTGCCCAGCACGGAGACCTTGAGTTCTATAAGATAAAGCCATAAACATGTGTATCCGAGTCTTCTATCAAAAGTTATAGCTATTTATATGAAGTTGTACAAAAATGCTTTCTTTCGCCAAGACAGTGCGTTTCTCACTGTTACATGCATTTTGAATGGGGAACTCGACCGAAACAAAGTATAGGTTTTCATTATGTGAATAACTTGGAAATCTTAGCTCAAACAGCTGCAAAACCTGTTTTCCCAGCACGGAGACCTTGAGTTCTATAAGATAAAGCCATAAACATGTTTGTCTGAGTCTTCTATCAAAAGTTACAGCTATTTATATGAAGTTGTACAAAAACGCTTTCTTTCGCCAAGACAGTGCGTTTCTCACTGTTACATGCATTTGAATGGGGAACTCGACCGAAACAAAGTATAGGTTTTCATTATGTGAATAACTTGGAAATCTTAGCTCAAACAGCTGCAAAACCTGTTTTCCCAGCACGGAGACCTTGAGTTCTATAAGATAAAGCCATAAACATGTGTATCCGAGTCTTCTATCAAAAGTTACAGCTATTTCTATGAAGTTGTACAAAAACGCTTTCTTTCGCCAAGACAGTGCGTTTCTCACTGTTACATGCATTTTGAATGGGGAACTCGACCGAAACAAAGTATAGGTTTTCATTATGTGAATAACTTGGAAATCTTAGCTCAAACAGCTGCAAAACCTGTTTTCCCAGCACGGAGACCTTGAGTTCTATAAGATAAAGCCATAAACATGTTTGTCTGAGTCTTCTATCAAAAGTTACAGCTATTTATATGAAGTTGTACAAAAACGCTTTCTTTCGCCAAGACAGTGCGTTTCTCACTGTTACATGCATTTGAATGGGGAACTCCACCGAAACAAAGTATAGGTTTTCATTATGTGAATAACTTGGAAATCTTAGCTCAAACAGCTGCAAAACCTGTTTTCCCAGCACGGAGACCTTGAGTTCTATAAGATAAAGCCATAAACATGTGTATCCGAGTCTTCTATCAAAAGTTACAGCTATTTCTATGAAGTTGTACAAAAACGCTTTCTTTCGCCAAGACAGTGCGTTTCTCACTGTTACATGCATTTTGAATGGGGAACTCGACCGAAACAAAGTATAAGTTTTCATTATGTGAATAACTTGGAAATCTTAGCTCAAACAGCTGCAAAACCTGTTTTCCCAGCACGTAGACCTTGAGTTCTATAAGATAAAGCCATAAACATGTTTGTCTGAGTCTTCTATCAAAAGTTACAGCTATTTCTATGAAGTTGTACAAAAACGCTTTCTTTCGCCAAGACAGTGCGTTTCTCACTGTTACATGCATTTGAATGGGGAACTCGACCGAAACAAAGTATAAGTTTTCATTATGTGAATAACTTGGAAATCTTAGCTCAAACAGCTGCAAAACCTGTTTGCCCAGCACGGAGACCTTGAGTTCTATAAGATAAAGCCATAAACATGTGTATCCGAGTCTTCTATCAAAAGTTACAGCTATTTATATGAAGTTGTACAAAAACGCTTTCTTTCGCCAAGACAGTGCGTTTCTCACTGTTACATGCATTTGAATGGGGATCTCGACCGAAACAAAGTATAGGTTTTCATTATGTGAATAACTTGGAAATCTTAGCTCAAACAGCTGCAAAACCTGTTTTCCCAGCACGGAGACCTTGAGTTCTATAAGATAAAGCCATAAACATGTGTATCCGAGTCTTCTATCAAAAGTTACAGCTATTTCTATGAAGTTGTACAAAAACGCTTTCTTTCGCCAAGACAGTGCGTTTCTCACTGTTACATGCATTTTGAATGGGGAACTCGACCGAAACAAAGTATAAGTTTTCATTATGTGAATAACTTGGAAATCTTAGCTCAAACAGCTGCAAAACCTGTTTTCCCAGCACGTAGACCTTGAGTTCTATAAGATAAAGCCATAAACATGTTTGTCTGAGTCTTCTATCAAAAGTTACAGCTATTTCTATGAAGTTGTACAAAAACGCTTTCTTTCGCCAAGACAGTGCGTTTCTCACTGTTACATGCATTTGAATGGGGAACTCGACCGAAACAAAGTATAAGTTTTCATTATGTGAATAACTTGGAAATCTTAGCTCAAACAGCTGCAAAACCTGTTTGCCCAGCACGGAGACCTTGAGTTCTATAAGATAAAGCCATAAACATGTGTATCCGAGTCTTCTATCAAAAGTTACAGCTATTTCTATGAAGTTGTACAAAAACGCTTTCTTTCGCCAAGACAGTGCGTTTCTCACTGTTACATGCATTTTGAATGGGGAACTCGACCGAAACAAAGTATAGGTTTTCATTATGTGAATAACTTGGAAATCTTAGCTCAAACAGCTGCAAAACCTGTTTGCCCAGCACGGAGACCTTGAGTTCTATAAGATAAAGCCATAAACATGTGTATCCGAGTCTTCTATCAAAAGTTACAGCTATTTCTATGAAGTTGTACAAAAACGCTTTCTTTCGCCAAGACAGTGCGTTTCTCACTGTTACATGCATTTGAATGGGGAACTCGACCGAAACAAAGTATAAGTTTTCATTATGTGAATAACTTGGAAATCTTAGCTCAAACAGCTGCAAAACCTGTTTGCCCAGCACGGAGACCTTGAGTTCTATAAGATAAAGCCATAAACATGTTTGTCTGAGTCTTCTATCAAAAGTTACAGCTATTTCTATGAAGTTGTACAAAAACGCTTTCTTTCGCCAAGACAGTGCGTTTCTCACTGTTACATGCATTTTGAATGGGGAACTCGACCGAAACAAAGTATAGGTTTTCATTATGTGAATAACTTGGAAATCTTAGCTCAAACAGCTGCAAAACCTGTTTGCCCAGCACGGAGACCTTGAGTTCTATAAGATAAAGCCATAAACATGTTTGTCTGAGTCTTCTATCAAAAGTTACAGCTATTTATATGAAGTTGTACAAAAACGCTTTCTTTCGCCAAGACAGTGCGTTTCTCACTGTTACATGCATTTGAATGGGGAACTCGACCGAAACAAAGTATAGGTTTTCATTATGTGAATAACTTGGAAATCTTAGTTCAAACAGCTGCAAAACCTGTTTTCCCAGCACGGAGACCTTGAGTTCTATAAGATAAAGCCATAAACATGTGTATCCGAGTCTTCTATCAAAAGTTACAGCTATTTCTATGAAGTTGTACAAAAACGCTTTCTTTCGCCAAGACAGTGCGTTTCTCACTGTTACATGCATTTTGAATGGGGAACTCGACCGAAACAAAGTATAAGTTTTCATTATGTGAATAACTTGGAAATCTTAGCTCAAACAGCTGCAAAACCTGTTTTCCCAGCACGTAGACCTTGAGTTCTATAAGATAAAGCCATAAACATGTTTGTCTGAGTCTTCTATCAAAAGTTACAGCTATTTCTATGAAGTTGTACAAAAACGCTTTCTTTCGCCAAGACAGTGCGTTTCTCACTGTTACATGCATTTGAATGGGGAACTCGACCGAAACAAAGTATAAGTTTTCATTATGTGAATAACTTGGAAATCTTAGCTCAAACAGCTGCAAAACCTGTTTGCCCAGCACGGAGACCTTGAGTTCTATAAGATAAAGCCATAAACATGTTTGTCTGAGTCTTCTATCAAAAGTTACAGCTATTTATATGAAGTTGTACAAAAACGCTTTCTTTCGCCAAGACAGTGCGTTTCTCACTGTTACATGCATTTGAATGGGGAACTCGACCGAAACAAAGTATAGGTTTTCATTATGTGAATAACTTGGAAATCTTAGTTCAAACAGCTGCAAAACCTGTTTTCCCAGCACGGAGACCTTGAGTTCTATAAGATAAAGCCATAAACATGTGTATCCGAGTCTTCTATCAAAAGTTACAGCTATTTATATGAAGTTGTACAAAAACGCTTTCTTTCGCCAAGACAGTGCGTTTCTCACTGTTACATGCATTTTGAATGGGGAACTCGACCGAAACAAAGTATAGGTTTTCATTATGTGAATAACTTGGAAATCTTAGCTCAAACAGCTGCAAAACCTGTTTGCCCAGCACGGAGACCTTGAGTTCTATAAGATAAAGCCATAAACATGTGTATCCGAGTCTTCTATCAAAAGTTACAGCTATTTATATGAAGTTGTACAAAAATGCTTTCTTTCGCCAAGACAGTGCGTTTCTCACTGTTACATGCATTTTGAATGGGGAACTCGACCGAAACAAAGTATAGGTTTTCATTATGTGAATAACTTGGAAATCTTAGCTCAAACAGCTGCAAAACCTGTTTTCCCAGCACGGAGACCTTGAGTTCTATAAGATAAAGCCATAAACATGTGTATCCGAGTCTTCTATCAAAAGTTACAGCTATTTCTATGAAGTTGTACAAAAACGCTTTCTTTCGCCAAGACAGTGCGTTTCTCACTGTTACATGCATTTTGAATGGGGAACTCGACCGAAACAAAGTATAAGTTTTCATTATGTGAATAACTTGGAAATCTTAGCTCAAACAGCTGCAAAACCTGTTTTCCCAGCACGTAGACCTTGAGTTCTATAAGATAAAGCCATAAACATGTTTGTCTGAGTCTTCTATCAAAAGTTACAGCTATTTCTATGAAGTTGTACAAAAACGCTTTCTTTCGCCAAGACAGTGCGTTTCTCACTGTTACATGCATTTGAATGGGGAACTCGACCGAAACAAAGTATAAGTTTTCATTATGTGAATAACTTGGAAATCTTAGCTCAAACAGCTGCAAAACCTGTTTGCCCAGCACGGAGACCTTGAGTTCTATAAGATAAAGCCATAAACATGTGTATCCGAGTCTTCTATCAAAAGTTACAGCTATTTATATGAAGTTGTACAAAAACGCTTTCTTTCGCCAAGACAGTGCGTTTCTCACTGTTACATGCATTTGAATGGGGATCTCGACCGAAACAAAGTATAGGTTTTCATTATGTGAATAACTTGGAAATCTTAGCTCAAACAGCTGCAAAACCTGTTTTCCCAGCACGTAGACCTTGAGTTCTATAAGATAAAGCCATAAACATGTTTGTCTGAGTCTTCTATCAAAAGTTACAGCTATTTATATGAAGTTGTACAAAAACGCTTTCTTTCGCCAAGACAGTGCGTTTCTCACTGTTACATGCATTTGAATGGGGAACTCCACCGAAACAAAGTATAGGTTTTCATTATGTGAATAACTTGGAAATCTTAGCTCAAACAGCTGCAAAACCTGTTTTCCCAGCACGGAGACCTTGAGTTCTATAAGATAAAGCCATAAACATGTGTATCCGAGTCTTCTATCAAAAGTTACAGCTATTTCTATGAAGTTGTACAAAAACGCTTTCTTTCGCCAAGACAGTGCGTTTCTCACTGTTACATGCATTTTGAATGGGGAACTCGACCGAAACAAAGTATAAGTTTTCATTATGTGAATAACTTGGAAATCTTAGCTCAAACAGCTGCAAAACCTGTTTTCCCAGCACGTAGACCTTGAGTTCTATAAGATAAAGCCATAAACATGTTTGTCTGAGTCTTCTATCAAAAGTTACAGCTATTTCTATGAAGTTGTACAAAAACGCTTTCTTTCGCCAAGACAGTGCGTTTCTCACTGTTACATGCATTTGAATGGGGAACTCGACCGAAACAAAGTATAAGTTTTCATTATGTGAATAACTTGGAAATCTTAGCTCAAACAGCTGCAAAACCTGTTTGCCCAGCACGGAGACCTTGAGTTCTATAAGATAAAGCCATAAACATGTGTATCCGAGTCTTCTATCAAAAGTTACAGCTATTTCTATGAAGTTGTACAAAAACGCTTTCTTTCGCCAAGACAGTGCGTTTCTCACTGTTACATGCATTTGAATGGGGAACTCGACCGAAACAAAGTATAGGTTTTCATTATGTGAATAACTTGGAAATCTTAGCTCAAACAGCTGCAAAACCTGTTTGCCCAGCACGGAGACCTTGAGTTCTATAAGATAAAGCCATAAACATGTGTATCCGAGTCTTCTATCAAAAGTTACAGCTATTTCTATGAAGTTGTACAAAAACGCTTTCTTTCGCCAAGACAGTGCGTTTCTCACTGTTACATGCATTTTGAATGGGGAACTCGACCGAAACAAAGTATAGGTTTTCATTATGTGAATAACTTGGAAATCTTAGCTCAAACAGCTGCAAAACCTGTTTGCCCAGCACGGAGACCTTGAGTTCTATAAGATAAAGCCATAAACATGTTTGTCTGAGTCTTCTATCAAAAGTTACAGCTATTTATATGAAGTTGTACAAAAACGCTTTCTTTCGCCAAGACAGTGCGTTTCTCACTGTTACATGCATTTGAATGGGGAACTCGACCGAAACAAAGTATAGGTTTTCATTATGTGAATAACTTGGAAATCTTAGTTCAAACAGCTGCAAAACCTGTTTTCCCAGCACGGAGACCTTGAGTTCTATAAGATAAAGCCATAAACATGTGTATCCGAGTCTTCTATCAAAAGTTACAGCTATTTATATGAAGTTGTACAAAAACGCTTTCTTTCGCCAAGACAGTGCGTTTCTCACTGTTACATGCATTTTGAATGGGGAACTCGACCGAAACAAAGTATAGGTTTTCATTATGTGAATAACTTGGAAATCTTAGCTCAAACAGCTGCAAAACCTGTTTTCCCAGCACGTAGACCTTGAGTTCTATAAGATAAAGCCATAAACATGTTTGTCTGAGTCTTCTATCAAAAGTTACAGCTATTTATATGAAGTTGTACAAAAACGCTTTCTTTCGCCAAGACAGTGCGTTTCTCACTGCATGCATTTGAATGGGGAACTCGACCGAAACAAAGTATAAGTTTTCATTATGTGAATAACTTGGAAATCTTAGCTCAAACAGCTGCAAAACCTGTTTTCCCAGCACGGAGACCTTGAGTTCTATAAGATAAAGCCATAAACATGTTTATCTGAGTCTTCTATCAAAAGTTACAGCTATTTATATGAAGTTGTACAAAAACGCTTTCTTTCGCCAAGACAGTGCGTTTCTCACTGTTACATGCATTTGAATGGGGAACTCGACCGAAACAAAGTATAGGTTTTCATTATGTGAATAACTTGGAAATCTTAGTTCAAACAGCTGCAAAACCTGTTTTCCCAGCACGGAGACCTTGAGTTCTATAAGATAAAGCCATAAACATGTGTATCCGAGTCTTCTATCAAAAGTTACAGCTATTTATATGAAGTTGTACAAAAACGCTTTCTTTCGCCAAGACAGTGCGTTTCTCACTGTTACATGCATTTGAATGGGGAACTCGACCGAAACAAAGTATAAGTTTTCATTATGTGAATAACTTGGAAATCTTAGCTCAAACAGCTGCAAAACCTGTTTTCCCAGCACGGAGACCTTGAGTTCTATAAGATAAAGCCATAAACATGTGTATCCGAGTCTTCTATCAAAAGTTACAGCTATTTCTATGAAGTTGTACAAAAACGCTTTCTTTCGCCAAGACAGTGCGTTTCTCACTGTTACATGCATTTTGAATGGGGAACTCGACCGAAACAAAGTATAAGTTTTCATTATGTGAATAACTTGGAAATCTTAGCTCAAACAGCTGCAAAACCTGTTTTCCCAGCACGTAGACCTTGAGTTCTATAAGATAAAGCCATAAACATGTTTGTCTGAGTCTTCTATCAAAAGTTACAGCTATTTATATGAAGTTGTACAAAAACGCTTTCTTTCGCCAAGACAGTGCGTTTCTCACTGCATGCATTTGAATGGGGAACTCGACCGAAACAAAGTATAAGTTTTCATTATGTGAATAACTTGGAAATCTTAGCTCAAACAGCTGCAAAACCTGTTTTCCCAGCACGGAGACCTTGAGTTCTATAAGATAAAGCCATAAACATGTTTATCTGAGTCTTCTATCAAAAGTTACAGCTATTTATATGAAGTTGTACAAAAACGCTTTCTTTCGCCAAGACAGTGCGTTTCTCACTGTTACATGCATTTGAATGGGGAACTCGACCGAAACAAAGTATAGGTTTTCATTATGTGAATAACTTGGAAATCTTAGCTCAAACAGCTGCAAAACCTGTTTGCCCAGCACGGAGACCTTGAGTTCTATAAGATAAAGCCATAAACATGTGTATCCGAGTCTTCTATCAAAAGTTACAGCTATTTATATGAAGTTGTACAAAAACGCTTTCTTTCGCCAAGACAGTGCGTTTCTCACTGTTACATGCATTTGAATGGGGAACTCGACCGAAACAAAGTATAAGTTTTCATTATGTGAATAACTTGGAAATCTTAGCTCAAACAGCTGCAAAACCTGTTTGCCCAGCACGGAGACCTTGAGTTCTATAAGATAAAGCCATAAACATGTGTATCCGAGTCTTCTATCAAAAGTTACAGCTATTTATATGAAGTTGTACAAAAACGCTTTCTTTCGCCAAGACAGTGCGTTTCTCACTGTTACATGCATTTGAATGGGGAACTCGACCGAAACAAAGTATAAGTTTTCATTATGTGAATAACTTGGAAATCTTAGCTCAAACAGCTGCAAAACCTGTTTTCCCAGCACGGAGACCTTGAGTTCTATAATATAAGGCCATAAACATGTTTGTCCTAGTCTTCTATCAAAAGTTACAGCTATTTATATGAAGTTGTACAAAAACGCTTTCTTTCGCCAAGACAGTGCGTTTCTCACTGCATGCATTTGAATGGGGAACTCGACCGAAACAAAGTATAAGTTTTCATTATGTGAATAACTTGGAAATCTTAGCTCAAACAGCTGCAAAACCTGTTTTCCCAGCACGGAGACCTTGAGTTCTATAAGATAAAGCCATAAACATGTTTATCTGAGTCTTCTATCAAAAGTTACAGCTATTTATATGAAGTTGTACAAAAACGCTTTCTTTCGCCAAGACAGTGCGTTTCTCACTGTTACATGCATTTGAATGGGGAACTCGACCGAAACAAAGTATAGGTTTTCATTATGTGAATAACTTGGAAATCTTAGCTCAAACAGCTGCAAAACCTGTTTGCCCAGCACGGAGACCTTGAGTTCTATAAGATAAAGCCATAAACATGTGTATCCGAGTCTTCTATCAAAAGTTACAGCTATTTATATGAAGTTGTACAAAAACGCTTTCTTTCGCCAAGACAGTGCGTTTCTCACTGTTACATGCATTTGAATGGGGAACTCGACCGAAACAAAGTATAAGTTTTCATTATGTGAATAACTTGGAAATCTTAGCTCAAACAGCTGCAAAACCTGTTTGCCCAGCACGGAGACCTTGAGTTCTATAAGATAAAGCCATAAACATGTGTATCCGAGTCTTCTATCAAAAGTTACAGCTATTTATATGAAGTTGTACAAAAACGCTTTCTTTCGCCAAGACAGTGCGTTTCTCACTGTTACATGCATTTGAATGGGGAACTCGACCGAAACAAAGTATAAGTTTTCATTATGTGAATAACTTGGAAATCTTAGCTCAAACAGCTGCAAAACCTGTTTTCCCAGCACGGAGACCTTGAGTTCTATAATATAAGGCCATAAACATGTTTGTCCTAGTCTTCTATCAAAAGTTACAGCTATTTATATGAAGTTGTACAAAAACGCTTTCTTTCGCCAAGACAGTGCGTTTCTCACTGTTACATGCATTTGAAGTGGGAACTCGACCGAAACAAAGTATAGGTTTTCATTATGTGAATAACTTGGAAATCTTAGCTCAAACAGCTGCAAAACCTGTTTGCCCAGCACAGAGACCTTGAGTTCTATAAGATAAAGCCATAAACATGTGTATCCGAGTCTTCTATCAAAAGTTACAGCTATTTATATGAAGTTGTACAAAAACGCTTTCTTTCGCCAAGACAGTGCGTTTCTCACTGTTACATGCATTTGAATGGGGAACTCGACCGAAACAAAGTATAGGTTTTCATTATGTGAATAACTTGGAAATCTTAGCTCAAACAGCTGCAAAACCTATTTGCCCTGCACGGAGACCTTGAGTTCTATAAGATAAAGCCATAAACATGTGTATCCGAGTCTTCTATCAAAAGGTACAGCTATTTATATGAAGTTGTACAAAAACGCTTTCTTTCGCCAAGACAGTGCGTTTCTGCCTGTTACATGCATTTGAATGGGGAACTCGACCGAAACAAAGTATAGGTTTTCATTATGTGAATAACTTGGAAATCTTAGCTCAAACAGCTGCAAAACCTATTTACCCAGCACGGAGACCTTGAGTTCTATAAGATAAAGCCATAAACATGTGTATCAAAGTCTACTATCAAAAGTTACAGCTATTTCTATGAAGTTGTACAAAAACGCTTTCTTTCGCCAAGACAGTGCGTTTCTGCCTGTTACATGCATTTGAATGGGGAACTCGACCGAAACAAAGTATAGGTTTTCATTATGTGAATAACTTGGAAATCTTAGCTCAAAGAGCTGCAAAACCTGTTTACCCAGCACGGAGACCTTGAGTTTTATAAGATAAAGCCACAAACATGTGTATCCGAGTCTTCTATCAAAAGTTACAGCTATTTATATGAAGTTGTACAAAAACGCTTTCTTTCGCCAAGACAGTGCGTTTCTCACTGTTACATGCATTTGAATGGGGAACTCGACCGAAACAAAGTATAAGTTTTCATTATGTGAATAACTTGGAAATCTTAGCTCAAACAGCTGCAAAACCTGTTTGCCCAGCACGGAGACCTTGAGTTCTATAAGATAAAGCCATAAACATGTGTATCCGAGTCTTCTATCAAAAGTTACAGCTATTTATATGAAGTTGTACAAAAACGCTTTCTTTCGCCAAGACAGTGCGTTTCTCACTGTTACATGCATTTGAATGGGGAACTCGACCGAAACAAAGTATAAGTTTTCATTATGTGAATAACTTGGAAATCTTAGCTCAAACAGCTGCAAAACCTGTTTGCCCAGCACGGAGACCTTGAGTTCTATAAGATAAAGCCATAAACATGTGTATCAAAGTCTTCTACCAAAAGTTACAGCTATTTATATGAAGTTGTACAAAAACGCTTTCTTTCGCCAAGACAGTGCGTTTCTCACTGTTACATGCATTTGAATGGGGAACTCGACCGAAACAAAGTATAGGTTTTCATTATGTGAATAACTTGGAAATCTTAGCTCAAACAGCTGCAAAACCTGTTTTCCCAGCACGGGAACCTTGAGTTCTATAATATAAGGCCATAAACATGTTTGTCTGAGTGTTCTATCAAAAGTTACAGCTATTTATATGAAGTTGTACAAAAACGCTTTCTTTCGCCAAGACAGTGCGTTTCTCACTGTTACATGCATTTGAATGGGGAACTCGACCGAAACAAAGTATAAGTTTTCATTATGTGAATAACTTGGAAATCTTAGCTCAAACAGCTGCAAAACCTGTTTGCCCAGCACGGAGACCTTGAGTTCTATAAGATAAAGCCATAAACATGTGTATCCGAGTCTTCTATCAAAAGTTACAGCTATTTATATGAAGTTGTACAAAAACGCTTTCTTTCGCCAAGACAGTGCGTTTCTCACTGTTACATGCATTTGAATGGGGAACTCGACCGAAACAAAGTATAGGTTTTCATTATGTGAATAACTTGGAAATCTTAGCTCAAACAGCTGCAAAACCTATTTGCCCAGCACGGAGACCTTGAGTTCTATAAGATAAAGCCATAAACATGTGTATCCGAGTCTTCTATCAAAAGTTACAGCTATTTATATGAAGTTGTACAAAAACGCTTTCTTTCGCCAAGACAGTGCGTTTCTCACTGTTACATGCATTTGAATGGGGGAACTCGACCGAAACAAAGTATAGGTTTTCATTATGTGAATAACTTGGAAATCTTAGCTCAAACAGCTGCAAAACCTGTTTGCCCAGCACGGAGACCTTGAGTTCTATAAGATAAAGCCATAAACATGTGTATCAAAGTCTTCTATCAAAAGTTACAGCTATTTATATGAAGTTGTACAAAAACGCTTTCTTTCGCCAAGACAGTGCGTTTCTCACTGTTACATGCATTTGAATGGGGAACTCGACCGAAACAAAGTATAAGTTTTCATTATGTGAATAACTTGGAAATCTTAGCTCAAACAGCTGCAAAACCTGTTTGCCCAGCACGGAGACCTTGAGTTCTATAAGATAAAGCCATAAACATGTGTATCAAAGTCTTCTATCAAAAGTTACAGCTATTTATATGAAGTTGTACAAAAACGCTTTCTTTCGCCAAGACAGTGCGTTTCTCACTGTTACATGCATTTGAATGGGGAACTCGACCGAAACAAAGTATAAGTTTTCATTATGTGAATAACTTGGAAATCTTAGCTCAAACAGCTGCAAAACCTGTTTGCCCAGCACGGAGACCTTGAGTTCTATAAGATAAAGCCATAAACATGTGTATCCGAGTCTTCTACCAAAAGTTACAGCTATTTATATGAAGTTGTACAAAAACGCTTTCTTTCGCCAAGACAGTGCGTTTCTCACTGTTACATGCATTTGAATGGGGAACTCGACCGAAACAAAGTATAGGTTTTCATTATGTGAATAACTTGGAAATCTTAGCTCAAACAGCTGCAAAACCTGTTTTCCCAGCACGGGAACCTTGAGTTCTATAATATAAGGCCATAAACATGTTTGTCTGAGTGTTCTATCAAAAGTTACAGCTATTTATATGAAGTTGTACAAAAACGCTTTCTTTCGCCAAGACAGTGCGTTTCTCACTGTTACATGCATTTGAATGGGGAACTCGACCGAAACAAAGTATAAGTTTTCATTATGTGAATAACTTGGAAATCTTAGCTCAAACAGCTGCAAAACCTGTTTGCCCAGCACGGAGACCTTGAGTTCTATAAGATAAAGCCATAAACATGTGTATCAAAGTCTTCTACCAAAAGTTACAGCTATTTATATGAAGTTGTACAAAAACGCTTTCTTTCGCCAAGACAGTGCGTTTCTCACTGTTACATGCATTTGAATGGGGAACTCGACCGAAACAAAGTATAGGTTTTCATTATGTGAATAACTTGGAAATCTTAGCTCAAACAGCTGCAAAACCTGTTTTCCCAGCACGGGAACCTTGAGTTCTATAATATAAGGCCATAAACATGTTTGTCTGAGTGTTCTATCAAAAGTTACAGCTATTTATATGAAGTTGTACAAAAACGCTTTCTTTCGCCAAGACAGTGCGTTTCTCACTGTTACATGCATTTGAATGGGGAACTCGACCGAAACAAAGTATAAGTTTTCATTATGTGAATAACTTGGAAATCTTAGCTCAAACAGCTGCAAAACCTGTTTGCCCAGCACGGAGACCTTGAGTTCTATAAGATAAAGCCATAAACATGTGTATCCGAGTCTTCTATCAAAAGTTACAGCTATTTATATGAAGTTGTACAAAAACGCTTTCTTTCGCCAAGACAGTGCGTTTCTCACTGTTACATGCATTTGAATGGGGAACTCGACCGAAACAAAGTATAGGTTTTCATTATGTGAATAACTTGGAAATCTTAGCTCAAACAGCTGCAAAACCTATTTGCCCAGCACGGAGACCTTGAGTTCTATAAGATAAAGCCATAAACATGTGTATCCGAGTCTTCTATCAAAAGTTACAGCTATTTATATGAAGTTGTACAAAAACGCTTTCTTTCGCCAAGACAGTGCGTTTCTCACTGTTACATGCATTTGAATGGGGGAACTCGACCGAAACAAAGTATAGGTTTTCATTATGTGAATAACTTGGAAATCTTAGCTCAAACAGCTGCAAAACCTGTTTGCCCAGCACGGAGACCTTGAGTTCTATAAGATAAAGCCATAAACATGTGTATCAAAGTCTTCTATCAAAAGTTACAGCTATTTATATGAAGTTGTACAAAAACGCTTTCTTTCGCCAAGACAGTGCGTTTCTCACTGTTACATGCATTTGAATGGGGAACTCGACCGAAACAAAGTATAAGTTTTCATTATGTGAATAACTTGGAAATCTTAGCTCAAACAGCTGCAAAACCTGTTTGCCCAGCACGGAGACCTTGAGTTCTATAAGATAAAGCCATAAACATGTGTATCAAAGTCTTCTATCAAAAGTTACAGCTATTTATATGAAGTTGTACAAAAACGCTTTCTTTCGCCAAGACAGTGCGTTTCTGCCTGTTACATGCATTTGAATGGGGAACTCGACCGAAACAAAGTATAGGTTTTCATTATGTGAATAACTTGGAAATCTTAGCTCAAACAGCTGCAAAACCTGTTTGCCCAGCACGGAGACCTTGAGTTCTAAAAGATAAAGCCATAAACATGTGTATCCGAGTCTTCTATCAAAAGTTACAGCTATTTATATGAAGTTGTACAAAAACGCTTTCTTTCGCCAAGACAGTGCGTTTCTCACTGTTACATGCATTTGAATGGGGAACTCGACCGAAACAAAGTATAGGTTTTCATTATGTGAATAACTTGGAAATCTTAGCTCAAACAGCTGCAAAACCTGTTTGCCCAGCACGGAGACCTTGAGTTCTATAAGATAAAGCCATAAACATGTTTGTCTGAGTCTTCTATCAAAAGTTACAGCTATTTATATGAAGTTGTACAAAAACGCTTTCTTTCGCCAAGACAGTGCGTTTCTCACTGTTACATGCATTTGAAGTGGGAACTCGACCAAAACAAAGTATAAGTTTTTATTATGTGAATAACTTGGAAATCTTAGCTCAAACAGCTGCAAAACCTGTTTGCCCAGCACGGAGACCTTGAGTTCTATAAGATAAAGCCATAAACATGTGTATCCGAGTCTTCTATCAAAAGTTACAGCTATTTATATGAAGTTGTACAAAAACGCTTTCTTTCGCCAAGACAGTGCGTTTCTCACTGTTACATGCATTTGAATGGGGAACTCGACCGAAACAAAGTATAGGTTTTCATTATGTGAATAACTTGGAAATCTTAGCTCAAACAGCTGCAAAACCTATTTGCCCAGCACGGAGACCTTGAGTTCTATAAGATAAAGCCATAAACATGTGTATCCGAGTCTTCTATCAAAAGTTACAGCTATTTATATGAAGTTGTACAAAAACGCTTTCTTTCGCCAAGACAGTGCGTTTCTCACTGTTACATGCATTTGAATGGGGGAACTCCACCGAAACAAAGTATAGGTTTTCATTATGTGAATAACTTGGAAATCTTAGCTCAAACAGCTGCAAAACCTGTTTGCCCAGCACGGAGACCTTGAGTTCTATAAGATAAAGCCATAAACATGTGTATCAAAGTCTTCTATCAAAAGTTACAGCTATTTATATGAAGTTGTACAAAAACGCTTTCTTTCGCCAAGACAGTGCGTTTCTCACTGTTACATGCATTTGAATGGGGAACTCGACCGAAACAAAGTATAAGTTTTCATTATGTGAATAACTTGGAAATCTTAGCTCAAACAGCTGCAAAACCTGTTTGCCCAGCACGGAGACCTTGAGTTCTATAAGATAAAGCCATAAACATGTGTATCAAAGTCTTCTATCAAAAGTTACAGCTATTTATATGAAGTTGTACAAAAACGCTTTCTTTCGCCAAGACAGTGCGTTTCTGCCTGTTACATGCATTTGAATGGGGAACTCGACCGAAACAAAGTATAGGTTTTCATTATGTGAATAACTTGGAAATCTTAGCTCAAACAGCTGCAAAACCTATTTGCCCAGCACGGAGACCTTGAGTTTTATAAGATAAAGCCACAAACATGTGTATCCGAGTCTTCTATCAAAAGTTACAGCTATTTATATGAAGTTGTACAAAAACGCTTTCTTTCGCCAAGACAGTGCGTTTCTCACTGTTACATGCATTTGAATGGGGAACTTGACCGAAACAAAGTATAAGTTTTCATTATGTGAATAACTTGGAAATCTTAGCTCAAACAGCTGCAAAACCTGTTTGCCCAGCACGGAGACCTTGAGTTCTATAAGATAAAGCCATAAACATGTGTATCCGAGTCTTCTATCAAAAGTTACAGCTATTTATATGAAGTTGTACAAAAACGCTTTCTTTCGCCAAGACAGTGCGTTTCTCACTGTTACATGCATTTGAATGGGGAACTCGACCGAAACAAAGTATAAGTTTTCATTATGTGAATAACTTGGAAATCTTAGCTCAAACAGCTGCAAAACCTGTTTGCCCAGCACGGAGACCTTGAGTTCTATAAGATAAAGCCATAAACATGTGTATCAAAGTCTTCTATCAAAAGTTACAGCTATTTATATGAAGTTGTACAAAAACGCTTTCTTTCGCCAAGACAGTGCGTTTCTGCCTGTTACATGCATTTGAATGGGGAACTCGACCGAAACAAAGTATAGGTTTTCATTATGTGAATAACTTGGAAATCTTAGCTCAAACAGCTGCAAAACCTATTTGCCCAGCACGGAGACCTTGAGTTCTATAAGATAAAGCCACAAACATGTGTATCCGAGTCTTCTATCAAAAGTTACAGCTATTTATATGAAGTTGTACAAAAACGCTTTCTTTCGCCAAGACAGTGCGTTTCTCACTGTTACATGCATTTGAATGGGGAACTTGACCGAAACAAAGTATAAGTTTTCATTATGTGAATAACTTGGAAATCTTAGCTCAAACAGCTGCAAAACCTGTTTGCCCAGCACGGAGACCTTGAGTTCTATAAGATAAAGCCATAAACATGTGTATCCGAGTCTTCTATCAAAAGTTACAGCTATTTATATGAAGTTGTACAAAAACGCTTTCTTTCGCCAAGACAGTGCGTTTCTCACTGTTACATGCATTTGAATGGGGAACTCGACCGAAACAAAGTATAAGTTTTCATTATGTGAATAACTTGGAAATCTTAGCTCAAACAGCTGCAAAACCTGTTTTCCCAGCACGGGAACCTTGAGTTCTATAATATAAGGCCATAAACATGTTTGTCTGAGTCTTCTATCAAAAGTTACAGCTATTTATATGAAGTTGTACAAAAACGCTTTCTTTCGCCAAGACAGTGCGTTTCTCACTGTTACATGCATTTGAAGTGGGAACTCGACCAAAACAAAGTATAAGTTTTTATTATGTGAATAACTTGGAAATCTTAGCTCAAACAGCTGCAAAACCTGTTTGCCCAGCACGGAGACCTTGAGTTCTATAAGATAAAGCCATAAACATGTGTATCCGAGTCTTCTATCAAAAGTTACAGCTATTTATATGAAGTTGTACAAAAACGCTTTCTTTCGCCAAGACAGTGCGTTTCTCACTGTTACATGCATTTGAATGGGGAACTCGACCGAAACAAAGTATAGGTTTTCATTATGTGAATAACTTGGAAATCTTAGCTCAAACAGCTGCAAAACCTATTTGCCCAGCACGGAGACCTTGAGTTCTATAAGATAAAGCCATAAACATGTGTATCCGAGTCTTCTATCAAAAGTTACAGCTATTTATATGAAGTTGTACAAAAACGCTTTCTTTCGCCAAGACAGTGCGTTTCTCACTGTTACATGCATTTGAATGGGGAACTCGACCGAAACAAAGTATAGGTTTTCATTATGTGAATAACTTGGAAATCTTAGCTCAAACAGCTGCAAAACCTATTTGCCCAGCACGGAGACCTTGAGTTCTATAAGATAAAGCCATAAACATGTGTATCCGAGTCTTCTATCAAAAGTTACAGCTATTTATATGAAGTTGTACAAAAACGCTTTCTTTCGCCAAGACAGTGCGTTTCTCACTGTTACATGCATTTGAATGGGGGAACTCGACCGAAACAAAGTATAGGTTTTCATTATGTGAATAACTTGGAAATCTTAGCTCAAACAGCTGCAAAACCTGTTTGCCCAGCACGGAGACCTTGAGTTCTATAAGATAAAGCCATAAACATGTGTATCAAAGTCTTCTATCAAAAGTTACAGCTATTTATATGAAGTTGTACAAAAACGCTTTCTTTCGCCAAGACAGTGCGTTTCTCACTGTTACATGCATTTGAATGGGGAACTCGACCGAAACAAAGTATAAGTTTTCATTATGTGAATAACTTGGAAATCTTAGCTCAAACAGCTGCAAAACCTGTTTGCCCAGCACGGAGACCTTGAGTTCTATAAGATAAAGCCATAAACATGTGTATCAAAGTCTTCTATCAAAAGTTACAGCTATTTATATGAAGTTGTACAAAAACGCTTTCTTTCGCCAAGACAGTGCGTTTCTCACTGTTACATGCATTTGAATGGGGAACTCGACCGAAACAAAGTATAAGTTTTCATTATGTGAATAACTTGGAAATCTTAGCTCAAACAGCTGCAAAACCTGTTTGCCCAGCACGGAGACCTTGAGTTCTATAAGATAAAGCCATAAACATGTGTATCCGAGTCTTCTATCAAAAGTTACAGCTATTTATATGAAGTTGTACAAAAACGCTTTCTTTCGCCAAGACAGTGCGTTTCTCACTGTTACATGCATTTGAATGGGGAACTCGACCGAAACAAAGTATAAGTTTTCATTATGTGAATAACTTGGAAATCTTAGCTCAAACAGCTGCAAAACCTGTTTGCCCAGCACGGAGACCTTGAGTTCTATAAGATAAAGCCATAAACATGTGTATCAAAGTCTTCTACCAAAAGTTACAGCTATTTATATGAAGTTGTACAAAAACGCTTTCTTTCGCCAAGACAGTGCGTTTCTCACTGTTACATGCATTTGAATGGGGAACTCGACCGAAACAAAGTATAGGTTTTCATTATGTGAATAACTTGGAAATCTTAGCTCAAACAGCTGCAAAACCTGTTTTCCCAGCACGGGAACCTTGAGTTCTATAATATAAGGCCATAAACATGTTTGTCTGAGTGTTCTATCAAAAGTTACAGCTATTTATATGAAGTTGTACAAAAACGCTTTCTTTCGCCAAGACAGTGCGTTTCTCACTGTTACATGCATTTGAATGGGGAACTCGACCGAAACAAAGTATAAGTTTTCATTATGTGAATAACTTGGAAATCTTAGCTCAAACAGCTGCAAAACCTGTTTGCCCAGCACGGAGACCTTGAGTTCTATAAGATAAAGCCATAAACATGTGTATCCGAGTCTTCTATCAAAAGTTACAGCTATTTATATGAAGTTGTACAAAAACGCTTTCTTTCGCCAAGACAGTGCGTTTCTCACTGTTACATGCATTTGAATGGGGAACTCGACCGAAACAAAGTATAGGTTTTCATTATGTGAATAACTTGGAAATCTTAGCTCAAACAGCTGCAAAACCTATTTGCCCAGCACGGAGACCTTGAGTTCTATAAGATAAAGCCATAAACATGTGTATCCGAGTCTTCTATCAAAAGTTACAGCTATTTATATGAAGTTGTACAAAAACGCTTTCTTTCGCCAAGACAGTGCGTTTCTCACTGTTACATGCATTTGAATGGGGGAACTCGACCGAAACAAAGTATAGGTTTTCATTATGTGAATAACTTGGAAATCTTAGCTCAAACAGCTGCAAAACCTGTTTGCCCAGCACGGAGACCTTGAGTTCTATAAGATAAAGCCATAAACATGTGTATCAAAGTCTTCTATCAAAAGTTACAGCTATTTATATGAAGTTGTACAAAAACGCTTTCTTTCGCCAAGACAGTGCGTTTCTCACTGTTACATGCATTTGAATGGGGAACTCGACCGAAACAAAGTATAGGTTTTCATTATGTGAATAACTTGGAAATCTTAGCTCAAACAGCTGCAAAACCTATTTGCCCAGCACGGAGACCTTGAGTTTTATAAGATAAAGCCACAAACATGTGTATCCGAGTCTTCTATCAAAAGTTACAGCTATTTATATGAAGTTGTACAAAAACGCTTTCTTTCGCCAAGACAGTGCGTTTCTCACTGTTACATGCATTTGAATGGGGAACTTGACCGAAACAAAGTATAAGTTTTCATTATGTGAATAACTTGGAAATCTTAGCTCAAACAGCTGCAAAACCTGTTTGCCCAGCACGGAGACCTTGAGTTCTATAAGATAAAGCCATAAACATGTGTATCCGAGTCTTCTATCAAAAGTTACAGCTATTTATATGAAGTTGTACAAAAACGCTTTCTTTCGCCAAGACAGTGCGTTTCTCACTGTTACATGCATTTGAATGGGGAACTCGACCGAAACAAAGTATAGGTTTTCATTATGTGAATAACTTGGAAATCTTAGCTCAAACAGCTGCAAAACCTGTTTGCCCAGCACGGAGACCTTGAGTTCTATAAGATAAAGCCATAAACATGTTTGTCTGAGTCTTCTATCAAAAGTTACAGCTATTTATATGAAGTTGTACAAAAACGCTTTCTTTCGCCAAGACAGTGCGTTTCTCACTGTTACATGCATTTGAATGGGGAACTCGACCGAAACAAAGTATAAGTTTTCATTATGTGAATAACTTGGAAATCTTAGCTCAAACAGCTGCAAAACCTGTTTTCCCAGCACGGGAACCTTGAGTTCTATAATATAAGGCCATAAACATGTTTGTCTGAGTCTTCTATCAAAAGTTACAGCTATTTATATGAAGTTGTACAAAAACGCTTTCTTTCGCCAAGACAGTGCGTTTCTCACTGTTACATGCATTTGAAGTGGGAACTCGACCAAAACAAAGTATAAGTTTTTATTATGTGAATAACTTGGAAATCTTAGCTCAAACAGCTGCAAAACCTGTTTGCCCAGCACGGAGACCTTGAGTTCTATAAGATAAAGCCATAAACATGTGTATCCGAGTCTTCTATCAAAAGTTACAGCTATTTATATGAAGTTGTACAAAAACGCTTTCTTTCGCCAAGACAGTGCGTTTCTCACTGTTACATGCATTTGAATGGGGAACTCGACCGAAACAAAGTATAGGTTTTCATTATGTGAATAACTTGGAAATCTTAGCTCAAACAGCTGCAAAACCTATTTGCCCAGCACGGAGACCTTGAGTTCTATAAGATAAAGCCATAAACATGTGTATCCGAGTCTTCTATCAAAAGTTACAGCTATTTCTATGAAGTTGTACAAAAACGCTTTCTTTCGCCAAGACAGTGCGTTTCTCACTGTTACATGCATTTGAATGGGGGAACTCCACCGAAACAAAGTATAGGTTTTCATTATGTGAATAACTTGGAAATCTTAGCTCAAACAGCTGCAAAACCTGTTTGCCCAGCACGGAGACCTTGAGTTCTATAAGATAAAGCCATAAACATGTGTATCAAAGTCTTCTATCAAAAGTTACAGCTATTTATATGAAGTTGTACAAAAACGCTTTCTTTCGCCAAGACAGTGCGTTTCTCACTGTTACATGCATTTGAATGGGGAACTCGACCGAAACAAAGTATAAGTTTTCATTATGTGAATAACTTGGAAATCTTAGCTCAAACAGCTGCAAAACCTGTTTGCCCAGCACGGAGACCTTGAGTTCTATAAGATAAAGCCATAAACATGTGTATCAAAGTCTTCTATCAAAAGTTACAGCTATTTATATGAAGTTGTACAAAAACGCTTTCTTTCGCCAAGACAGTGCGTTTCTGCCTGTTACATGCATTTGAATGGGGAACTCGACCGAAACAAAGTATAGGTTTTCATTATGTGAATAACTTGGAAATCTTAGCTCAAACAGCTGCAAAACCTATTTGCCCAGCACGGAGACCTTGAGTTTTATAAGATAAAGCCACAAACATGTGTATCCGAGTCTTCTATCAAAAGTTACAGCTATTTCTATGAAGTTGTACAAAAACGCTTTCTTTCGCCAAGACAGTGCGTTTCTCACTGTTACATGCATTTGAATGGGGAACTTGACCGAAACAAAGTATAAGTTTTCATTATGTGAATAACTTGGAAATCTTAGCTCAAACAGCTGCAAAACCTGTTTGCCCAGCACGGAGACCTTGAGTTCTATAAGATAAAGCCATAAACATGTGTATCCGAGTCTTCTATCAAAAGTTACAGCTATTTATATGAAGTTGTACAAAAACGCTTTCTTTCGCCAAGACAGTGCGTTTCTCACTGTTACATGCATTTGAATGGGGAACTCGACCGAAACAAAGTATAAGTTTTCATTATGTGAATAACTTGGAAATCTTAGCTCAAACAGCTGCAAAACCTGTTTGCCCAGCACGGAGACCTTGAGTTCTATAAGATAAAGCCATAAACATGTGTATCAAAGTCTTCTATCAAAAGTTACAGCTATTTATATGAAGTTGTACAAAAACGCTTTCTTTCGCCAAGACAGTGCGTTTCTGCCTGTTACATGCATTTGAATGGGGAACTCGACCGAAACAAAGTATAGGTTTTCATTATGTGAATAACTTGGAAATCTTAGCTCAAACAGCTGCAAAACCTATTTGCCCCGCACGGAGACCTTGAGTTCTATAAGATAAAGCCACAAACATGTGTATCCGAGTCTTCTATCAAAAGTTACAGCTATTTATATGAAGTTGTACAAAAACGCTTTCTTTCGCCAAGACAGTGCGTTTCTCACTGTTACATGCATTTGAATGGGGAACTTGACCGAAACAAAGTATAAGTTTTCATTATGTGAATAACTTGGAAATCTTAGCTCAAACAGCTGCAAAACCTGTTTGCCCAGCACGGAGACCTTGAGTTCTATAAGATAAAGCCATAAACATGTGTATCCGAGTCTTCTATCAAAAGTTACAGCTATTTATATGAAGTTGTACAAAAACGCTTTCTTTCGCCAAGACAGTGCGTTTCTCACTGTTACATGCATTTGAATGGGGAACTCGACCGAAACAAAGTATAGGTTTTCATTATGTGAATAACTTGGAAATCTTAGCTCAAACAGCTGCAAAACCTGTTTGCCCAGCACGGAGACCTTGAGTTCTATAAGATAAAGCCATAAACATGTTTGTCTGAGTCTTCTATCAAAAGTTACAGCTATTTATATGAAGTTGTACAAAAACGCTTTCTTTCGCCAAGACAGTGCGTTTCTCACTGTTACATGCATTTGAATGGGGAACTCGACCGAAACAAAGTATAAGTTTTCATTATGTGAATAACTTGGAAATCTTAGCTCAAACAGCTGCAAAACCTGTTTTCCCAGCACGGGAACCTTGAGTTCTATAATATAAGGCCATAAACATGTTTGTCTGAGTCTTCTATCAAAAGTTACAGCTATTTATATGAAGTTGTACAAAAACGCTTTCTTTCGCCAAGACAGTGCGTTTCTCACTGTTACATGCATTTGAAGTGGGAACTCGACCAAAACAAAGTATAAGTTTTTATTATGTGAATAACTTGGAAATCTTAGCTCAAACAGCTGCAAAACCTGTTTTCCCAGCACGGAGACCTTGAGTTCTATAAGATAAAGCCATAAACATGTGTATCCGAGTCTTCTATCAAAAGTTACAGCTATTTATATGAAGTTGTACAAAAACGCTTTCTTTCGCCAAGACAGTGCGTTTCTCACTGTTACATGCATTTGAATGGGGAACTCGACCGAAACAAAGTATAGGTTTTCATTATGTGAATAACTTGGAAATCTTAGCTCAAACAGCTGCAAAACCTATTTGCCCAGCACGGAGACCTTGAGTTCTATAAGATAAAGCCATAAACATGTGTATCCGAGTCTTCTATCAAAAGTTACAGCTATTTATATGAAGTTGTACAAAAACGCTTTCTTTCGCCAAGACAGTGCGTTTCTCACTGTTACATGCATTTGAATGGGGGAACTCCACCGAAACAAAGTATAGGTTTTCATTATGTGAATAACTTGGAAATCTTAGCTCAAACAGCTGCAAAACCTGTTTGCCCAGCACGGAGACCTTGAGTTCTATAAGATAAAGCCATAAACATGTGTATCAAAGTCTTCTATCAAAAGTTACAGCTATTTATATGAAGTTGTACAAAAACGCTTTCTTTCGCCAAGACAGTGCGTTTCTCACTGTTACATGCATTTGAATGGGGAACTCGACCGAAACAAAGTATAAGTTTTCATTATGTGAATAACTTGGAAATCTTAGCTCAAACAGCTGCAAAACCTGTTTGCCCAGCACGGAGACCTTGAGTTCTATAAGATAAAGCCATAAACATGTGTATCAAAGTCTTCTATCAAAAGTTACAGCTATTTATATGAAGTTGTACAAAAACGCTTTCTTTCGCCAAGACAGTGCGTTTCTGCCTGTTACATGCATTTGAATGGGGAACTCGACCGAAACAAAGTATAGGTTTTCATTATGTGAATAACTTGGAAATCTTAGCTCAAACAGCTGCAAAACCTATTTGCCCAGCACGGAGACCTTGAGTTTTATAAGATAAAGCCACAAACATGTGTATCCGAGTCTTCTATCAAAAGTTACAGCTATTTATATGAAGTTGTACAAAAACGCTTTCTTTCGCCAAGACAGTGCGTTTCTCACTGTTACATGCATTTGAATGGGGAACTTGACCGAAACAAAGTATAAGTTTTCATTATGTGAATAACTTGGAAATCTTAGCTCAAACAGCTGCAAAACCTGTTTGCCCAGCACGGAGACCTTGAGTTCTATAAGATAAAGCCATAAACATGTGTATCCGAGTCTTCTATCAAAAGTTACAGCTATTTATATGAAGTTGTACAAAAACGCTTTCTTTCGCCAAGACAGTGCGTTTCTCACTGTTACATGCATTTGAATGGGGAACTCGACCGAAACAAAGTATAGGTTTTCATTATGTGAATAACTTGGAAATCTTAGCTCAAACAGCTGCAAAACCTGTTTGCCCAGCACGGAGACCTTGAGTTCTATAAGATAAAGCCATAAACATGTTTGTCTGAGTCTTCTATCAAAAGTTACAGCTATTCATATGAAGTTGTACAAAAACGCTTTCTTTCGCCAAGACAGTGCGTTTCTCACTGTTACATGCATTTGAATGGGGAACTCGACCGAAACAAAGTATAAGTTTTCATTATGTGAATAACTTGGAAATCTTAGCTCAAACAGCTGCAAAACCTGTTTTCCCAGCACGGGAACCTTGAGTTCTATAATATAAGGCCATAAACATGTTTGTCTGAGTCTTCTATCAAAAGTTACAGCTATTTATATGAAGTTGTACAAAAACGCTTTCTTTCGCCAAGACAGTGCGTTTCTCACTGTTACATGCATTTGAAGTGGGAACTCGACCAAAACAAAGTATAAGTTTTTATTATGTGAATAACTTGGAAATCTTAGCTCAAACAGCTGCAAAACCTGTTTGCCCAGCACGGAGACCTTGAGTTCTATAAGATAAAGCCATAAACATGTGTATCCGAGTCTTCTATCAAAAGTTACAGCTATTTATATGAAGTTGTACAAAAACGCTTTCTTTCGCCAAGACAGTGCGTTTCTCACTGTTACATGCATTTGAATGGGGAACTCGACCGAAACAAAGTATAGGTTTTCATTATGTGAATAACTTGGAAATCTTAGCTCAAACAGCTGCAAAACCTATTTGCCCAGCACGGAGACCTTGAGTTCTATAAGATAAAGCCATAAACATGTGTATCCGAGTCTTCTATCAAAAGTTACAGCTATTTATATGAAGTTGTACAAAAACGCTTTCTTTCGCCAAGACAGTGCGTTTCTCACTGTTACATGCATTTGAATGGGGAACTCGACCGAAACAAAGTATAGGTTTTCATTATGTGAATAACTTGGAAATCTTAGCTCAAACAGCTGCAAAACCTATTTGCCCAGCACGGAGACCTTGAGTTCTATAAGATAAAGCCATAAACATGTGTATCCGAGTCTTCTATCAAAAGTTACAGCTATTTATATGAAGTTGTACAAAAACGCTTTCTTTCGCCAAGACAGTGCGTTTCTCACTGTTACATGCATTTGAATGGGGGAACTCGACCGAAACAAAGTATAGGTTTTCATTATGTGAATAACTTGGAAATCTTAGCTCAAACAGCTGCAAAACCTGTTTGCCCAGCACGGAGACCTTGAGTTCTATAAGATAAAGCCATAAACATGTGTATCAAAGTCTTCTATCAAAAGTTACAGCTATTTATATGAAGTTGTACAAAAACGCTTTCTTTCGCCAAGACAGTGCGTTTCTCACTGTTACATGCATTTGAATGGGGAACTCGACCGAAACAAAGTATAAGTTTTCATTATGTGAATAACTTGGAAATCTTAGCTCAAACAGCTGCAAAACCTGTTTGCCCAGCACGGAGACCTTGAGTTCTATAAGATAAAGCCATAAACATGTGTATCAAAGTCTTCTATCAAAAGTTACAGCTATTTATATGAAGTTGTACAAAAACGCTTTCTTTCGCCAAGACAGTGCGTTTCTCACTGTTACATGCATTTGAATGGGGAACTCGACCGAAACAAAGTATAAGTTTTCATTATGTGAATAACTTGGAAATCTTAGCTCAAACAGCTGCAAAACCTGTTTGCCCAGCACGGAGACCTTGAGTTCTATAAGATAAAGCCATAAACATGTGTATCCGAGTCTTCTATCAAAAGTTACAGCTATTTATATGAAGTTGTACAAAAACGCTTTCTTTCGCCAAGACAGTGCGTTTCTCACTGTTACATGCATTTGAATGGGGAACTCGACCGAAACAAAGTATAAGTTTTCATTATGTGAATAACTTGGAAATCTTAGCTCAAACAGCTGCAAAACCTGTTTGCCCAGCACGGAGACCTTGAGTTCTATAAGATAAAGCCATAAACATGTGTATCAAAGTCTTCTACCAAAAGTTACAGCTATTTATATGAAGTTGTACAAAAACGCTTTCTTTCGCCAAGACAGTGCGTTTCTCACTGTTACATGCATTTGAATGGGGAACTCGACCGAAACAAAGTATAGGTTTTCATTATGTGAATAACTTGGAAATCTTAGCTCAAACAGCTGCAAAACCTGTTTTCCCAGCACGGGAACCTTGAGTTCTATAATATAAGGCCATAAACATGTTTGTCTGAGTGTTCTATCAAAAGTTACAGCTATTTATATGAAGTTGTACAAAAACGCTTTCTTTCGCCGAGACAGTGCGTTTCTCACTGTTACATGCATTTGAATGGGGAACTCGACCGAAACAAAGTATAAGTTTTCATTATGTGAATAACTTGGAAATCTTAGCTCAAACAGCTGCAAAACCTGTTTGCCCAGCACGGAGACCTTGAGTTCTATAAGATAAAGCCATAAACATGTGTATCCGAGTCTTCTATCAAAAGTTACAGCTATTTATATGAAGTTGTACAAAAACGCTTTCTTTCGCCAAGACAGTGCGTTTCTCACTGTTACATGCATTTGAATGGGGAACTCGACCGAAACAAAGTATAGGTTTTCATTATGTGAATAACTTGGAAATCTTAGCTCAAACAGCTGCAAAACCTATTTGCCCAGCACGGAGACCTTGAGTTCTATAAGATAAAGCCATAAACATGTGTATCCGAGTCTTCTATCAAAAGTTACAGCTATTTATATGAAGTTGTACAAAAACGCTTTCTTTCGCCAAGACAGTGCGTTTCTCACTGTTACATGCATTTGAATGGGGGAACTCGACCGAAACAAAGTATAGGTTTTCATTATGTGAATAACTTGGAAATCTTAGCTCAAACAGCTGCAAAACCTGTTTGCCCAGCACGGAGACCTTGAGTTCTATAAGATAAAGCCATAAACATGTGTATCAAAGTCTTCTATCAAAAGTTACAGCTATTTATATGAAGTTGTACAAAAACGCTTTCTTTCGCCAAGACAGTGCGTTTCTCACTGTTACATGCATTTGAATGGGGAACTCGACCGAAACAAAGTATAGGTTTTCATTATGTGAATAACTTGGAAATCTTAGCTCAAACAGCTGCAAAACCTATTTGCCCAGCACGGAGACCTTGAGTTTTATAAGATAAAGCCACAAACATGTGTATCCGAGTCTTCTATCAAAAGTTACAGCTATTTATATGAAGTTGTACAAAAACGCTTTCTTTCGCCAAGACAGTGCGTTTCTCACTGTTACATGCATTTGAATGGGGAACTTGACCGAAACAAAGTATAAGTTTTCATTATGTGAATAACTTGGAAATCTTAGCTCAAACAGCTGCAAAACCTGTTTGCCCAGCACGGAGACCTTGAGTTCTATAAGATAAAGCCATAAACATGTGTATCCGAGTCTTCTATCAAAAGTTACAGCTATTTATATGAAGTTGTACAAAAACGCTTTCTTTCGCCAAGACAGTGCGTTTCTCACTGTTACATGCATTTGAATGGGGAACTCGACCGAAACAAAGTATAGGTTTTCATTATGTGAATAACTTGGAAATCTTAGCTCAAACAGCTGCAAAACCTGTTTGCCCAGCACGGAGACCTTGAGTTCTATAAGATAAAGCCATAAACATGTTTGTCTGAGTCTTCTATCAAAAGTTACAGCTATTTATATGAAGTTGTACAAAAACGCTTTCTTTCGCCAAGACAGTGCGTTTCTCACTGTTACATGCATTTGAATGGGGAACTCGACCGAAACAAAGTATAAGTTTTCATTATGTGAATAACTTGGAAATCTTAGCTCAAACAGCTGCAAAACCTGTTTTCCCAGCACGGGAACCTTGAGTTCTATAATATAAGGCCATAAACATGTTTGTCTGAGTCTTCTATCAAAAGTTACAGCTATTTATATGAAGTTGTACAAAAACGCTTTCTTTCGCCAAGACAGTGCGTTTCTCACTGTTACATGCATTTGAAGTGGGAACTCGACCAAAACAAAGTATAAGTTTTTATTATGTGAATAACTTGGAAATCTTAGCTCAAACAGCTGCAAAACCTGTTTGCCCAGCACGGAGACCTTGAGTTCTATAAGATAAAGCCATAAACATGTGTATCCGAGTCTTCTATCAAAAGTTACAGCTATTTATATGAAGTTGTACAAAAACGCTTTCTTTCGCCAAGACAGTGCGTTTCTCACTGTTACATGCATTTGAATGGGGAACTCGACCGAAACAAAGTATAGGTTTTCATTATGTGAATAACTTGGAAATCTTAGCTCAAACAGCTGCAAAACCTATTTGCCCAGCACGGAGACCTTGAGTTCTATAAGATAAAGCCATAAACATGTGTATCCGAGTCTTCTATCAAAAGTTACAGCTATTTATATGAAGTTGTACAAAAACGCTTTCTTTCGCCAAGACAGTGCGTTTCTCACTGTTACATGCATTTGAATGGGGGAACTCCACCGAAACAAAGTATAGGTTTTCATTATGTGAATAACTTGGAAATCTTAGCTCAAACAGCTGCAAAACCTGTTTGCCCAGCACGGAGACCTTGAGTTCTATAAGATAAAGCCATAAACATGTGTATCAAAGTCTTCTATCAAAAGTTACAGCTATTTATATGAAGTTGTACAAAAACGCTTTCTTTCGCCAAGACAGTGCGTTTCTCACTGTTACATGCATTTGAATGGGGAACTCGACCGAAACAAAGTATAAGTTTTCATTATGTGAATAACTTGGAAATCTTAGCTCAAACAGCTGCAAAACCTGTTTGCCCAGCACGGAGACCTTGAGTTCTATAAGATAAAGCCATAAACATGTGTATCAAAGTCTTCTATCAAAAGTTACAGCTATTTATATGAAGTTGTACAAAAACGCTTTCTTTCGCCAAGACAGTGCGTTTCTGCCTGTTACATGCATTTGAATGGGGAACTCGACCGAAACAAAGTATAGGTTTTCATTATGTGAATAACTTGGAAATCTTAGCTCAAACAGCTGCAAAACCTATTTGCCCAGCACGGAGACCTTGAGTTTTATAAGATAAAGCCACAAACATGTGTATCCGAGTCTTCTATCAAAAGTTACAGCTATTTCTATGAAGTTGTACAAAAACGCTTTCTTTCGCCAAGACAGTGCGTTTCTCACTGTTACATGCATTTGAATGGGGAACTTGACCGAAACAAAGTATAAGTTTTCATTATGTGAATAACTTGGAAATCTTAGCTCAAACAGCTGCAAAACCTGTTTGCCCAGCACGGAGACCTTGAGTTCTATAAGATAAAGCCATAAACATGTGTATCCGAGTCTTCTATCAAAAGTTACAGCTATTTATATGAAGTTGTACAAAAACGCTTTCTTTCGCCAAGACAGTGCGTTTCTCACTGTTACATGCATTTGAATGGGGAACTCGACCGAAACAAAGTATAAGTTTTCATTATGTGAATAACTTGGAAATCTTAGCTCAAACAGCTGCAAAACCTGTTTGCCCAGCACGGAGACCTTGAGTTCTATAAGATAAAGCCATAAACATGTGTATCAAAGTCTTCTATCAAAAGTTACAGCTATTTATATGAAGTTGTACAAAAACGCTTTCTTTCGCCAAGACAGTGCGTTTCTGCCTGTTACATGCATTTGAATGGGGAACTCGACCGAAACAAAGTATAGGTTTTCATTATGTGAATAACTTGGAAATCTTAGCTCAAACAGCTGCAAAACCTATTTGCCCCGCACGGAGACCTTGAGTTCTATAAGATAAAGCCACAAACATGTGTATCCGAGTCTTCTATCAAAAGTTACAGCTATTTATATGAAGTTGTACAAAAACGCTTTCTTTCGCCAAGACAGTGCGTTTCTCACTGTTACATGCATTTGAATGGGGAACTTGACCGAAACAAAGTATAAGTTTTCATTATGTGAATAACTTGGAAATCTTAGCTCAAACAGCTGCAAAACCTGTTTGCCCAGCACGGAGACCTTGAGTTCTATAAGATAAAGCCATAAACATGTGTATCCGAGTCTTCTATCAAAAGTTACAGCTATTTATATGAAGTTGTACAAAAACGCTTTCTTTCGCCAAGACAGTGCGTTTCTCACTGTTACATGCATTTGAATGGGGAACTCGACCGAAACAAAGTATAGGTTTTCATTATGTGAATAACTTGGAAATCTTAGCTCAAACAGCTGCAAAACCTGTTTGCCCAGCACGGAGACCTTGAGTTCTATAAGATAAAGCCATAAACATGTTTGTCTGAGTCTTCTATCAAAAGTTACAGCTATTTATATGAAGTTGTACAAAAACGCTTTCTTTCGCCAAGACAGTGCGTTTCTCACTGTTACATGCATTTGAATGGGGAACTCGACCGAAACAAAGTATAAGTTTTCATTATGTGAATAACTTGGAAATCTTAGCTCAAACAGCTGCAAAACCTGTTTTCCCAGCACGGGAACCTTGAGTTCTATAATATAAGGCCATAAACATGTTTGTCTGAGTCTTCTATCAAAAGTTACAGCTATTTATATGAAGTTGTACAAAAACGCTTTCTTTCGCCAAGACAGTGCGTTTCTCACTGTTACATGCATTTGAAGTGGGAACTCGACCAAAACAAAGTATAAGTTTTTATTATGTGAATAACTTGGAAATCTTAGCTCAAACAGCTGCAAAACCTGTTTGCCCAGCACGGAGACCTTGAGTTCTATAAGATAAAGCCATAAACATGTGTATCCGAGTCTTCTATCAAAAGTTACAGCTATTTATATGAAGTTGTACAAAAACGCTTTCTTTCGCCAAGACAGTGCGTTTCTCACTGTTACATGCATTTGAATGGGGAACTCGACCGAAACAAAGTATAGGTTTTCATTATGTGAATAACTTGGAAATCTTAGCTCAAACAGCTGCAAAACCTATTTGCCCAGCACGGAGACCTTGAGTTCTATAAGATAAAGCCATAAACATGTGTATCCGAGTCTTCTATCAAAAGTTACAGCTATTTATATGAAGTTGTACAAAAACGCTTTCTTTCGCCAAGACAGTGCGTTTCTCACTGTTACATGCATTTGAATGGGGGAACTCCACCGAAACAAAGTATAGGTTTTCATTATGTGAATAACTTGGAAATCTTAGCTCAAACAGCTGCAAAACCTGTTTGCCCAGCACGGAGACCTTGAGTTCTATAAGATAAAGCCATAAACATGTGTATCAAAGTCTTCTATCAAAAGTTACAGCTATTTATATGAAGTTGTACAAAAACGCTTTCTTTCGCCAAGACAGTGCGTTTCTCACTGTTACATGCATTTGAATGGGGAACTCGACCGAAACAAAGTATAAGTTTTCATTATGTGAATAACTTGGAAATCTTAGCTCAAACAGCTGCAAAACCTGTTTGCCCAGCACGGAGACCTTGAGTTCTATAAGATAAAGCCATAAACATGTGTATCAAAGTCTTCTATCAAAAGTTACAGCTATTTATATGAAGTTGTACAAAAACGCTTTCTTTCGCCAAGACAGTGCGTTTCTGCCTGTTACATGCATTTGAATGGGGAACTCGACCGAAACAAAGTATAGGTTTTCATTATGTGAATAACTTGGAAATCTTAGCTCAAACAGCTGCAAAACCTATTTGCCCAGCACGGAGACCTTGAGTTTTATAAGATAAAGCCACAAACATGTGTATCCGAGTCTTCTATCAAAAGTTACAGCTATTTATATGAAGTTGTACAAAAACGCTTTCTTTCGCCAAGACAGTGCGTTTCTCACTGTTACATGCATTTGAATGGGGAACTTGACCGAAACAAAGTATAAGTTTTCATTATGTGAATAACTTGGAAATCTTAGCTCAAACAGCTGCAAAACCTGTTTGCCCAGCACGGAGACCTTGAGTTCTATAAGATAAAGCCATAAACATGTGTATCCGAGTCTTCTATCAAAAGTTACAGCTATTTATATGAAGTTGTACAAAAACGCTTTCTTTCGCCAAGACAGTGCGTTTCTCACTGTTACATGCATTTGAATGGGGAACTCGACCGAAACAAAGTATAGGTTTTCATTATGTGAATAACTTGGAAATCTTAGCTCAAACAGCTGCAAAACCTGTTTGCCCAGCACGGAGACCTTGAGTTCTATAAGATAAAGCCATAAACATGTTTGTCTGAGTCTTCTATCAAAAGTTACAGCTATTCATATGAAGTTGTACAAAAACGCTTTCTTTCGCCAAGACAGTGCGTTTCTCACTGTTACATGCATTTGAATGGGGAACTCGACCGAAACAAAGTATAAGTTTTCATTATGTGAATAACTTGGAAATCTTAGCTCAAACAGCTGCAAAACCTGTTTTCCCAGCACGGGAACCTTGAGTTCTATAATATAAGGCCATAAACATGTTTGTCTGAGTCTTCTATCAAAAGTTACAGCTATTTATATGAAGTTGTACAAAAACGCTTTCTTTCGCCAAGACAGTGCGTTTCTCACTGTTACATGCATTTGAAGTGGGAACTCGACCAAAACAAAGTATAAGTTTTTATTATGTGAATAACTTGGAAATCTTAGCTCAAACAGCTGCAAAACCTATTTGCCCAGCACGGAGACCTTGAGTTCTATAAGATAAAGCCATAAACATGTGTATCCGAGTCTTCTATCAAAAGTTACAGCTATTTATATGAAGTTGTACAAAAACGCTTTCTTTCGCCAAGACAGTGCGTTTCTCACTGTTACATGCATTTGAATGGGGAACTCGACCGAAACAAAGTATAGGTTTTCATTATGTGAATAACTTGGAAATCTTAGCTCAAACAGCTGCAAAACCTGTTTGCCCAGCACGGAGACCTTGAGTTCTATAAGATAAAGCCATAAACATGTTTGTCTGAGTCTTCTATCAAAAGTTACAGCTATTTATATGAAGTTGTACAAAAACGCTTTCTTTCGCCAAGACAGTGCGTTTCTCACTGTTACATGCATTTGAATGGGGAACTCGACCGAAACAAAGTATAAGTTTTCATTATGTGAATAACTTGGAAATCTTAGCTCAAACAGCTGCAAAACCTGTTTGCCCAGCACGGAGACCTTGAGTTCTATAAGATAAAGCCATAAACATGTTTGTCTGAGTCTTCTATCAAAAGTTACAGCTATTTATATGAAGTTGTACAAAAACGCTTTCTTTCGCCAAGACAGTGCGTTTCTCACTGTTACATGCATTTGAATGGGGAACTCGACCGAAACAAAGTATAAGTTTTCATTATGTGAATAACTTGGAAATCTTAGCTCAAACAGCTGCAAAACCTGTTTTCCCAGCACGGGAACCTTGAGTTCTACAAGATAAAGCCATAAACATGTGTATCCGAGTCTTCTATCAAAAGTTACAGCTATTTCTATGAAGTTGTACAAAAACGCTTTATTTCGCCAAGACAGTGCGTTTCTCACTGTTACATGCATTTTGAATGGGGAACTCGACCGAAACAAAGTATAGGTTTTCATTATGTGAATAACTTGGAAATCTTAGCTCAAACAGCTGCAAAACCTGTTTTCCCAGCACGGAGACCTTGAGTTCTATAAGATAAAGCCATAAACATGTGTATCCGAGTCTTCTATCAAAAGTTACAGCTATTCATATGAAGTTGTACAAAAACGCTTTCTTTCGCCAAGACAGTGCGTTTCTCACTGTTACATGCATTTGGATGGGGAACTCGACCGAAACAAAGTATAAGTTTTCATTATGTGAATAACTTGGAAATCTTAGCTCAAACAGCTGCAAAACCTGTTTTCCCAGCACGGAGACCTTGAGTTCTATAAGATAAAGCCATAAACATGTGTATCCGAGTCTTCTATCAAAAGTTACAGCTATTTCTATGAAGTTGTACAAAAACGCTTTCTTTCGCCAAGACAGTGCGTTTCTCACTGTTACATGCATTTGAATGGGGAACTCGACCGAAACAAAGTATAAGTTTTCATTATGTGAATAACTTGGAAATCTTAGCTCAAACAGCTGCAAAACCTGTTTTCCCAGCACGGAGACCTTGAGTTCTATAATATAAGGCCATAAACATGTTTGTCTGAGTCTTCTATCAAAAGTTACAGCTATTTCTATGAAGTTGTACAAAAACGCTTTCTTTCGCCAAGACAGTGCGTTTCTCACTGTTACATGCATTTTGAATGGGGAACTCGACCGAAACAAAGTATAGGTTTTCATTATGTGAATAACTTGGAAATCTTAGCTCAAACAGCTGCAAAACCTGTTTGCCCAGCACGGAGACCTTGAGTTCTATAAGATAAAGCCATAAACATGTGTATCCGAGTCTTCTATCAAAAGTTACAGCTATTTCTATGAAGTTGTACAAAAACGCTTTCTTTCGCCAAGACAGTGCGTTTCTCACTGTTACATGCATTTTGAATGGGGAACTCGACCGAAACAAAGTATAGGTTTTCATTATGTGAATAACTTGGAAATCTTAGCTCAAACTGCTGCAAAACCTGTTTGCCCAGCACGGGAACCTTGAGTTCTATAAGATAAAGCCATAAACACGTGTATCCGAGTCTTCTATCAAAAGTTACAGCTATTCATATGAAGTTGTACAAAAACGCTTTCTTTCGCCAAGACAGTGCGTTTCTCACTGTTACATGCATTTGAATGGGGAACTCGACCGAAACAAAGTATAAGTTTTCATTATGTGAATAACTTGGAAATCTTAGCTCAAACAGCTGCAAAACCTGTTTTCCCAGCACGGGAACCTTGAGTTCTATAAGATAAAGCCATAAACATGTGTATCAGAGTCTTCTATCAAAAGTTACAGCTATTCATATGAAGTTGTACAAAAACGCTTTCTTTCGCCAAGACAGTGCGTTTCTCACTGTTACATGCATTTGAATGGGGAACTCGACCGAAACAAAGTATAAGTTTTCATTATGTGAATAACTTGGAAATCTTAGCTCAAACAGCTGCAAAACCTGTTTGCCCAGCACGGAGACCTTGAGTTCTATAAGATAAAGCCATAAACATGTGTATCCGAGTCTTCTATCAAAAGTTACAGGTATTTCTATGAAGTTGTACAAAAACGCTTTCTTTCGCCAAGACAGTGCGTTTCTCACTGTTACATGCATTTGAATGGGGAACTCGACCGAAACAAAGTATAAGTTTTCATTATGTGAATAACTTGGAAATATTAGCTCAAACAGCTGCAAAACCTGTTTTCCCAGCACGGAGACCTTGAGTTCTATAATATAAAGCCATAAACATGTTTGTCTGAGTCTTCTATCAAAAGTTACAGCTATTTCTATGAAGTTGTACAAAAACGTTTTCTTTCGCCAAGACAGTGTGTTTCTCACTGTTACATGCATTTTGAATGGGGAACTCGACCGAAACAAAGTATAGGTTTTCATTATGTGAATAACTTGGAAATCTTAGCTCAAACAGCTGCAAAACCTGTTTGCCCAGCACGGAGACCTTGAGTTCTATAAGATAAAGCCATAAACATGTGTATCCGAGTCTTCTATCAAAAGTTACAGGTATTTCTATGAAGTTGTACAAAAACGCTTTCTTTCGCCAAGACAGTGCGTTTCTCACTGTTACATGCATTTGAATGGGGAACTCGACCAAAACAAAGTATAAGTTTTTATTATGTGAATAACTTGGAAATCTTAGCTCAAACAGCTGCAAAACCTATTTGCCCAGCACGGAGACCTTGAGTTCTATAAGATAAAGCCATAAACATGTGTATCCGAGTCTTCTATCAAAAGTTACAGCTATTTATATGAAGTTGTACAAAAACGCTTTCTTTCGCCAAGACAGTGCGTTTCTCACTGTTACATGCATTTGAATGGGGAACTCGACCGAAACAAAGTATAGGTTTTCATTATGTGAATAACTTGGAAATCTTAGCTCAAACAGCTGCAAAACCTGTTTGCCCAGCACGGAGACCTTGAGTTCTATAAGATAAAGCCATAAACATGTTTGTCTGAGTCTTCTATCAAAAGTTACAGCTATTTATATGAAGTTGTACAAAATAGCTTTCTTTCGCCAAGACAGTGCGTTTCTCACTGTTACATGCATTTGAATGGGGAACTCGACCGAAACAAAGTATAAGTTTTCATTATGTGAATAACTTGGAAATCTTAGCTCAAACAGCTGCAAAACCTGTTTTCCCAGCACGGGAACCTTGAGTTCTACAAGATAAAGCCATAAACATGTGTATCCGAGTCTTCTATCAAAAGTTACAGCTATTTCTATGAAGTTGTACAAAAACGCTTTCTTTCGCCAAGACAGTGCGTTTCTCACTGTTACATGCATTTTGAATGGGGAACTCGACCGAAACAAAGTATAGGTTTTCATTATGTGAATAACTTGGAAATCTTAGCTCAAACAGCTGCAAAACCTGTTTTCCCAGCACGGAGACCTTGAGTTCTATAAGATAAAGCCATAAACATGTGTATCCGAGTCTTCTATCAAAAGTTACAGCTATTCATATGAAGTTGTACAAAAACGCTTTCTTTCGCCAAGACAGTGCGTTTCTCACTGTTACATGCATTTGAATGGGGAACTCGACCGAAACAAAGTATAAGTTTTCATTATGTGAATAACTTGGAAATCTTAGCTCAAACAGCTGCAAAACCTGTTTTCCCAGCACGGAGACCTTGAGTTCTATAAGATAAAGCCATAAACATGTGTATCCGAGTCTTCTATCAAAAGTTACAGCTATTTCTATGAAGTTGTACAAAAACGCTTTCTTTCGCCAAGACAGTGCGTTTCTCACTGTTACATGCATTTGAATGGGGAACTCGACCGAAACAAAGTATAAGTTTTCATTATGTGAATAACTTGGAAATCTTAGCTCAAACAGCTGCAAAACCTGTTTTCCCAGCACGGAGACCTTGAGTTCTATAATATAAGGCCATAAACATGTTTGTCTGAGTCTTCTATCAAAAGTTACAGCTATTTCTATGAAGTTGTACAAAAACGCTTTCTTTCGCCAAGACAGTGCGTTTCTCACTGTTACATGCATTTTGAATGGGGAACTCGACCGAAACAAAGTATAGGTTTTCATTATGTGAATAACTTGGAAATCTTAGCTCAAACAGCTGCAAAACCTGTTTGCCCAGCACGGAGACCTTGAGTTCTATAAGATAAAGCCATAAACATGTGTATCCGAGTCTTCTATCAAAAGTTACAGCTATTTCTATGAAGTTGTACAAAAACGCTTTCTTTCGCCAAGACAGTGCGTTTCTCACTGTTACATGCATTTTGAATGGGGAACTCGACCGAAACAAAGTATAGGTTTTCATTATGTGAATAACTTGGAAATCTTAGCTCAAACAGCTGCAAAACCTGTTTGCCCAGCACGGGAACCTTGAGTTCTATAAGATAAAGCCATAAACATGTGTATCCGAGTCTTCTATCAAAAGTTACAGCTATTCATATGAAGTTGTACAAAAACGCTTTCTTTCGCCAAGACAGTGCGTTTCTCACTGTTACATGCATTTGAATGGGGAACTCGACCGAAACAAAGTATAAGTTTTCATTATGTGAATAACTTGGAAATCTTAGCTCAAACAGCTGCAAAACCTGTTTTCCCAGCACGGAGACCTTGAGTTCTATAAGATAAAGCCATAAACATGTTTGTCTGAGTCTTCTATCAAAAGTTACAGCTATTTCTATGAAGTTGTACAAAAACGTTTTCTTTCGCCAAGACAGTGTGTTTCTCACTGTTACATGCATTTTGAATGGGGAACTCGACCGAAACAAAGTATAGGTTTTCATTATGTGAATAACTTGGAAATCTTAGCTCAAACAGCTGCAAAACCTGTTTGCCCAGCACGGAGACCTTGAGTTCTATAAGATAAAGCCATAAACATGTGTATCCGAGTCTTCTATCAAAAGTTACAGGTATTTCTATGAAGTTGTACAAAAACGCTTTCTTTCGCCAAGACAGTGCGTTTCTCACTGTTACATGCATTTGAATGGGGAACTCGACCGAAACAAAGTATAAGTTTTCATTATGTGAATAACTTGGAAATCTTAGCTCAAACAGCTGCAAAACCTGTTTTCCCAGCACGGAGACCTTGAGTTCTATAATATAAGGCCATAAACATGTTTGTCTGAGTCTTCTATCAAAAGTTACAGCTATTTCTATGAAGTTGTACAAAAACGTTTTCTTTCGCCAAGACAGTGCGTTTCTCACTGTTACATGCATTTTGAATGGGGAACTCGACCGAAACAAAGTATAGGTTTTCATTATGTGAATAACTTGGAAATCTTAGCTCAAACAGCTGCAAAACCTGTTTGCCCAGCACGGAGACCTTGAGTTCTATAAGATAAAGCCATAAACATGTGTATCCGAGTCTTCTATCAAAAGTTACAGCTATTTCTATGAAGTTGTACAAAAACGCTTTCTTTCGCCAAGACAGTGCGTTTCTCACTGTTACATGCATTTTGAATGGGGAACTTGACCGAAACAAAGTATAGGTTTTCATTATGTGAATAACTTGGAAATCTTAGCTCAAACAGCTGCAAAACCTGTTTGCCCAGCACGGGAACCTTGAGTTCTATAAGATAAAGCCATAAACATGTGTATCCGAGTCTTCTATCAAAAGTTACAGCTATTCATATGAAGTTGTACAAAAACGCTTTCTTTCGCCAAGACAGTGCGTTTCTCACTGTTACATGCATTTGAATGGGGAACTCGACCGAAACAAAGTATAAGTTTTCATTATGTGAATAACTTGGAAATCTTAGCTCAAACAGCTGCAAAACCTGTTTTCCCAGCACGGAGACCTTGAGTTCTATAAGATAAAGCCATAAACATGTTTGTCTGAGTCTTCTATCAAAAGTTACAGCTATTCATATGAAGTTGTACAAAAACGCTTTCTTTCGCCAAGACAGTGCGTTTCTCACTGTTACATGCATTTGAATGGGGAACTCGACCGAAACAAAGTATAAGTTTTCATTATGTGAATAACTTGGAAATCTTAGCTCAAACAGCTGCAAAACCTGTTTTCCCAGCACGGGAACCTTGAGTTCTATAAGATAAAGCCATAAACATGTGTATCCGAGTCTTCTATCAAAAGTTACAGCTATTCATATGAAGTTGTACAAAAACGCTTTCTTTCGCCAAGACAGTGCGTTTCTCACTGTTACATGCATTTGAATGGGGAACTCGACCGAAACAAAGTATAAGTTTTCATTATGTGAATAACTTGGAAATCTTAGCTCAAACAGCTGCAAAACCTGTTTTCCCAGCACGGAGACCTTGAGTTCTATAATATAAGGCCATAAACATGTTTGTCTGAGTCTTCTATCAAAAGTTACAGCTATTTCTATGAAGTTGTACAAAATAGCTTTCTTTCGCCAAGACAGTGTGTTTCTCACTGTTACATGCATTTTGAATGGGGAACTCGACCGAAACAAAGTATAGGTTTTCATTATGTGAATAACTTGGAAATCTTAGCTCAAACAGCTGCAAAACCTGTTTGCCCAGCACGGAGACCTTGAGTTCTATAAGATAAAGCCATAAACATGTGTATCCGAGTCTTCTATCAAAAGTTACAGCTATTTATATGAAGTTGTACAAAAACGCTTTCTTTCGCCAAGACAGTGCGTTTCTCACTGTTACATGCATTTGAATGGGGAACTCGACCGAAACAAAGTATAAGTTTTCATTATGTGAATAACTTGGAAATATTAGCTCAAACAGCTGCAAAACCTGTTTTCCCAGCACGGAGACCTTGAGTTCTATAATATAAGGCCATAAACATGTTTGTCTGAGTCTTCTATCAAAAGTTACAGCTATTTCTATGAAGTTGTACAAAAACGTTTTCTTTCGCCAAGACAGTGCGTTTCTCACTGTTACATGCATTTTGAATGGGGAACTCGACCGAAACAAAGTATAGGTTTTCATTATGTGAATAACTTGGAAATCTTAGCTCAAACAGCTGCAAAACCTGTTTGCCCAGCACGGAGACCTTGAGTTCTATAAGATAAAGCCATAAACATGTGTATCCGAGTCTTCTATCAAAAGTTACAGCTATTTCTATGAAGTTGTACAAAAACGCTTTCTTTCGCCAAAACAGTGCGTTTCTGCCTGTTACATGCATTTGAATGGGGAACTCGACCGAAACAAAGTGTAAGTTTTCATTATGTGAATAACTTGGAAATCTTAGCTCAAACAGCTGCAAAACCTGTTTTCCCAGCACGGGAACCTTGAGTTCTATAAGATAAAGCCATAAACATGTGTATCCGAGTCTTCTATCAAAAGTTACAGCTATTCATATGAAGTTGTACAAAAACGCTTTCTTTCGCCAAGACAGTGCGTTTCTCACTGTTACATGCATTTGAATGGGGAACGCGACCGAAACAAAGTATAAGTTTTCAATATGTGAATAACTTGGAAATCTTAGCTCAAACAGCTGCAAAACCTGTTTTCCCAGCACGGAGACCTTGAGTTCTATAATATAAGGCCATAAACATGTTTGTCTGAGTCTTCTATCAAAAGTTACAGCTATTTATATGAAGTTGTACAAAATAGCTTTCTTTCGCCAAGACAGTGCGTTTCTCACTGTTACATGCATTTGAATGGGGAACTCGACCGAAACAAAGTATAAGTTTTCATTATGTGAATAACTTGGAAATCTTAGCTCAAACAGCTGCAAAACCTGTTTTCCCAGCACGGAGACCTTGAGTTCTATAAGATAAAGCCATAAACATGTGTATCCGAGTCTTCTATCAAAAGTTACAGCTATTTCTATGAAGTTGTACAAAAACGCTTTCTTTCGCCAAGACAGTGCGTTTCTCACTGTTACATGCATTTGAATGGGGAACTCGACCGAAACAAAGTATAAGTTTTCATTATGTGAATAACTTGGAAATCTTAGCTCAAACAGCTGCAAAACCTGTTTGCCCAGCACGGAGACCTTGAGTTCTATAAGATAAAGCCATAAACATGTGTATCCGAGTCTTCTATCAAAAGTTACAGCTATTTCTATGAAGTTGTACAAAAACGCTTTCTTTCGCCAAGACAGTGCGTTTCTCACTGTTACATGCATTTTGAATGGGGAACTTGACCGAAACAAAGTATAGGTTTTCATTATGTGAATAACTTGGAAATCTTAGCTCAAACAGCTGCAAAACCTGTTTGCCCAGCACGGGAACCTTGAGTTCTATAAGATAAAGCCATAAACATGTTTGTCTGAGTCTTCTATCAAAAGTTACAGCTATTTATATGAAGTTGTACAAAAACGCTTTCTTTCGCCAAGACAGTGCGTTTCTCACTGTTACATGCATTTGAATGGGGAACTCGACCGAAACAAAGTATAAGTTTTCATTATGTGAATAACTTGGAAATCTTAGCTCAAACAGCTGCAAAACCTGTTTGCCCAGCACGGAGACCTTGAGTTCTATAAGATAAAGCCATAAACATGTTTGTCTGAGTCTTCTATCAAAAGTTACAGCTATTTATATGAAGTTGTACAAAATAGCTTTCTTTCGCCAAGACAGTGCGTTTCTCACTGTTACATGCATTTGAATGGGGAACTCGACCGAAACAAAGTATAAGTTTTCAATATGTGAATAACTTGGAAATCTTAGCTCAAACAGCTGCAAAACCTGTTTTCCCAGCACGGGAACCTTGAGTTCTATAAGATAAAGCCATAAACATGTGTATCCGAGTCTTCTATCAAAAGTTACAGCTATTCATATGAAGTTGTACAAAAACGCTTTCTTTCGCCAAGACAGTGCGTTTCTCACTGTTACATGCATTTGAATGGGGAACTCGACCGAAACAAAGTGTAAGTTTTCATTATGTGAATAACTTGGAAATCTTAGCTCAAACAGCTGCAAAACCTGTTTGCCCAGCACGGAGACCTTGAGTTCTATAAGATAAAGCCATAAACATGTGTATCCGAGTCTTCTATCAAAAGTTACAGCTATTTCTATGAAGTTGTACAAAAACGCTTTCTTTCGCCAAGACAGTGCGTTTCTCACTGTTACATGCATTTTGAATGGGGAACTTGACCGAAACAAAGTATAGGTTTTCATTATGTGAATAACTTGGAAATCTTAGCTCAAACAGCTGCAAAACCTGTTTGCCCAGCACGGGAACCTTGAGTTCTATAAGATAAAGCCATAAACATGTTTGTCTGAGTCTTCTATCAAAAGTTACAGCTATTTATATGAAGTTGTACAAAAACGCTTTCTTTCGCCACGACAGTGCGTTTCTCACTGTTACATGCATTTGAATGGGGAACTCGACCGAAACAAAGTATAAGTTTTCATTATGTGAATAACTTGGAAATCTTAGCTCAAACAGCTGCAAAACCTGTTTTCCCAGCACGGGAACCTTGAGTTCTATAAGATAAAGCCATAAACATGTGTATCCGAGTCTTCTATCAAAAGTTACAGCTATTCATATGAAGTTGTACAAAAACGCTTTCTTTCGCCAAGACAGTGCGTTTCTCACTGTTACATGCATTTGAATGGGGAACTCGACCGAAACAAAGTATAGGTTTTCATTATGTGAATAACTTGGAAATCTTAGCTCAAACAGCTGCAAAACCTGTTTTCCCAGCACGGGAACCTTGAGTTCTATAAGATAAAGCCATAAACATGTGTATCCGAGTCTTCTATCAAAAGTTACAGCTATTTCTATGAAGTTGTACAAAAACGCTTTCTTTCGCCAAGACAGTGCGTTTCTCACTGTTACATGCATTTGAATGGGGAACTCGACCGAAACAAAGTATAAGTTTTCATTATGTGAATAACTTGGAAATCTTAGCTCAAACAGCTGCAAAACCTGTTTTCCCAGCACGGAGACCTTGAGTTCTATAAGATAAAGCCATAAACATGTGTATCCGAGTCTTCTATCAAAAGTTACAGCTATTCATATAAAGTTGTACAAAAACGCTTTCTTTCGCCAAGACAGTGCGTTTCTCACTGTTACATGCATTTGAATGGGGAACTCGACCGAAACAAAGTATAAGTTTTCAATATGTGAATAACTTGGAAATCTTAGCTCAAACAGCTGCAAAACCTGTTTTCCCAGCACGGAGACCTTGAGTTCTATAATATAAGGCCATAAACATGTTTGTCTGAGTCTTCTATCAAAAGTTACAGCTATTTCTATGAAGTTGTACAAAATAGCTTTCTTTCGCCAAGACAGTGCGTTTCTCACTGTTACATGCATTTGAATGGGGAACTCGACCGAAACAAAGTATAAGTTTTCATTATGTGAATAACTTGGAAATCTTAGCTCAAACAGCTGCAAAACCTGTTTTCCCAGCACGGAGACCTTGAGTTCTATAAGATAAAGCCATAAACATGTGTATCCGAGTCTTCTATCAAAAGTTACAGCTATTTCTATGAAGTTGTACAAAAACGCTTTCTTTCGCCAAGACAGTGCGTTTCTCACTGTTACATGCATTTTGAATGGGGAACTCGACCGAAACAAAGTATAAGTTTTCATTATGTGAATAACTTGGAAATCTTAGCTCAAACAGCTGCAAAACCTGTTTTCCCAGCACGGAGACCTTGAGTTCTATAATATAAGGCCATAAACATGTTTGTCTGAGTCTTCTATCAAAAGTTACAGCTATTTATATGAAGTTGTACAAAATAGCTTTCTTTCGCCAAGACAGTGCGTTTCTCACTGTTACATGCATTTGAATGGGGAACTCGACCGAAACAAAGTATAAGTTTTCATTATGTGAATAACTTGGAAATCTTAGCTCAAACAGCTGCAAAACCTGTTTTCCCAGCACGGAGACCTTGAGTTCTATAAGATAAAGCCATAAACATGTGTATCCGAGTCTTCTATCAAAAGTTACAGCTATTTCTATGAAGTTGTACAAAAACGCTTTCTTTCGCCAAGACAGTGCGTTTCTCACTGTTACATGCATTTTGAATGGGGAACTTGACCGAAACAAAGTATAGGTTTTCATTATGTGAATAACTTGGAAATCTTAGCTCAAACAGCTGCAAAACCTGTTTGCCCAGCACGGGAACCTTGAGTTCTATAAGATAAAGCCATAAACATGTTTGTCTGAGTCTTCTATCAAAAGTTACAGCTATTCATATAAAGTTGTACAAAAACGCTTTCTTTCGCCAAGACAGTGCGTTTCTCACTGTTACATGCATTTGAATGGGGAACTCGACCGAAACAAAGTATAAGTTTTCAATATGTGAATAACTTGGAAATCTTAGCTCAAACAGCTGCAAAACCTGTTTTCCCAGCACGGAGACCTTGAGTTCTATAATATAAGGCCATAAACATGTTTGTCTGAGTCTTCTATCAAAAGTTACAGCTATTTCTATGAAGTTGTACAAAATAGCTTTCTTTCGCCAAGACAGTGCGTTTCTCACTGTTACATGCATTTGAATGGGGAACTCGACCGAAACAAAGTATAGGTTTTCATTATGTGAATAACTTGGAAATCTTAGCTCAAACAGCTGCAAAACCTGTTTGCCCAGCACGGGAACCTTGAGTTCTATAAGATAAAGCCATAAACATGTGTATCCGAGTCTTCTATCAAAAGTTACAGCTATTCATATGAAGTTGTACAAAAACGCTTTCTTTCGCCAAGACAGTGCGTTTCTCACTGTTACATGCATTTGAATGGGGAACGCGACCGAAACAAAGTATAAGTTTTCAATATGTGAATAACTTGGAAATCTTAGCTCAAACAGCTGCAAAACCTGTTTTCCCAGCACGGAGACCTTGAGTTCTATAATATAAGGCCATAAACATGTTTGTCTGAGTCTTCTATCAAAAGTTACAGCTATTTATATGAAGTTGTACAAAATAGCTTTCTTTCGCCAAGACAGTGCGTTTCTCACTGTTACATGCATTTGAATGGGGAACTCGACCGAAACAAAGTATAAGTTTTCATTATGTGAATAACTTGGAAATCTTAGCTCAAACAGCTGCAAAACCTGTTTTCCCAGCACGGAGACCTTGAGTTCTATAAGATAAAGCCATAAACATGTGTATCCGAGTCTTCTATCAAAAGTTACAGCTATTTCTATGAAGTTGTACAAAAACGCTTTCTTTCGCCAAGACAGTGCGTTTCTCACTGTTACATGCATTTTGAATGGGGAACTTGACCGAAACAAAGTATAGGTTTTCATTATGTGAATAACTTGGAAATCTTAGCTCAAACAGCTGCAAAACCTGTTTGCCCAGCACGGGAACCTTGAGTTCTATAAGATAAAGCCATAAACATGTTTGTCTGAGTCTTCTATCAAAAGTTACAGCTATTTCTATGAAGTTGTACAAAAACGCTTTCTTTCGCCAAGACAGTGCGTTTCTCACTGTTACATGCATTTGAATGGGGAACTCGACCGAAACAAAGTATAAGTTTTCATTATGTGAATAACTTGGAAATCTTAGCTCAAACAGCTGCAAAACCTGTTTGCCCAGCACGGAGACCTTGAGTTCTATAAGATAAAGCCATAAACATGTTTGTCTGAGTCTTCTATCAAAAGTTACAGCTATTTATATGAAGTTGTACAAAATAGCTTTCTTTCGCCAAGACAGTGCGTTTCTCACTGTTACATGCATTTGAATGGGGAACTCGACCGAAACAAAGTATAAGTTTTCATTATGTGAATAACTTGGAAATCTTAGCTCAAACAGCTGCAAAACCTGTTTTCCCAGCACGGGAACCTTGAGTTCTATAAGATAAAGCCATAAACATGTGTATCCGAGTCTTCTATCAAAAGTTACAGCTATTCATATGAAGTTGTACAAAAACGCTTTCTTTCGCCAAGACAGTGCGTTTCTCACTGTTACATGCATTTGAATGGGGAACTCGACCGAAACAAAGTATAGGTTTTCATTATGTGAATAACTTGGAAATCTTAGCTCAAACAGCTGCAAAACCTGTTTTCCCAGCACGGGAACCTTGAGTTCTATAAGATAAAGCCATAAACATGTGTATCCGAGTCTTCTATCAAAAGTTACAGCTATTTCTATGAAGTTGTACAAAAACGCTTTCTTTCGCCAAGACAGTGCGTTTCTCACTGTTACATGCATTTTGAATGGGGAACTCGACCGAAACAAAGTATAGGTTTTCATTATGTGAATAACTTGGAAATCTTAGCTCAAACAGCTGCAAAACCTGTTTTCCCAGCACGGGAACCTTGAGTTCTATAAGATAAAGCCATAAACATGTGTATCAGAGTCTTCTATCAAAAGTTACAGCTATTCATATGAAGTTGTACAAAAACGCTTTCTTTCGCCAAGACAGTGCGTTTCTCACTGTTACATGCATTTGAATGGGGAACTCGACCGAAACAAAGTATAAGTTTTCATTATGTGAATAACTTGGAAATCTTAGCTCAAACAGCTGCAAAACCTGTTTTCCCAGCACGGAGACCTTGAGTTCTATAATATAAGGCCATAAACATGTTTGTCTGAGTCTTCTATCAAAAGTTACAGCTATTTCTATGAAGTTGTAGAAAAACGTTTTCTTTCGCCAAGACAGTGTGTTTCTCACTGTTACATGCATTTTGAATGGGGAACTCGACCGAAACAAAGTATAGGTTTTCATTATGTGAATAACTTGGAAATCTTAGCTCAAACAGCTGCAAAACCTGTTTGCCCAGCACGGAGACCTTGAGTTCTATAAGATAAAGCCATAAACATGTGTATCCGAGTCTTCTATCAAAAGTTACAGCTATTTCTATGAAGTTGTACAAAAACGCTTTCTTTCGCCAAGACAGTGCGTTTCTCACTGTTACATGCATTTGAATGGGGAACTCGACCGAAACAAAGTATAAGTTTTCATTATGTGAATAACTTGGAAATATTAGCTCAAACAGCTGCAAAACCTGTTTTCCCAGCACAGAGACCTTGAGTTCTATAAGATAAAGCCATAAACATGTTTGTCTGAGTCTTCTATCAAAAGTTACAGCTATTTCTATGAAGTTGTACAAAAACGTTTTCTTTCGCCAAGACAGTGTGTTTCTCACTGTTACATGCATTTTGAATGGGGAACTCGACCGAAACAAAGTATAGGTTTTCATTATGTGAATAACTTGGAAATCTTAGCTCAAACAGCTGCAAAACCTGTTTTCCCAGCACGTAGACCTTGAGTTCTATAAGATAAAGCCATAAACATGTTTGTCTGAGTCTTCTATCAAAAGTTACAGCTATTTATATGAAGTTGTACAAAAACGCTTTCTTTCGCCAAGACAGTGCGTTTCTCACTGTTACATGCATTTGAATGGGGAACTCGACCGAAACAAAGTATAGGTTTTCATTATGTGAATAACTTGGAAATCTTAGCTCAAACAGCTGCAAAACCTGTTTGCCCAGCACGGGAAACTTGAGTTCTATAAGATAAAGCCATAAACATGTGTATCCGAGTCTTCTATCAAAAGTTACAGCTATTTATATGAAGTTGTACAAAAACGCTTTCTTTCGCCAAGACAGTGCGTTTCTCACTGTTACATGCATTTGAATGGGGAACTCGACCGAAACAAAGTATAGGTTTTCATTATGTGAATAACTTGGAAATCTTAGCTCAAACAGCTGCAAAACCTGTTTGCCCAGCACGGGAAACTTGAGTTCTATAAGATAAAGCCATAAACATGTGTATCCGAGTCTTCTATCAAAAGTTACAGCTATTTATATGAAGTTGTACAAAAACGCTTTCTTTCGCCAAGACAGTGCGTTTCTCACTGTTACATGCATTTGAATGGGGAACTCGACCGAAACAAAGTATAGGTTTTCATTATGTGAATAACTTGGAAATCTTAGCTCAAACAGCTGCAAAACCTGTTTGCCCAGCACGGAGACCTTGAGTTCTATGAGATAAAGCCATAAACATGTGTATCAAAGTCTTCTATCAAAAGTTACAGCTATTTATATGAAGTTGTACAAAAACGCTTTCTTTCGCCAAGACAGTGCGTTTCTGCCTGTTACATGCATTTGAATGGGGAACTCGACCGAAACAAAGTATAGGTTTTCATTATGTGAATAACTTGGAAATCTTAGCTCAAACAGCTGCAAAACCTATTTGCCCAGCACGGAGACCTTGAGTTCTATAAGATAAAGCCATAAACATGTGTATCCGAGTCTTCTATCAAAAGTTACAGCTATTTATATGAAGTTGTACAAAAACGCTTTCTTTCGCCAAGACAGTGCGTTTCTCACTGTTACATGCATTTGAATGGGGAACTCGACCGAAAAAAAGTATAAGTTTTCATTATGTGAATAACTTGGAAATCTTAGCTCAAACAGCTGCAAAACCTGTTTTCCCAGCACGGAGACCTTGAGTTCTATAATATAAGGCCATAAACATGTTTGTCTGAGTCTTCTATCAAAAGTTACAGCTATTTATATGAAGTTGTACAAAAACGCTTTCTTTCGCCAAGACAGTGCGTTTCTCACTGTTACATGCATTTGAATGGGGAACTCGACCGAAACAAAGTATAGGTTTTCATTATGTGAATAACTTGGAAATCTTAGCTCAAACAGCTGCAAAACCTGTTTTCCCAGCACGGAGACCTTGAGTTCTATAATATAAGGCCATAAACATGTTTGTCTGAGTCTTCTATCAAAAGTTACAGCTATTTATATGAAGTTGTACAAAAACGCTTTCTTTCGCCAAGACAGTGCGTTTCTCACTGTTACATGCATTTGAATGGGGAACTCGACCGAAACAAAGTATAAGTTTTCAATATGTGAATAACTTGGAAATCTTAGCTCAAACAGCTGCAAAACCTGTTTTCCCAGCACGGAGACCTTGAGTTCTATAATATAAGGCCATAAACATGTTTGTCTGAGTCTTCTATCAAAAGTTACAGCTATTTCTATGAAGTTGTACAAAATAGCTTTCTTTCGCCAAGACAGTGCGTTTCTCACTGTTACATGCATTTGAATGGGGAACTCGACCGAAACAAAGTATAAGTTTTCATTATGTGAATAACTTGGAAATCTTAGCTCAAACAGCTGCAAAACCTGTTTTCCCAGCACGGAGACCTTGAGTTCTATAAGATAAAGCCATAAACATGTGTATCCGAGTCTTCTATCAAAAGTTACAGCTATTTCTATGAAGTTGTACAAAAACGCTTTCTTTCGCCAAGACAGTGCGTTTCTCACTGTTACATGCATTTGAATGGGGAACTCGACCGAAACAAAGTATAAGTTTTCATTATGTGAATAACTTGGAAATCTTAGCTCAAACAGCTGCAAAACCTGTTTTCCCAGCACGGAGACCTTGAGTTCTATAAGATAAAGCCATAAACATGTTTGTCTGAGTCTTCTATCAAAAGTTACAGCTATTTCTATGAAGTTGTACAAAAACGCTTTCTTTCGCCAAGACAGTGCGTTTCTCACTGTTACATGCATTTTGAATGGGGAACTCGACCGAAACAAAGTATAAGTTTTCATTATGTGAATAACTTGGAAATCTTAGCTCAAACAGCTGCAAAACCTGTTTTCCCAGCACGGGAACCTTGAGTTCTATAAGATAAAGCCATAAACATGTGTATCCGAGTCTTCTATCAAAAGTTACAGCTATTCATATGAAGTTGTACAAAAACGCTTTCTTTCGCCAAGACAGTGCGTTTCTCACTGTTACATGCATTTGAATGGGGAACTCGACCGAAACAAAGTATAGGTTTTCATTATGTGAATAACTTGGAAATCTTAGCTCAAACAGCTGCAAAACCTGTTTTCCCAGCACGGAGACCTTGAGTTCTATAATATAAGGCCATAAACATGTTTGTCTGAGTCTTCTATCAAAAGTTACAGCTATTTCTATGAAGTTGTAGAAAAACGTTTTCTTTCGCCAAGACAGTGTGTTTCTCACTGTTACATGCATTTTGAATGGGGAACTCGACCGAAACAAAGTATAGGTTTTCATTATGTGAATAACTTGGAAATCTTAGCTCAAACAGCTGCAAAACCTGTTTGCCCAGCACGGAGACCTTGAGTTCTATAAGATAAAGCCATAAACATGTGTATCCGAGTCTTCTATCAAAAGTTACAGCTATTTCTATGAAGTTGTACAAAAACGCTTTCTTTCGCCAAGACAGTGCGTTTCTCACTGTTACATGCATTTGAATGGGGAACTCGACCGAAACAAAGTATACGTTTTCATTATGTGAATAACTTGGAAATATTTGCTCAAACAGCTGCAAAACCTGTTTTCCCAGCACAGAGACCTTGAGTTCTATAAGATAAAGCCATAAACATGTTTGTCTGAGTCTTCTATCAAAAGTTACAGCTATTTCTATGAAGTTGTACAAAAACGCTTTCTTTCGCCAAGACAGTGCGTTTCTCACTGTTACATGCATTTGAATGGGGAACTCGACCGAAACAAAGTATAGGTTTTCATTATGTGAATAACTTGGAAATCTTAGCTCAAACAGCTGCAAAACCTGTTTGCCCAGCACGGGAAACTTGAGTTCTATAAGATAAAGCCATAAACATGTGTATCCGAGTCTTCTATCAAAAGTTACAGCTATTTATATGAAGTTGTACAAAAACGCTTTCTTTCGCCAAGACAGTGCGTTTCTCACTGTTACATGCATTTGAATGGGGAACTCGACCGAAACAAAGTATAGGTTTTCATTATGTGAATAACTTGGAAATCTTAGCTCAAACAGCTGCAAAACCTGTTTGACCAGCACGGAGACCTTGAGTTCTATAAGATAAAGCCATAAACATGTTTGTCTGAGTCTTCTATCAAAAGTTACAGCTATTTCTATGAAGTTGTACAAAATAGCTTTCTTTCGCCAAGACAGTGCGTTTCTCACTGTTACATGCATTTGAATGGGGAACTCGACCGAAACAAAGTATAGGTTTTCATTATGTGAATAACTTGGAAATCTTAGCTCAAACAGCTGCAAAACCTGTTTGCCCAGCACGGGAAACTTGAGTTCTATAAGATAAAGCCATAAACATGTGTATCCGAGTCTTCTATCAAAAGTTACAGCTATTTATATGAAGTTGTACAAAAACGCTTTCTTTCGCCAAGACAGTGCGTTTCTCACTGTTACATGCATTTGAATGGGGAACTCGACCGAAACAAAGTATAGGTTTTCATTATGTGAATAACTTGGAAATCTTAGCTCAAACAGCTGCAAAACCTGTTTGCCCAGCACGGAGACCTTGAGTTCTATAAGATAAAGCCATAAACATGTGTATCAAAGTCTTCTATCAAAAGTTACAGCTATTTATATGAAGTTGTACAAAAACGCTTTCTTTCGCCAAGACAGTGCGTTTCTGCCTGTTACATGCATTTGAATGGGGAACTCGACCGAAACAAAGTATAGGTTTTCATTATGTGAATAACTTGGAAATCTTAGCTCAAACAGCTGCAAAACCTATTTGCCCAGCACGGAGACCTTGAGTTCTATAAGATAAAGCCATAAACATGTGTATCCGAGTCTTCTATCAAAAGTTACAGCTATTTCTATGAAGTTGTACAAAAACGCTTTCTTTCGCCAAGACAGTGCGTTTCTCACTGTTACATGCATTTTGAATGGGGAACTCGACCGAAACAAAGTATAAGTTTTCATTATGTGAATAACTTGGAAATCTTAGCTCAAACAGCTGCAAAACCTGTTTTCCCAGCACGGGAACCTTGAGTTCTATAAGATAAAGCCATAAACATGTGTATCCGAGTCTTCTATCAAAAGTTACAGCTATTCATATGAAGTTGTACAAAAACGCTTTCTTTCGCCAAGACAGTGCGTTTCTCACTGTTACATGCATTTGAATGGGGAACTCGACCGAAACAAAGTATAGGTTTTCATTATGTGAATAACTTGGAAATCTTAGCTCAAACAGCTGCAAAACCTGTTTTCCCAGCACGGGAACCTTGAGTTCTATAAGATAAAGCCATAAACATGTGTATCCGAGTCTTCTATCAAAAGTTACAGCTATTTCTATGAAGTTGTACAAAAACGCTTTCTTTCGCCAAGACAGTGCGTTTCTCACTGTTACATGCATTTTGAATGGGGAACTCGACCGAAACAAAGTATAGGTTTTCATTATGTGAATAACTTGGAAATCTTAGCTCAAACAGCTGCAAAACCTGTTTTCCCAGCACGGGAACCTTGAGTTCTATAAGATAAAGCCATAAACATGTGTATCAGAGTCTTCTATCAAAAGTTACAGCTATTCATATGAAGTTGTACAAAAACGCTTTCTTTCGCCAAGACAGTGCGTTTCTCACTGTTACATGCATTTGAATGGGGAACTCGACCGAAACAAAGTATACGTTTTCATTATGTGAATAACTTGGAAATCTTAGCTCAAACAGCTGCAAAACCTGTTTTCCCAGCACGGAGACCTTGAGTTCTATAATATAAGGCCATAAACATGTTTGTCTGAGTCTTCTATCAAAAGTTACAGCTATTTCTATGAAGTTGTAGAAAAACGTTTTCTTTCGCCAAGACAGTGTGTTTCTCACTGTTACATGCATTTTGAATGGGGAACTCGACCGAAACAAAGTATAGGTTTTCATTATGTGAATAACTTGGAAATCTTAGCTCAAACAGCTGCAAAACCTGTTTGCCCAGCATGGAGACCTTGAGTTCTATAAGATAAAGCCATAAACATGTGTATCCGAGTCTTCTATCAAAAGTTACAGCTATTTCTATGAAGTTGTACAAAAACGCTTTCTTTCGCCAAGACAGTGCGTTTCTCACTGTTACATGCATTTGAATGGGGAACTCGACCGAAACAAAGTATACGTTTTCATTATGTGAATAACTTGGAAATATTAGCTCAAACAGCTGCAAAACCTGTTTTCCCAGCACAGAGACCTTGAGTTCTATAAGATAAAGCCATAAACATGTTTGTCTGAGTCTTCTATCAAAAGTTACAGCTATTTATATGAAGTTGTACAAAAACGCTTTCTTTCGCCAAGACAGTGCGTTTCTCACTGTTACATGCATTTGAAGTGGGAACTCGACCGAAACAAAGTATAGGTTTTCATTATGTGAATAACTTGGAAATCTTAGCTCAAACAGCTGCAAAACCTGTTTTCCCAGCACGGAGACCTTGAGTTCTATAAGATAAAGCCATAAACATGTTTGTCTGAGTCTTCTATCAAAAGTTACAGCTATTTATATGAAGTTGTACAAAAAGCTTTCTTTCGCCAAGACAGTGCGTTTCTCACTGTTACATGCATTTGAATGGGGAACTCGACCGAAACAAAGTATAAGTTTTCATTATGTGAATAACTTGGAAATCTTAGCTCAAACAGCTGCAAAACCTGTTTGCCCAGCACGGGAAACTTGAGTTCTATAAGATAAAGCCATAAACATGTGTATCCGAGTCTTCTATCAAAAGTTACAGCTATTTATATGAAGTTGTACAAAAACGTTTTCTTTCGCCAAGACAGTGTGTTTCTCACTGTTACATGCATTTTGAATGGGGAACTCGACCGAAACAAAGTATAGGTTTTCATTATGTGAATAACTTGGAAATCTTAGCTCAAACAGCTGCAAAACCTGTTTTCCCAGCACGTAGACCTTGAGTTCTATAAGATAAAGCTATAAACATGTTTGTCTGAGTCTTCTATCAAAAGTTACAGCTATTTATATGAAGTTGTACAAAAACGCTTTCTTTCGCCAAGACAGTGCGTTTCTCACATGCATTTGAATGGGAACTCGACCGAAACAAAGTATAGGTTTTCATTATGTGAATAACTTGGAAATCTTAGCTCAAACAGCTGCAAAACCTGTTTGACCAGCACGGAGACCTTGAGTTCTATAATATAAGGCCATAAACATGTTTGTCTGAGTCTTCTATCAAAAGTTACAGCTATTTCTATGAAGTTGTACAAAAACGCTTTCTTTCGCCAAGACAGTGCGTTTCTCACTGTTACATGCATTTGAATGGGGAACTCGACCGAAAGAAAGTATAAGTTTTCATTATGTGAATAACTTGGAAATCTTAGCTCAAACAGCTGCAAAACCTGTTTTCCCAGCACGGAGACCTTGAGTTCTATAAGATAAAGCCATAAACATGTGTATCCGAGTCTTCTATCAAAAGTTACAGCTATTTCTATGAAGTTGTACAAAAACGCTTTCTTTCGCCAAGACAGTGCGTTTCTCACTGTTACATGCATTTTGAATGGGGAACTTGACCGAAACAAAGTATAGGTTTTCATTATGTGAATAACTTGGAAATCTTAGCTCAAACAGCTGCAAAACCTGTTTGCCCAGCACGGGAACCTTGAGTTCTATAAGATAAATCCATAAACATGTTTGTCTGAGTCTTCTATCAAAAGTTACAGCTATTTCTATGAAGTTGTACAAAAACGCTTTCTTTCGCCAAGACAGTGCGTTTCTCACTGTTACATGCATTTGAATGGGGAACTCGACCGAAACAAAGTATAAGTTTTCATTATGTGAATAACTTGGAAATCTTAGCTCAAACAGCTGCAAAACCTGTTTGCCCAGCACGGAGACCTTGAGTTCTATAATATAAGGCCATAAACATGTTTGTCTGAGTCTTCTATCAAAAGTTACAGCTATTTATATGAAGTTGTACAAAATAGCTTTCTTTCGCCAAGACAGTGCGTTTCTCACTGTTACATGCATTTGAATGGGGAACTCGACCGAAACAAAGTATAAGTTTTCATTATGTGAATAACTTGGAAATCTTAGCTCAAACAGCTGCAAAACCTGTTTTCCCAGCACGGGAACCTTGAGTTCTATAAGATAAAGCCATAAACATGTGTATCCGAGTCTTCTATCAAAAGTTACAGCTATTCATATGAAGTTGTACAAAAACGCTTTCTTTCGCCAAGACAGTGCGTTTCTCACTGTTACATGCATTTGAATGGGGAACTCGACCGAAACAAAGTATAGGTTTTCATTATGTGAATAACTTGGAAATCTTAGCTCAAACAGCTGCAAAACCTGTTTTCCCAGCACGGGAACCTTGAGTTCTATAAGATAAAGCCATAAACATGTGTATCCGAGTCTTCTATCAAAAGTTACAGCTATTTCTATGAAGTTGTACAAAAACGCTTTCTTTCGCCAAGACAGTGCGTTTCTCACTGTTACATGCATTTTGAATGGGGAACTCGACCGAAACAAAGTATAGGTTTTCATTATGTGAATAACTTGGAAATCTTAGCTCAAACAGCTGCAAAACCTGTTTTCCCAGCACGGGAACCTTGAGTTCTATAAGATAAAGCCATAAACATGTGTATCAGAGTCTTCTATCAAAAGTTACAGCTATTCATATGAAGTTGTACAAAAACGCTTTCTTTCGCCAAGACAGTGCGTTTCTCACTGTTACATGCATTTGAATGGGGAACTCGACCGAAAAAAAGTATAAGTTTTCATTATGTGAATAACTTGGAAATCTTAGCTCAAACAGCTGCAAAACCTGTTTTCCCAGCACGGAGACCTTGAGTTCTATAATATAAGGCCATAAACATGTTTGTCTGAGTCTTCTATCAAAAGTTACAGCTATTTATATGAAGTTGTACAAAAACGCTTTCTTTCGCCAAGACAGTGCGTTTCTCACTGTTACATGCATTTGAATGGGGAACTCGACCGAAACAAAGTATAGGTTTTCATTATGTGAATAACTTGGAAATCTTAGCTCAAACAGCTGCAAAACCTGTTTTCCCAGCACGGAGACCTTGAGTTCTATAATATAAGGCCATAAACATGTTTGTCTGAGTCTTCTATCAAAAGTTACAGCTATTTATATGAAGTTGTACAAAAACGCTTTCTTTCGCCAAGACAGTGCGTTTCTCACTGTTACATGCATTTGAAGTGGGAACTCGACCAAAACAAAGTATAGGTTTTCATTATGTGAATAACTTGGAAATCTTAGCTCAAACAGCTGCAAAACCTGTTTTCCCAGCACGGAGACCTTGAGTTCTATAAGATAAAGCCATAAACATGTTTGTCTGAGTCTTCTATCAAAAGTTACAGCTATTTATATGAAGTTGTACAAAAACGCTTTCTTTCGCCAAGACAGTGCGTTTCTCACTGTTACATGCATTTGAATGGGGAACTCGACCGAAACAAAGTATAAGTTTTCATTATGTGAATAACTTGGAAATCTTAGCTCAAACAGCTGCAAAACCTGTTTGCCCAGCACGGGAAACTTGAGTTCTATAAGATAAAGCCATAAACATGTGTATCCGAGTCTTCTATCAAAAGTTACAGCTATTTATATGAAGTTGTACAAAAACGTTTTCTTTCGCCAAGACAGTGTGTTTCTCACTGTTACATGCATTTTGAATGGGGAACTCGACCGAAACAAAGTATAGGTTTTCATTATGTGAATAACTTGGAAATCTTAGCTCAAACAGCTGCAAAACCTGTTTTCCCAGCACGTAGACCTTGAGTTCTATAAGATAAAGCTATAAACATGTTTGTCTGAGTCTTCTATCAAAAGTTACAGCTATTTATATGAAGTTGTACAAAAACGCTTTCTTTCGCCAAGACAGTGCGTTTCTCACATGCATTTGAATGGGAACTCGACCGAAACAAAGTATAGGTTTTCATTATGTGAATAACTTGGAAATCTTAGCTCAAACAGCTGCAAAACCTGTTTGACCAGCACGGAGACCTTGAGTTCTATAATATAAGGCCATAAACATGTTTGTCTGAGTCTTCTATCAAAAGTTACAGCTATTTCTATGAAGTTGTACAAAAACGCTTTCTTTCGCCAAGACAGTGCGTTTCTCACTGTTACATGCATTTGAATGGGGAACTCGACCGAAACAAAGTATAGGTTTTCATTATGTGAATAACTTGGAAATCTTAGCTCAAACAGCTGCAAAACCTGTTTGCCCAGCACGGGAAACTTGAGTTCTATAAGATAAAGCCATAAACATGTGTATCCGAGTCTTCTATCAAAAGTTACAGCTATTTATATGAAGTTGTACAAAAACGCTTTCTTTCGCCAAGACAGTGCGTTTCTCACTGTTACATGCATTTGAATGGGGAACTCGACCGAAACAAAGTATAGGTTTTCATTATGTGAATAACTTGGAAATCTTAGCTCAAACAGCTGCAAAACCTGTTTGACCAGCACGGAGACCTTGAGTTCTATAATATAAGGCCATAAACATGTTTGTCTGAGTCTTCTATCAAAAGTTACAGCTATTTCTATGAAGTTGTACAAAATAGCTTTCTTTCGCCAAGACAGTGCGTTTCTCACTGTTACATGCATTTGAATGGGGAACTCGACCGAAACAAAGTATAGGTTTTCATTATGTGAATAACTTGGAAATCTTAGCTCAAACAGCTGCAAAACCTGTTTGCCCAGCACGGGAAACTTGAGTTCTATAAGATAAAGCCATAAACATGTGTATCCGAGTCTTCTATCAAAAGTTACAGCTATTTATATGAAGTTGTACAAAAACGCTTTCTTTCGCCAAGACAGTGCGTTTCTCACTGTTACATGCATTTGAATGGGGAACTCGACCGAAACAAAGTATAGGTTTTCATTATGTGAATAACTTGGAAATCTTAGCTCAAACAGCTGCAAAACCTGTTTGCCCAGCACGGAGACCTTGAGTTCTATAAGATAAAGCCATAAACATGTGTATCCGAGTCTTCTATCAAAAGTTACAGCTATTTATATGAAGTTGTACAAAAACGCTTTCTTTCGCCAAGACAGTGCGTTTCTCACTGTTACATGCATTTTGAATGGGGAACTTGACCGAAACAAAGTATAGGTTTTCATTATGTGAATAACTTGGAAATCTTAGCTCAAACAGCTGCAAAACCTGTTTGCCCAGCACGGGAACCTTGAGTTCTATAAGATAAAGCCATAAACATGTTTGTCTGAGTCTTCTATCAAAAGTTACAGCTATTTATATGAAGTTGTACAAAATAGCTTTCTTTCGCCAAGACAGTGCGTTTCTCACTGTTACATGCATTTGAATGGGGAACTCGACCGAAACAAAGTATAAGTTTTCATTATGTGAATAACTTGGAAATCTTAGCTCAAACAGCTGCAAAACCTGTTTTCCCAGCACGGGAACCTTGAGTTCTATAAGATAAAGCCATAAACATGTGTATCCGAGTCTTCTATCAAAAGTTACAGCTATTCATATGAAGTTGTACAAAAACGCTTTCTTTCGCCAAGACAGTGCGTTTCTCACTGTTACATGCATTTGAATGGGGAACTCGACCGAAACAAAGTATAGGTTTTCATTATGTGAATAACTTGGAAATCTTAGCTCAAACAGCTGCAAAACCTGTTTTCCCAGCACGGGAACCTTGAGTTCTATAAGATAAAGCCATAAACATGTGTATCCGAATCTTCTATCAAAAGTTACAGCTATTTCTATGAAGTTGTACAAAAACGCTTTCTTTCGCCAAGACAGTGCGTTTCTCACTGTTACATGCATTTTGAATGGGGAACTCGACCGAAACAAAGTATAGGTTTTCATTATGTGAATAACTTGGAAATCTTAGCTCAAACAGCTGCAAAACCTGTTTGCCCAGCACGGGATCCTTGAGTTCTATAAGATAAAGCCATAAACATGTGTATCCGAGTCTTCTATCAAAAGTTACAGCTATTCATATGAAGTTGTACAAAAACGCTTTCTTTCGCCAAGACAGTGCGTTTCTCACTGTTACATGCATTTGAATGGGGAACTCGACCGAAACAAAGTATAAGTTTTCATTATGTGAATAACTTGGAAATCTTAGCTCAAACAGCTGCAAAACCTGTTTTCCCAGCACGGAGACCTTGAGTTCTATAAGATAAAGCCATAAACATGTGTATCCGAGTCTTCTATCAAAAGTTACAGCTATTTCTATGAAGTTGTACAAAAACGCTTTCTTTCGCCAAGACAGTGCGTTTCTCACTGTTACATGCATTTGAATGGGGAACTCGACCGAAACAAAGTATAAGTTTTCATTATGTGAATAACTTGGAAATCTTAGCTCAAACAGCTGCAAAACCTGTTTTCCCAGCACAGAGACCTTGAGTTCTATAAGATAAAGCCATAAACATGTTTGTCTGAGTCTTCTATCAAAAGTTACAGCTATTTCTATGAAGTTGTACAAAAACGCTTTCTTTCGCCAAGACAGTGTGTTTCTCACTGTTACATGCATTTTGAATGGGGAACTCGACCGAAACAAAGTATAGGTTTTCATTATGTGAATAACTTGGAAATCTTAGCTCAAACAGCTGCAAAACCTGTTTTCCCAGCACGTAGACCTTGAGTTCTATAAGATAAAGCCATAAACATGTTTGTCTGAGTCTTCTATCAAAAGTTACAGCTATTTATATGAAGTTGTACAAAAACGCTTTCTTTCGCCAAGACAGTGCGTTTCTCACTGTTACATGCATTTGAATGGGGAACTCGACCGAAACAAAGTATAGGTTTTCATTATGTGAATAACTTGGAAATCTTAGCTCAAACAGCTGCAAAACCTATTTGCCCAGCACGGAGACCTTGAGTTCTATAAGATAAAGCCATAAACATGTGTATCCGAGTCTTCTATCAAAAGTTACAGCTATTTATATGAAGTTGTACAAAAACGCTTTCTTTCGCCAAGACAGTGCGTTTCTCACTGTTACATGCATTTGAATGGGGAACTCGACCGAAAAAAAGTATAAGTTTTCATTATGTGAATAACTTGGAAATCTTAGCTCAAACAGCTGCAAAACCTGTTTTCCCAGCACGGAGACCTTGAGTTCTATAATATAAGGCCATAAACATGTTTGTCTGAGTCTTCTATCAAAAGTTACAGCTATTTATATGAAGTTGTACAAAATAGCTTTCTTTCGCCAAGACAGTGCGTTTCTCACTGTTACATGCATTTGAATGGGGAACTCGACCGAAACAAAGTATAGGTTTTCATTATGTGAATAACTTGGAAATCTTAGCTCAAACAGCTGCAAAACCTGTTTGCCCAGCACGGAGACCTTGAGTTCTATAAGATAAAGCCATAAACATGTGTATCCGAGTCTTCTATCAAAAGTTACAGCTATTTTTATGAAGTTGTACAAAAACGCTTTCTTTCGCCAAGACAGTGCGTTTCTCACTGTTACATGCATTTGAATGGGGAACTCGACCGAAACAAAGTATAGGTTTTCATTATGTGAATAACTTGGAAATCTTAGCTCAAACAGCTGCAAAACCTATTTGCCCAGCACGGAGACCTTGAGTTCTATAATATAAGGCCATAAACATGTTTGTCTGAGTCTTCTATCAAAAGTTACAGCTATTTCTATGAAGTTGTACAAAAACGCTTTCTTTCGCCAAGACAGTGCGTTTCTCACTGTTACATGCATTTTGAATGGGGAACTCGACCGAAACAAAGTATAGGTTTTCATTATGTGAATAACTTGGAAATCTTAGCTCAAACAGCTGCAAAACCTGTTTGCCCAGCACGGGATCCTTGAGTTCTATAAGATAAAGCCATAAACATGTGTATCCGAGTCTTCTATCAAAAGTTACAGCTATTCATATGAAGTTGTACAAAAACGCTTTCTTTCGCCAAGACAGTGCGTTTCTCACTGTTACATGCATTTGAATGGGGAACTCGACCGAAACAAAGTATAAGTTTTCATTATGTGAATAACTTGGAAATCTTAGCTCAAACAGCTGCAAAACCTGTTTTCCCAGCACGGAGACCTTGAGTTCTATAAGATAAAGCCATAAACATGTGTATCCGAGTCTTCTATCAAAAGTTACAGCTATTTCTATGAAGTTGTACAAAAACGCTTTCTTTCGCCAAGACAGTGCGTTTCTCACTGTTACATGCATTTGAATGGGGAACTCGACCGAAACAAAGTATAAGTTTTCATTATGTGAATAACTTGGAAATCTTAGCTCAAACAGCTGCAAAACCTGTTTTCCCAGCACAGAGACCTTGAGTTCTATAAGATAAAGCCATAAACATGTTTGTCTGAGTCTTCTATCAAAAGTTACAGCTATTTCTATGAAGTTGTACAAAAACGTTTACTTTCGCCAAGACAGTGCGTTTCTCACTGTTACATGCATTTTGAATGGGGAACTCGACCGAAACAAAGTATAGGTTTTCATTATGTGAATAACTTGGAAATCTTAGCTCAAACAGCTGCAAAACCTGTTTGCCCAGCACGGAGACCTTGAGTTCTATAAGATAAAGCCATAAACATGTGTATCCGAGTCTTCTATCAAAAGTTACAGCTATTTATATGAAGTTGTACAAAAACGCTTTCTTTCGCCAAGACAGTGCGTTTCTCACTGTTACATGCATTTTGAATGGGGAACTTGACCGAAACAAAGTATAGGTTTTCATTATGTGAATAACTTGGAAATCTTAGCTCAAACAGCTGCAAAACCTGTTTGCCCAGCACGGGAACCTTGAGTTCTATAAGATAAAGCCATAAACATGTTTGTCTGAGTCTTCTATCAAAAGTTACAGCTATTTATATGAAGTTGTACAAAATAGCTTTCTTTCGCCAAGACAGTGCGTTTCTCACTGTTACATGCATTTGAATGGGGAACTCGACCGAAACAAAGTATAAGTTTTCATTATGTGAATAACTTGGAAATCTTAGCTCAAACAGCTGCAAAACCTGTTTTCCCAGCACGGGAACCTTGAGTTCTATAAGATAAAGCCATGAACATGTGTATCCGAGTCTTCTATCAAAAGTTACAGCTATTCATATGAAGTTGTACAAAAACGCTTTCTTTCGCCAAGACAGTGCGTTTCTCACTGTTACATGCATTTGAATGGGGAACTCGACCGAAACAAAGTATAGGTTTTCATTATGTGAATAACTTGGAAATCTTAGCTCAAACAGCTGCAAAACCTGTTTTCCCAGCACGGGAACCTTGAGTTCTATAAGATAAAGCCATAAACATGTGTATCCGAATCTTCTATCAAAAGTTACAGCTATTTCTATGAAGTTGTACAAAAACGCTTTCTTTCGCCAAGACAGTGCGTTTCTCACTGTTACATGCATTTTGAATGGGGAACTCGACCGAAACAAAGTATAGGTTTTCATTATGTGAATAACTTGGAAATCTTAGCTCAAACAGCTGCAAAACCTGTTTGCCCAGCACGGGATCCTTGAGTTCTATAAGATAAAGCCATAAACATGTGTATCCGAGTCTTCTATCAAAAGTTACAGCTATTCATATGAAGTTGTACAAAAACGCTTTCTTTCGCCAAGACAGTGCGTTTCTCACTGTTACATGCATTTGAATGGGGAACTCGACCGAAACAAAGTATAAGTTTTCATTATGTGAATAACTTGGAAATCTTAGCTCAAACAGCTGCAAAACCTGTTTTCCCAGCACGGAGACCTTGAGTTCTATAAGATAAAGCCATAAACATGTGTATCCGAGTCTTCTATCAAAAGTTACAGCTATTTCTATGAAGTTGTACAAAAACGCTTTCTTTCGCCAAGACAGTGCGTTTCTCACTGTTACATGCATTTGAATGGGGAACTCGACCGAAACAAAGTATAAGTTTTCATTATGTGAATAACTTGGAAATCTTAGCTCAAACAGCTGCAAAACCTGTTTTCCCAGCACAGAGACCTTGAGTTCTATAAGATAAAGCCATAAACATGTTTGTCTGAGTCTTCTATCAAAAGTTACAGCTATTTCTATGAAGTTGTACAAAAACGCTTTCTTTCGCCAAGACAGTGTGTTTCTCACTGTTACATGCATTTTGAATGGGGAACTCGACCGAAACAAAGTATAGGTTTTCATTATGTGAATAACTTGGAAATCTTAGCTCAAACAGCTGCAAAACCTGTTTTCCCAGCACGGAGACCTTGAGTTCTATAAGATAAAGCCATAAACATGTGTATCCGAGTCTTCTATCAAAAGTTACAGCTATTTATATGAAGTTGTACAAAAACGCTTTCTTTCGCCAAGACAGTGCGTTTCTCACTGTTACATGCATTTGAATGGGGAACTCGACCGAAAAAAAGTATAAGTTTTCATTATGTGAATAACTTGGAAATCTTAGCTCAAACAGCTGCAAAACCTGTTTTCCCAGCACGGAGACCTTGAGTTCTATAATATAAGGCCATAAACATGTTTGTCTGAGTCTTCTATCAAAAGTTACAGCTATTTATATGAAGTTGTACAAAATAGCTTTCTTTCGCCAAGACAGTGCGTTTCTCACTGTTACATGCATTTGAATGGGGAACTCGACCGAAACAAAGTATAGGTTTTCATTATGTGAATAACTTGGAAATCTTAGCTCAAACAGCTGCAAAACCTGTTTGCCCAGCACGGAGACCTTGAGTTCTATAAGATAAAGCCATAAACATGTGTATCCGAGTCTTCTATCAAAAGTTACAGCTATTTTTATGAAGTTGTACAAAAACGCTTTCTTTCGCCAAGACAGTGCGTTTCTCACTGTTACATGCATTTGAATGGGGAACTCGACCGAAACAAAGTATAGGTTTTCATTATGTGAATAACTTGGAAATCTTAGCTCAAACAGCTGCAAAACCTATTTGCCCAGCACGGAGACCTTGAGTTCTATAATATAAGGCCATAAACATGTTTGTCTGAGTCTTCTATCAAAAGTTACAGCTATTTATATGAAGTTGTACAAAATAGCTTTCTTTCGCCAAGACAGTGCGTTTCTCACTGTTACATGCATTTGAATGGGGAACTCGACCGAAACAAAGTATAGGTTTTCATTATGTGAATAACTTGGAAATCTTAGCTCAAACAGCTGCAAAACCTGTTTGACCAGCACGGAGACCTTGAGTTCTATAATATAAGGCCATAAACATGTTTGTCTGAGTCGTCTATCAAAAGTTACAGCTATTTATATGAAGTTGTACAAAAACGCTTTCTTTCGCCAAGACAGTGCGTTTCTCACTGTTACATGCATTTGAATGGGGAACTCGACCGAAACAAAGTATAGGTTTTCATTATGTGAATAACTTGGAAATCTTAGCTCAAACAGCTGCAAAACCTGTTTGCCCAGCACGGAGACCTTGAGTTCTATAAGATAAAGCCATAAACATGTGTATCCGAGTCTTCTATCAAAAGTTACAGCTATTTATATGAAGTTGTACAAAAACGCTTTCTTTCGCCAAGACAGTGCGTTTCTCACTGTTACATGCATTTGAATGGGGAACTCGACCGAAACAAAGTATAGGTTTTCATTATGTGAATAACTTGGAAATCTTAGCTCAAACAGCTGCAAAACCTGTTTTCCCAGCACGGAGACCTTGAGTTCTATAATATAAGGCCATAAACATGTTTGTCTAAGTCTTCTATCAAAAGTTACAGCTATTTATATGAAGTTGTACAAAATAGCTTTCTTTCGCCAAGACAGTGCGTTTCTCACTGTTACATGCATTTGAATGGGGAACTCGACCGAAACAAAGTATAGGTTTTCATTATGTGAATAACTTGGAAATCTTAGCTCAAACAGCTGCAAAACCTATTTGCCCAGCACGGAGACCTTGAGTTCTATAAGATAAAGCCATAAACATGTGTATCCGAGTCTTCTATCAAAAGTTACAGCTATTTATATGAAGTTGTACAAAAACGCTTTCTTTCGCCAAGACAGTGCGTTTCTCACTGTTACATGCATTTGAATGGGGAACTCGACCGAAAAAAAGTATAAGTTTTCATTATGTGAATAACTTGGAAATCTTAGCTCAAACAGCTGCAAAACCTGTTTGACCAGCACGGAGACCTTGAGTTCTATAATATAAGGCCATAAACATGTTTGTCTGAGTCTTCTATCAAAAGTTACAGCTATTTATATGAAGTTGTACAAAATAGCTTTCTTTCGCCAAGACAGTGCGTTTCTCACTGTTACATGCATTTGAATGGGGAACTCGACCGAAACAAAGTATAGGTTTTCATTATGTGAATAACTTGGAAATCTTAGCTCAAACAGCTGCAAAACCTATTTGCCCAGCACGGAGACCTTGAGTTCTATAAGATAAAGCCATAAACATGTGTATCCGAGTCTTCTATCAAAAGTTACAGCTATTTATATGAAGTTGTACAAAAACGCTTTCTTTCGCCAAGACAGTGCGTTTCTCACTGTTACATGCATTTGAATGGGGAACTCGACCGAAAAAAAGTATAAGTTTTCATTATGTGAATAACTTGGAAATCTTAGCTCAAACAGCTGCAAAACCTGTTTTCCCAGCACGGAGACCTTGAGTTCTATAATATAAGGCCATAAACATGTTTGTCTGAGTCTTCTATCAAAAGTTACAGCTATTTATATGAAGTTGTACAAAATAGCTTTCTTTCGCCAAGACAGTGCGTTTCTCACTGTTACATGCATTTGAATGGGGAACTCGACCGAAACAAAGTATAGGTTTTCATTATGTGAATAACTTGGAAATCTTAGCTCAAACAGCTGCAAAACCTGTTTGCCCAGCACGGAGACCTTGAGTTCTATAAGATAAAGCCATAAACATGTGTATCCGAGTCTTCTATCAAAAGTTACAGCTATTTTTATGAAGTTGTACAAAAACGCTTTCTTTCGCCAAGACAGTGCGTTTCTCACTGTTACATGCATTTGAATGGGGAACTCGACCGAAACAAAGTATAGGTTTTCATTATGTGAATAACTTGGAAATCTTAGCTCAAACAGCTGCAAAACCTATTTGCCCAGCACGGAGACCTTGAGTTCTATAATATAAGGCCATAAACATGTTTGTCTGAGTCTTCTATCAAAAGTTACAGCTATTTATATGAAGTTGTACAAAATAGCTTTCTTTCGCCAAGACAGTGCGTTTCTCACTGTTACATGCATTTGAATGGGGAACTCGACCGAAACAAAGTATAGGTTTTCATTATGTGAATAACTTGGAAATCTTAGCTCAAACAGCTGCAAAACCTGTTTGACCAGCACGGAGACCTTGAGTTCTATAATATAAGGCCATAAACATGTTTGTCTGAGTCGTCTATCAAAAGTTACAGCTATTTATATGAAGTTGTACAAAAACGCTTTCTTTCGCCAAGACAGTGCGTTTCTCACTGTTACATGCATTTGAATGGGGAACTCGACCGAAACAAAGTATAGGTTTTCATTATGTGAATAACTTGGAAATCTTAGCTCAAACAGCTGCAAAACCTGTTTGCCCAGCACGGGAAACTTGAGTTCTATAAGATAAAGCCATAAACATGTGTATCCGAGTCTTCTATCAAAAGTTACAGCTATTTATATGAAGTTGTACAAAAACGCTTTCTTTCGCCAAGACAGTGCGTTTCTCACTGTTACATGCATTTGAATGGGGAACTCGACCGAAACAAAGTATAGGTTTTCATTATGTGAATAACTTGGAAATCTTAGCTCAAACAGCTGCAAAACCTGTTTTCCCAGCACGGAGACCTTGAGTTCTATAATATAAGGCCATAAACATGTTTGTCTGAGTCTTCTATCAAAAGTTACAGCTATTTATATGAAGTTGTACAAAATAGCTTTCTTTCGCCAAGACAGTGCGTTTCTCACTGTTACATGCATTTGAATGGGGAACTCGACCGAAACAAAGTATAGGTTTTCATTATGTGAATAACTTGGAAATCTTAGCTCAAACAGCTGCAAAACCTGTTTTCCCAGCACGGAGACCTTGAGTTCTATAAGATAAAGCCATAAACATGTGTATCCGAGTCTTCTATCAAAAGTTACAGCTATTTTTATGAAGTTGTACAAAAACGCTTTCTTTCGCCAAGACAGTGCGTTTCTCACTGTTACATGCATTTGAATGGGGAACTCGACCGAAACAAAGTATAGGTTTTCATTATGTGAATAACTTGGAAATCTTAGCTCAAACAGCTGCAAAACCTGTTTGACCAGCACGGAGACCTTGAGTTCTATAATATAAGGCCATAAACATGTTTGTCTGAGTCTTCTATCAAAAGTTACAGCTATTTATATGAAGTTGTACAAAAACGCTTTCTTTCGCCAAGACAGTGCGTTTCTCACTGTTACATGCATTTGAATGGGGAACTCGACCGAAACAAAGTATAGGTTTTCATTATGTGAATAACTTGGAAATCTTAGCTCAAACAGCTGCAAAACCTGTTTGCCCAGCACGGGAAACTTGAGTTCTATAAGATAAAGCCATAAACATGTGTATCCGAGTCTTCTATCAAAAGTTACAGCTATTTATATGAAGTTGTACAAAAACGCTTTCTTTCGCCAAGACAGTGCGTTTCTCACTGTTACATGCATTTGAATGGGGAACTCGACCGAAACAAAGTATAGGTTTTCATTATGTGAATAACTTGGAAATCTTAGCTCAAACAGCTGCAAAACGTATTTGCCCAGCACGGAGACCTTGAGTTCTATAAGATAAAGCCATAAACATGTGTATCCGAGTCTTCTATCAAAAGTTACAGCTATTTATATGAAGTTGTACAAAAACGCTTTCTTTCGCCAAGACAGTGCGTTTCTCACTGTTACATGCATTTGAATGGGGAACTCGACCGAAAAAAAGTATAAGTTTTCATTATGTGAATAACTTGGAAATCTTAGCTCAAACAGCTGCAAAACCTGTTTGACCAGCACGGAGACCTTGAGTTCTATAATATAAGGCCATAAACATGTTTGTCTGAGTCTTCTATCAAAAGTTACAGCTATTTATATGAAGTTGTACAAAATAGCTTTCTTTCGCCAAGACAGTGCGTTTCTCACTGTTACATGCATTTGAATGGGGAACTCGACCGAAACAAAGTATAGGTTTTCATTATGTGAATAACTTGGAAATCTTAGCTCAAACAGCTGCAAAACCTGTTTGACCAGCACGGAGACCTTGAGTTCTATAATATAAGGCCATAAACATGTTTGTCTGAGTCTTCTATCAAAAGTTACAGCTATTTATATGAAGTTGTACAAAAACGCTTTCTTTCGCCAAGACAGTGCGTTTCTCACTGTTACATGCATTTGAAGTGGGAACTCGACCGAAACAAAGTATAAGTTTTCATTATGTGAATAACTTGGAAATCTTAGCTCAAACAGCTGCAAAACCTGTTTTCCCAGCACGGAGACCTTGAGTTCTATAAGATAAAGCCATAAACATGTGTATCCGAGTCTTCTATCAAAAGTTACAGCTATTTATATGAAGTTGTACAAAAACGCTTTCTTTCGCCAAGACAGTGCGTTTCTCACTGTTACATGCATTTGAATGGGGAACTCGACCGAAACAAAGTATAAGTTTTCATTATGTGAATAACTTGGAAATCTTAGCTCAAACAGCTGCAAAACCTGTTTTCCCAGCACGGAGACCTTGAGTTCTATAATATAAGGCCATAAACATGTTTGTCTGAGTCTTCTATCAAAAGTTACAGCTATTTCTATGAAGTTGTACAAAAACGCTTTCTTTCGCCAAGACAGTGCGTTTCTCACTGTTACATGCATTTGAATGGGGAACTCGACCGAAACAAAGTATAGGTTTTCATTATGTGAATAACTTGGAAATCTTAGCTCAAACAGCTGCAAAACCTGTTTGCCCAGCACGGGAAACTTGAGTTCTATAAGATAAAGCCATAAACATGTGTATCCGAGTCTTCTATCAAAAGTTACAGCTATTCATATGAAGTTGTACAAAAACGCTTTCTTTCGCCAAGACAGTGCGTTTCTCACTGTTACATGCATTTGAATGGGGAACTCGACCGAAAAAAAGTATAAGTTTTCATTATGTGAATAACTTGGAAATCTTAGCTCAAACAGCTGCAAAACCTGTTTTCCCAGCACGGAGACCTTGAGTTCTATAATATAAGGCCATAAACATGTTTGTCTGAGTCTTCTATCAAAAGTTACAGCTATTTATATGAAGTTGTACAAAATAGCTTTCTTTCGCCAAGACAGTGCGTTTCTCACTGTTACATGCATTTGAATGGGGAACTCGACCGAAACAAAGTATAGGTTTTCATTATGTGAATAACTTGGAAATCTTAGCTCAAACAGCTGCAAAACCTGTTTGCCCAGCACGGAGACCTTGAGTTCTATAAGATAAAGCCATAAACATGTGTATCCGAGTCTTCTATCAAAAGTTACAGCTATTTTTATGAAGTTGTACAAAAACGCTTTCTTTCGCCAAGACAGTGCGTTTCTCACTGTTACATGCATTTGAATGGGGAACTCGACCGAAACAAAGTATAGGTTTTCATTATGTGAATAACTTGGAAATCTTAGCTCAAACAGCTGCAAAACCTATTTGCCCAGCACGGAGACCTTGAGTTCTATAATATAAGGCCATAAACATGTTTGTCTGAGTCTTCTATCAAAAGTTACAGCTATTTATATGAAGTTGTACAAAATAGCTTTCTTTCGCCAAGACAGTGCGTTTCTCACTGTTACATGCATTTGAATGGGGAACTCGACCGAAACAAAGTATAGGTTTTCATTATGTGAATAACTTGGAAATCTTAGCTCAAACAGCTGCAAAACCTGTTTGCCCAGCACGGAGACCTTGAGTTCTATAATATAAGGCCATAAACATGTTTGTCTGAGTCTTCTATCAAAAGTTACAGCTATTTATATGAAGTTGTACAAAAACGCTTTCTTTCGCCAAGACAGTGCGTTTCTCACTGTTACATGCATTTGAATGGGGAACTCGACCGAAACAAAGTATAGGTTTTCATTATGTGAATAACTTGGAAATCTTAGCTCAAACAGCTGCAAAACCTGTTTGCCCAGCACGGGAAACTTGAGTTCTATAAGATAAAGCCATAAACATGTGTATCCGAGTCTTCTATCAAAAGTTACAGCTATTTATATGAAGTTGTACAAAAACGCTTTCTTTCGCCAAGACAGTGCGTTTCTCACTGTTACATGCATTTGAATGGGGAACTCGACCGAAACAAAGTATAGGTTTTCATTATGTGAATAACTTGGAAATCTTAGCTCAAACAGCTGCAAAACCTGTTTTCCCAGCACGGAGACCTTGAGTTCTATAATATAAGGCCATAAACATGTTTGTCTAAGTCTTCTATCAAAAGTTACAGCTATTTATATGAAGTTGTACAAAATAGCTTTCTTTCGCCAAGACAGTGCGTTTCTCACTGTTACATGCATTTGAATGGGGAACTCGACCGAAACAAAGTATAGGTTTTCATTATGTGAATAACTTGGAAATCTTAGCTCAAACAGCTGCAAAACCTGTTTGCCCAGCACGGGAAACTTGAGTTCTATAAGATAAAGCCATAAACATGTGTATCCGAGTCTTCTATCAAAAGTTACAGCTATTTATATGAAGTTGTACAAAAACGCTTTCTTTCGCCAAGACAGTGCGTTTCTCACTGTTACATGCATTTGAATGGGGAACTCGACCGAAACAAAGTATAGGTTTTCATTATGTGAATAACTTGGAAATCTTAGCTCAAACAGCTGCAAAACCTGTTTGCCCAGCACGGGAAACTTGAGTTCTATAAGATAAAGCCATAAACATGTGTATCCGAGTCTTCTATCAAAAGTTACAGCTATTTATATGAAGTTGTACAAAAACGCTTTCTTTCGCCAAGACAGTGCGTTTCTCACTGTTACATGCATTTGAATGGGGAACTCGACCGAAACAAAGTATAGGTTTTCATTATGTGAATAACTTGGAAATCTTAGCTCAAACAGCTGCAAAACCTATTTGCCCAGCACGGAGACCTTGAGTTCTATAAGATAAAGCCATAAACATGTGTATCCGAGTCTTCTATCAAAAGTTACAGCTATTTATATGAAGTTGTACAAAAACGCTTTCTTTCGCCAAGACAGTGCGTTTCTCACTGTTACATGCATTTGAATGGGGAACTCGACCGAAAAAAAGTATAAGTTTTCATTATGTGAATAACTTGGAAATCTTAGCTCAAACAGCTGCAAAACCTGTTTGCCCAGCACGGAGACCTTGAGTTCTATAAGATAAAGCCATAAACATGTGTATCCGAGTCTTCTATCAAAAGTTACAGCTATTTCTATGAAGTTGTACAAAATAGCTTTCTTTCGCCAAGACAGTGCGTTTCTCACTGTTACATGCATTTGAATGGGGAACTCGACCGAAACAAAGTATAGGTTTTCATTATGTGAATAACTTGGAAATCTTAGCTCAAACAGCTGCAAAACCTGTTTGACCAGCACGGAGACCTTGAGTTCTATAATATAAGGCCATAAACATGTTTGTCTGAGTCTTCTATCAAAAGTTACAGCTATTTATATGAAGTTGTACAAAATAGCTTTCTTTCGCCAAGACAGTGCGTTTCTCACTGTTACATGCATTTGAATGGGGAACTCGACCGAAACAAAGTATAAGTTTTCATTATGTGAATAACTTGGAAATCTTAGCTCAAACAGCTGCAAAACCTGTTTTCCCAGCACGGAGACCTTGAGTTCTATAATATAAGGCCATAAACATGTTTGTCTGAGTCTTCTATCAAAAGTTACAGCTATTTCTATGAAGTTGTACAAAAACGCTTTCTTTCGCCAAGACAGTGCGTTTCTCACTGTTACATGCATTTGAATGGGGAACTCGACCGAAACAAAGTATAGGTTTTCATTATGTGAATAACTTGGAAATCTTAGCTCAAACAGCTGCAAAACCTGTTTTCCCAGCACGGAGACCTTGAGTTCTATAAGATAAAGCCATAAACATGTGTATCCGAGTCTTCTATCAAAAGTTACAGCTATTTTTATGAAGTTGTACAAAAACGCTTTCTTTCGCCAAGACAGTGCGTTTCTCACTGTTACATGCATTTGAATGGGGAACTCGACCGAAACAAAGTATAGGTTTTCATTATGTGAATAACTTGGAAATCTTAGCTCAAACAGCTGCAAAACCTGTTTGCCCAGCACGGGAAACTTGAGTTCTATAAGATAAAGCCATAAACATGTGTATCCGAGTCTTCTATCAAAAGTTACAGCTATTTATATGAAGTTGTACAAAAACGCTTTCTTTCGCCAAGACAGTGCGTTTCTCACTGTTACATGCATTTGAATGGGGAACTCGACCGAAACAAAGTATAGGTTTTCATTATGTGAATAACTTGGAAATCTTAGCTCAAACAGCTGCAAAACCTGTTTGCCCAGCACGGGAAACTTGAGTTCTATAAGATAAAGCCATAAACATGTGTATCCGAGTCTTCTATCAAAAGTTACAGCTATTTATATGAAGTTGTACAAAAACGCTTTCTTTCGCCAAGACAGTGCGTTTCTCACTGTTACATGCATTTGAATGGGGAACTCGACCGAAACAAAGTATAGGTTTTCATTATGTGAATAACTTGGAAATCTTAGCTCAAACAGCTGCAAAACCTGTTTTCCCAGCACGGAGACCTTGAGTTCTATAATATAAGGCCATAAACATGTTTGTCTAAGTCTTCTATCAAAAGTTACAGCTATTTATATGAAGTTGTACAAAATAGCTTTCTTTCGCCAAGACAGTGCGTTTCTCACTGTTACATGCATTTGAATGGGGAACTCGACCGAAAAAAAGTATAAGTTTTCATTATGTGAATAACTTGGAAATCTTAGCTCAAACAGCTGCAAAACCTGTTTGACCAGCACGGAGACCTTGAGTTCTATAATATAAGGCCATAAACATGTTTGTCTGAGTCTTCTATCAAAAGTTACAGCTATTTATATGAAGTTGTACAAAATAGCTTTCTTTCGCCAAGACAGTGCGTTTCTCACTGTTACATGCATTTGAATGGGGAACTCGACCGAAACAAAGTATAGGTTTTCATTATGTGAATAACTTGGAAATCTTAGCTCAAACAGCTGCAAAACCTGTTTGACCAGCACGGAGACCTTGAGTTCTATAATATAAGGCCATAAACATGTTTGTCTGAGTCTTCTATCAAAAGTTACAGCTATTTCTATGAAGTTGTACAAAAACGCTTTCTTTCGCCAAGACAGTGCGTTTCTCACTGTTACATGCATTTGAATGGGGAACTCGACCGAAACAAAGTATAAGTTTTCATTATGTGAATAACTTGGAAATCTTAGCTCAAACAGCTGCAAAACCTGTTTTCCCAGCACGGAGACCTTGAGTTCTATAATATAAGGCCATAAACATGTTTGTCTGAGTCTTCTATCAAAAGTTACAGCTATTTATATGAAGTTGTACAAAAACGCTTTCTTTCGCCAAGACAGTGCGTTTCTCACTGTTACATGCATTTGAAGTGGGAACTCGACCGAAACAAAGTATAAGTTTTCATTATGTGAATAACTTGGAAATCTTAGCTCAAACAGCTGCAAAACCTGTTTTCCCAGCACGGAGACCTTGAGTTCTATAAGATAAAGCCATAAACATGTGTATCCGAGTCTTCTATCAAAAGTTACAGCTATTTATATGAAGTTGTACAAAAACGCTTTCTTTCGCCAAGACAGTGCGTTTCTCACTGTTACATGCATTTGAATGGGGAACTCGACCGAAACAAAGTATAAGTTTTCATTATGTGAATAACTTGGAAATCTTAGCTCAAACAGCTGCAAAACCTGTTTTCCCAGCACGGAGACCTTGAGTTCTATAATATAAGGCCATAAACATGTTTGTCTGAGTCTTCTATCAAAAGTTACAGCTATTTCTATGAAGTTGTACAAAAACGCTTTCTTTCGCCAAGACAGTGCGTTTCTCACTGTTACATGCATTTGAATGGGGAACTCGACCGAAACAAAGTATAGGTTTTCATTATGTGAATAACTTGGAAATCTTAGCTCAAACAGCTGCAAAACCTGTTTGCCCAGCACGGGAAACTTGAGTTCTATAAGATAAAGCCATAAACATGTGTATCCGAGTCTTCTATCAAAAGTTACAGCTATTCATATGAAGTTGTACAAAAACGCTTTCTTTCGCCAAGACAGTGCGTTTCTCACTGTTACATGCATTTGAATGGGGAACTCGACCGAAAAAAAGTATAGGTTTTCATTATGTGAATAACTTGGAAATCTTAGCTCAAACAGCTGCAAAACCTATTTGCCCAGCACGGAGACCTTGAGTTCTATAATATAAGGCCATAAACATGTTTGTCTGAGTCTTCTATCAAAAGTTACAGCTATTTATATGAAGTTGTACAAAATAGCTTTCTTTCGCCAAGACAGTGCGTTTCTCACTGTTACATGCATTTGAATGGGGAACTCGACCGAAACAAAGTATAGGTTTTCATTATGTGAATAACTTGGAAATCTTAGCTCAAACAGCTGCAAAACCTGTTTGACCAGCACGGAGACCTTGAGTTCTATAATATAAGGCCATAAACATGTTTGTCTGAGTCGTCTATCAAAAGTTACAGCTATTTATATGAAGTTGTACAAAAACGCTTTCTTTCGCCAAGACAGTGCGTTTCTCACTGTTACATGCATTTGAATGGGGAACTCGACCGAAACAAAGTATAGGTTTTCATTATGTGAATAACTTGGAAATCTTAGCTCAAACAGCTGCAAAACCTGTTTGCCCAGCACGGGAAACTTGAGTTCTATAAGATAAAGCCATAAACATGTGTATCCGAGTCTTCTATCAAAAGTTACAGCTATTTATATGAAGTTGTACAAAAACGCTTTCTTTCGCCAAGACAGTGCGTTTCTCACTGTTACATGCATTTGAATGGGGAACTCGACCGAAACAAAGTATAGGTTTTCATTATGTGAATAACTTGGAAATCTTAGCTCAAACAGCTGCAAAACCTGTTTTCCCAGCACGGAGACCTTGAGTTCTATAATATAAGGCCATAAACATGTTTGTCTAAGTCTTCTATCAAAAGTTACAGCTATTTATATGAAGTTGTACAAAATAGCTTTCTTTCGCCAAGACAGTGCGTTTCTCACTGTTACATGCATTTGAATGGGGAACTCGACCGAAACAAAGTATAGGTTTTCATTATGTGAATAACTTGGAAATCTTAGCTCAAACAGCTGCAAAACCTATTTGCCCAGCACGGAGACCTTGAGTTCTATAAGATAAAGCCATAAACATGTGTATCCGAGTCTTCTATCAAAAGTTACAGCTATTTATATGAAGTTGTACAAAAACGCTTTCTTTCGCCAAGACAGTGCGTTTCTCACTGTTACATGCATTTGAATGGGGAACTCGACCGAAAAAAAGTATAAGTTTTCATTATGTGAATAACTTGGAAATCTTAGCTCAAACAGCTGCAAAACCTGTTTGACCAGCACGGAGACCTTGAGTTCTATAATATAAGGCCATAAACATGTTTGTCTGAGTCTTCTATCAAAAGTTACAGCTATTTATATGAAGTTGTACAAAATAGCTTTCTTTCGCCAAGACAGTGCGTTTCTCACTGTTACATGCATTTGAATGGGGAACTCGACCGAAACAAAGTATAGGTTTTCATTATGTGAATAACTTGGAAATCTTAGCTCAAACAGCTGCAAAACCTGTTTGACCAGCACGGAGACCTTGAGTTCTATAATATAAGGCCATAAACATGTTTGTCTGAGTCTTCTATCAAAAGTTACAGCTATTTATATGAAGTTGTACAAAAACGCTTTCTTTCGCCAAGACAGTGCGTTTCTCACTGTTACATGCATTTGAATGGGGAACTCGACCGAAACAAAGTATAAGTTTTCATTATGTGAATAACTTGGAAATCTTAGCTCAAACAGCTGCAAAACCTGTTTTCCCAGCACGGAGACCTTGAGTTCTATAATATAAGGCCATAAACATGTTTGTCTGAGTCTTCTATCAAAAGTTACAGCTATTTATATGAAGTTGTACAAAAACGCTTTCTTTCGCCAAGACAGTGCGTTTCTCACTGTTACATGCATTTGAATGGGGAACTCGACCGAAACAAAGTATAAGTTTTCATTATGTGAATAACTTGGAAATCTTAGCTCAAACAGCTGCAAAACCTGTTTGCCCAGCACGGAGACCTTGAGTTCTATAAGATAAAGCCATAAACATGTGTAACCGAGTCTTCTATCAAAAGTTACAGCTATTTCTATGAAGTTGTACAAAAACGCTTTCTTTCGCCAAGACAGTGTGTTTCTCACTGTTACATGCATTTGAAGTGGGAACTCGACCGAAACAAAGTATAAGTTTTCATTATGTGAATAACTTGGAAATCTTAGCTCAAACAGCTGCAAAACCTGTTTTCCCAGCACGGAGACCTTGAGTTCTATAAGATAAAGCCATAAACATGTGTATCCGAGTCTTCTATCAAAAGTTACAGCTATTTATATGAAGTTGTACAAAAACGCTTTCTTTCGCCAAGACAGTGCGTTTCTCACTGTTACATGCATTTGAATGGGGAACTCGACCGAAACAAAGTATAAGTTTTCATTATGTGAATAACTTGGAAATCTTAGCTCAAACAGCTGCAAAACCTGTTTGCCCAGCACGGGAAACTTGAGTTCTATAAGATAAAGCCATAAACATGTGTATCCGAGTCTTCTATCAAAAGTTACAGCTATTCATATGAAGTTGTACAAAAACGCTTTCTTTCGCCAAGACAGTGCGTTTCTCACTGTTACATGCATTTGAATGGGGAACTCGACCGAAAAAAAGTATAAGTTTTCATTATGTGAATAACTTGGAAATCTTAGCTCAAACAGCTGCAAAACCTGTTTTCCCAGCACGGAGACCTTGAGTTCTATAATATAAGGCCATAAACATGTTTGTCTGAGTCTTCTATCAAAAGTTACAGCTATTTATATGAAGTTGTACAAAATAGCTTTCTTTCGCCAAGACAGTGCGTTTCTCACTGTTACATGCATTTGAATGGGGAACTCGACCGAAACAAAGTATAGGTTTTCATTATGTGAATAACTTGGAAATCTTAGCTCAAACAGCTGCAAAACCTGTTTTCCCAGCACGGAGACCTTGAGTTCTATAAGATAAAGCCATAAACATGTGTATCCGAGTCTTCTATCAAAAGTTACAGCTATTTTTATGAAGTTGTACAAAAACGCTTTCTTTCGCCAAGACAGTGCGTTTCTCACTGTTACATGCATTTGAATGGGGAACTCGACCGAAACAAAGTATAGGTTTTCATTATGTGAATAACTTGGAAATCTTAGCTCAAACAGCTGCAAAACCTGTTTGACCAGCACGGAGACCTTGAGTTCTATAATATAAGGCCATAAACATGTTTGTCTGAGTCTTCTATCAAAAGTTACAGCTATTTATATGAAGTTGTACAAAAACGCTTTCTTTCGCCAAGACAGTGCGTTTCTCACTGTTACATGCATTTGAATGGGGAACTCGACCGAAACAAAGTATAGGTTTTCATTATGTGAATAACTTGGAAATCTTAGCTCAAACAGCTGCAAAACCTGTTTGCCCAGCACGGGAAACTTGAGTTCTATAAGATAAAGCCATAAACATGTGTATCCGAGTCTTCTATCAAAAGTTACAGCTATTTATATGAAGTTGTACAAAAACGCTTTCTTTCGCCAAGACAGTGCGTTTCTCACTGTTACATGCATTTGAATGGGGAACTCGACCGAAACAAAGTATAGGTTTTCATTATGTGAATAACTTGGAAATCTTAGCTCAAACAGCTGCAAAACGTATTTGCCCAGCACGGAGACCTTGAGTTCTATAAGATAAAGCCATAAACATGTGTATCCGAGTCTTCTATCAAAAGTTACAGCTATTTATATGAAGTTGTACAAAAACGCTTTCTTTCGCCAAGACAGTGCGTTTCTCACTGTTACATGCATTTGAATGGGGAACTCGACCGAAAAAAAGTATAAGTTTTCATTATGTGAATAACTTGGAAATCTTAGCTCAAACAGCTGCAAAACCTGTTTGACCAGCACGGAGACCTTGAGTTCTATAATATAAGGCCATAAACATGTTTGTCTGAGTCTTCTATCAAAAGTTACAGCTATTTATATGAAGTTGTACAAAATAGCTTTCTTTCGCCAAGACAGTGCGTTTCTCACTGTTACATGCATTTGAATGGGGAACTCGACCGAAACAAAGTATAGGTTTTCATTATGTGAATAACTTGGAAATCTTAGCTCAAACAGCTGCAAAACCTGTTTGACCAGCACGGAGACCTTGAGTTCTATAATATAAGGCCATAAACATGTTTGTCTGAGTCTTCTATCAAAAGTTACAGCTATTTATATGAAGTTGTACAAAAACGCTTTCTTTCGCCAAGACAGTGCGTTTCTCACTGTTACATGCATTTGAAGTGGGAACTCGACCGAAACAAAGTATAAGTTTTCATTATGTGAATAACTTGGAAATCTTAGCTCAAACAGCTGCAAAACCTGTTTTCCCAGCACGGAGACCTTGAGTTCTATAAGATAAAGCCATAAACATGTGTATCCGAGTCTTCTATCAAAAGTTACAGCTATTTATATGAAGTTGTACAAAAACGCTTTCTTTCGCCAAGACAGTGCGTTTCTCACTGTTACATGCATTTGAATGGGGAACTCGACCGAAACAAAGTATAAGTTTTCATTATGTGAATAACTTGGAAATCTTAGCTCAAACAGCTGCAAAACCTGTTTGCCCAGCACGGAGACCTTGAGTTCTATAAGATAAAGCCATAAACATGTGTATCCGAGTCTTCTATCAAAAGTTACAGCTATTTCTATGAAGTTGTACAAAATAGCTTTCTTTCGCCAAGACAGTGCGTTTCTCACTGTTACATGCATTTGAATGGGGAACTCGACCGAAACAAAGTATAGGTTTTCATTATGTGAATAACTTGGAAATCTTAGCTCAAACAGCTGCAAAACCTGTTTGACCAGCACGGAGACCTTGAGTTCTATAATATAAGGCCATAAACATGTTTGTCTGAGTCTTCTATCAAAAGTTACAGCTATTTATATGAAGTTGTACAAAATAGCTTTCTTTCGCCAAGACAGTGCGTTTCTCACTGTTACATGCATTTGAATGGGGAACTCGACCGAAACAAAGTATAAGTTTTCATTATGTGAATAACTTGGAAATCTTAGCTCAAACAGCTGCAAAACCTGTTTTCCCAGCACGGAGACCTTGAGTTCTATAATATAAGGCCATAAACATGTTTGTCTGAGTCTTCTATCAAAAGTTACAGCTATTTCTATGAAGTTGTACAAAAACGCTTTCTTTCGCCAAGACAGTGCGTTTCTCACTGTTACATGCATTTGAATGGGGAACTCGACCGAAACAAAGTATAGGTTTTCATTATGTGAATAACTTGGAAATCTTAGCTCAAACAGCTGCAAAACCTGTTTTCCCAGCACGGAGACCTTGAGTTCTATAAGATAAAGCCATAAACATGTGTATCCGAGTCTTCTATCAAAAGTTACAGCTATTTTTATGAAGTTGTACAAAAACGCTTTCTTTCGCCAAGACAGTGCGTTTCTCACTGTTACATGCATTTGAATGGGGAACTCGACCGAAACAAAGTATAGGTTTTCATTATGTGAATAACTTGGAAATCTTAGCTCAAACAGCTGCAAAACCTGTTTGCCCAGCACGGGAAACTTGAGTTCTATAAGATAAAGCCATAAACATGTGTATCCGAGTCTTCTATCAAAAGTTACAGCTATTTATATGAAGTTGTACAAAAACGCTTTCTTTCGCCAAGACAGTGCGTTTCTCACTGTTACATGCATTTGAATGGGGAACTCGACCGAAACAAAGTATAGGTTTTCATTATGTGAATAACTTGGAAATCTTAGCTCAAACAGCTGCAAAACCTGTTTGCCCAGCACGGGAAACTTGAGTTCTATAAGATAAAGCCATAAACATGTGTATCCGAGTCTTCTATCAAAAGTTACAGCTATTTATATGAAGTTGTACAAAAACGCTTTCTTTCGCCAAGACAGTGCGTTTCTCACTGTTACATGCATTTGAATGGGGAACTCGACCGAAACAAAGTATAGGTTTTCATTATGTGAATAACTTGGAAATCTTAGCTCAAACAGCTGCAAAACCTGTTTTCCCAGCACGGAGACCTTGAGTTCTATAATATAAGGCCATAAACATGTTTGTCTAAGTCTTCTATCAAAAGTTACAGCTATTTATATGAAGTTGTACAAAATAGCTTTCTTTCGCCAAGACAGTGCGTTTCTCACTGTTACATGCATTTGAATGGGGAACTCGACCGAAAAAAAGTATAAGTTTTCATTATGTGAATAACTTGGAAATCTTAGCTCAAACAGCTGCAAAACCTGTTTGACCAGCACGGAGACCTTGAGTTCTATAATATAAGGCCATAAACATGTTTGTCTGAGTCTTCTATCAAAAGTTACAGCTATTTATATGAAGTTGTACAAAATAGCTTTCTTTCGCCAAGACAGTGCGTTTCTCACTGTTACATGCATTTGAATGGGGAACTCGACCGAAACAAAGTATAGGTTTTCATTATGTGAATAACTTGGAAATCTTAGCTCAAACAGCTGCAAAACCTGTTTGACCAGCACGGAGACCTTGAGTTCTATAATATAAGGCCATAAACATGTTTGTCTGAGTCTTCTATCAAAAGTTACAGCTATTTCTATGAAGTTGTACAAAAACGCTTTCTTTCGCCAAGACAGTGCGTTTCTCACTGTTACATGCATTTGAATGGGGAACTCGACCGAAACAAAGTATAAGTTTTCATTATGTGAATAACTTGGAAATCTTAGCTCAAACAGCTGCAAAACCTGTTTTCCCAGCACGGAGACCTTGAGTTCTATAATATAAGGCCATAAACATGTTTGTCTGAGTCTTCTATCAAAAGTTACAGCTATTTATATGAAGTTGTACAAAAACGCTTTCTTTCGCCAAGACAGTGCGTTTCTCACTGTTACATGCATTTGAAGTGGGAACTCGACCGAAACAAAGTATAAGTTTTCATTATGTGAATAACTTGGAAATCTTAGCTCAAACAGCTGCAAAACCTGTTTTCCCAGCACGGAGACCTTGAGTTCTATAAGATAAAGCCATAAACATGTGTATCCGAGTCTTCTATCAAAAGTTACAGCTATTTATATGAAGTTGTACAAAAACGCTTTCTTTCGCCAAGACAGTGCGTTTCTCACTGTTACATGCATTTGAATGGGGAACTCGACCGAAACAAAGTATAAGTTTTCATTATGTGAATAACTTGGAAATCTTAGCTCAAACAGCTGCAAAACCTGTTTTCCCAGCACGGAGACCTTGAGTTCTATAATATAAGGCCATAAACATGTTTGTCTGAGTCTTCTATCAAAAGTTACAGCTATTTCTATGAAGTTGTACAAAAACGCTTTCTTTCGCCAAGACAGTGCGTTTCTCACTGTTACATGCATTTGAATGGGGAACTCGACCGAAACAAAGTATAGGTTTTCATTATGTGAATAACTTGGAAATCTTAGCTCAAACAGCTGCAAAACCTGTTTGCCCAGCACGGGAAACTTGAGTTCTATAAGATAAAGCCATAAACATGTGTATCCGAGTCTTCTATCAAAAGTTACAGCTATTCATATGAAGTTGTACAAAAACGCTTTCTTTCGCCAAGACAGTGCGTTTCTCACTGTTACATGCATTTGAATGGGGAACTCGACCGAAAAAAAGTATAGGTTTTCATTATGTGAATAACTTGGAAATCTTAGCTCAAACAGCTGCAAAACCTATTTGCCCAGCACGGAGACCTTGAGTTCTATAATATAAGGCCATAAACATGTTTGTCTGAGTCTTCTATCAAAAGTTACAGCTATTTATATGAAGTTGTACAAAATAGCTTTCTTTCGCCAAGACAGTGCGTTTCTCACTGTTACATGCATTTGAATGGGGAACTCGACCGAAACAAAGTATAGGTTTTCATTATGTGAATAACTTGGAAATCTTAGCTCAAACAGCTGCAAAACCTGTTTGACCAGCACGGAGACCTTGAGTTCTATAATATAAGGCCATAAACATGTTTGTCTGAGTCGTCTATCAAAAGTTACAGCTATTTATATGAAGTTGTACAAAAACGCTTTCTTTCGCCAAGACAGTGCGTTTCTCACTGTTACATGCATTTGAATGGGGAACTCGACCGAAACAAAGTATAGGTTTTCATTATGTGAATAACTTGGAAATCTTAGCTCAAACAGCTGCAAAACCTGTTTGCCCAGCACGGGAAACTTGAGTTCTATAAGATAAAGCCATAAACATGTGTATCCGAGTCTTCTATCAAAAGTTACAGCTATTTATATGAAGTTGTACAAAAACGCTTTCTTTCGCCAAGACAGTGCGTTTCTCACTGTTACATGCATTTGAATGGGGAACTCGACCGAAACAAAGTATAGGTTTTCATTATGTGAATAACTTGGAAATCTTAGCTCAAACAGCTGCAAAACCTGTTTTCCCAGCACGGAGACCTTGAGTTCTATAATATAAGGCCATAAACATGTTTGTCTAAGTCTTCTATCAAAAGTTACAGCTATTTATATGAAGTTGTACAAAATAGCTTTCTTTCGCCAAGACAGTGCGTTTCTCACTGTTACATGCATTTGAATGGGGAACTCGACCGAAACAAAGTATAGGTTTTCATTATGTGAATAACTTGGAAATCTTAGCTCAAACAGCTGCAAAACCTATTTGCCCAGCACGGAGACCTTGAGTTCTATAAGATAAAGCCATAAACATGTGTATCCGAGTCTTCTATCAAAAGTTACAGCTATTTATATGAAGTTGTACAAAAACGCTTTCTTTCGCCAAGACAGTGCGTTTCTCACTGTTACATGCATTTGAATGGGGAACTCGACCGAAAAAAAGTATAAGTTTTCATTATGTGAATAACTTGGAAATCTTAGCTCAAACAGCTGCAAAACCTGTTTGACCAGCACGGAGACCTTGAGTTCTATAATATAAGGCCATAAACATGTTTGTCTGAGTCTTCTATCAAAAGTTACAGCTATTTATATGAAGTTGTACAAAATAGCTTTCTTTCGCCAAGACAGTGCGTTTCTCACTGTTACATGCATTTGAATGGGGAACTCGACCGAAACAAAGTATAGGTTTTCATTATGTGAATAACTTGGAAATCTTAGCTCAAACAGCTGCAAAACCTGTTTGACCAGCACGGAGACCTTGAGTTCTATAATATAAGGCCATAAACATGTTTGTCTGAGTCTTCTATCAAAAGTTACAGCTATTTATATGAAGTTGTACAAAAACGCTTTCTTTCGCCAAGACAGTGCGTTTCTCACTGTTACATGCATTTGAATGGGGAACTCGACCGAAACAAAGTATAAGTTTTCATTATGTGAATAACTTGGAAATCTTAGCTCAAACAGCTGCAAAACCTGTTTTCCCAGCACGGAGACCTTGAGTTCTATAATATAAGGCCATAAACATGTTTGTCTGAGTCTTCTATCAAAAGTTACAGCTATTTATATGAAGTTGTACAAAAACGCTTTCTTTCGCCAAGACAGTGCGTTTCTCACTGTTACATGCATTTGAATGGGGAACTCGACCGAAACAAAGTATAAGTTTTCATTATGTGAATAACTTGGAAATCTTAGCTCAAACAGCTGCAAAACCTGTTTGCCCAGCACGGAGACCTTGAGTTCTATAAGATAAAGCCATAAACATGTGTAACCGAGTCTTCTATCAAAAGTTACAGCTATTTCTATGAAGTTGTACAAAAACGCTTTCTTTCGCCAAGACAGTGTGTTTCTCACTGTTACATGCATTTGAAGTGGGAACTCGACCGAAACAAAGTATAAGTTTTCATTATGTGAATAACTTGGAAATCTTAGCTCAAACAGCTGCAAAACCTGTTTTCCCAGCACGGAGACCTTGAGTTCTATAAGATAAAGCCATAAACATGTGTATCCGAGTCTTCTATCAAAAGTTACAGCTATTTATATGAAGTTGTACAAAAACGCTTTCTTTCGCCAAGACAGTGCGTTTCTCACTGTTACATGCATTTGAATGGGGAACTCGACCGAAACAAAGTATAAGTTTTCATTATGTGAATAACTTGGAAATCTTAGCTCAAACAGCTGCAAAACCTGTTTGCCCAGCACGGGAAACTTGAGTTCTATAAGATAAAGCCATAAACATGTGTATCCGAGTCTTCTATCAAAAGTTACAGCTATTCATATGAAGTTGTACAAAAACGCTTTCTTTCGCCAAGACAGTGCGTTTCTCACTGTTACATGCATTTGAATGGGGAACTCGACCGAAAAAAAGTATAAGTTTTCATTATGTGAATAACTTGGAAATCTTAGCTCAAACAGCTGCAAAACCTGTTTTCCCAGCACGGAGACCTTGAGTTCTATAATATAAGGCCATAAACATGTTTGTCTGAGTCTTCTATCAAAAGTTACAGCTATTTATATGAAGTTGTACAAAATAGCTTTCTTTCGCCAAGACAGTGCGTTTCTCACTGTTACATGCATTTGAATGGGGAACTCGACCGAAACAAAGTATAGGTTTTCATTATGTGAATAACTTGGAAATCTTAGCTCAAACAGCTGCAAAACCTGTTTTCCCAGCACGGAGACCTTGAGTTCTATAAGATAAAGCCATAAACATGTGTATCCGAGTCTTCTATCAAAAGTTACAGCTATTTTTATGAAGTTGTACAAAAACGCTTTCTTTCGCCAAGACAGTGCGTTTCTCACTGTTACATGCATTTGAATGGGGAACTCGACCGAAACAAAGTATAGGTTTTCATTATGTGAATAACTTGGAAATCTTAGCTCAAACAGCTGCAAAACCTGTTTGACCAGCACGGAGACCTTGAGTTCTATAATATAAGGCCATAAACATGTTTGTCTGAGTCTTCTATCAAAAGTTACAGCTATTTATATGAAGTTGTACAAAAACGCTTTCTTTCGCCAAGACAGTGCGTTTCTCACTGTTACATGCATTTGAATGGGGAACTCGACCGAAACAAAGTATAGGTTTTCATTATGTGAATAACTTGGAAATCTTAGCTCAAACAGCTGCAAAACCTGTTTGCCCAGCACGGGAAACTTGAGTTCTATAAGATAAAGCCATAAACATGTGTATCCGAGTCTTCTATCAAAAGTTACAGCTATTTATATGAAGTTGTACAAAAACGCTTTCTTTCGCCAAGACAGTGCGTTTCTCACTGTTACATGCATTTGAATGGGGAACTCGACCGAAACAAAGTATAGGTTTTCATTATGTGAATAACTTGGAAATCTTAGCTCAAACAGCTGCAAAACGTATTTGCCCAGCACGGAGACCTTGAGTTCTATAAGATAAAGCCATAAACATGTGTATCCGAGTCTTCTATCAAAAGTTACAGCTATTTATATGAAGTTGTACAAAAACGCTTTCTTTCGCCAAGACAGTGCGTTTCTCACTGTTACATGCATTTGAATGGGGAACTCGACCGAAAAAAAGTATAAGTTTTCATTATGTGAATAACTTGGAAATCTTAGCTCAAACAGCTGCAAAACCTGTTTGACCAGCACGGAGACCTTGAGTTCTATAATATAAGGCCATAAACATGTTTGTCTGAGTCTTCTATCAAAAGTTACAGCTATTTATATGAAGTTGTACAAAATAGCTTTCTTTCGCCAAGACAGTGCGTTTCTCACTGTTACATGCATTTGAATGGGGAACTCGACCGAAACAAAGTATAGGTTTTCATTATGTGAATAACTTGGAAATCTTAGCTCAAACAGCTGCAAAACCTGTTTGACCAGCACGGAGACCTTGAGTTCTATAATATAAGGCCATAAACATGTTTGTCTGAGTCTTCTATCAAAAGTTACAGCTATTTATATGAAGTTGTACAAAAACGCTTTCTTTCGCCAAGACAGTGCGTTTCTCACTGTTACATGCATTTGAAGTGGGAACTCGACCGAAACAAAGTATAAGTTTTCATTATGTGAATAACTTGGAAATCTTAGCTCAAACAGCTGCAAAACCTGTTTTCCCAGCACGGAGACCTTGAGTTCTATAAGATAAAGCCATAAACATGTGTATCCGAGTCTTCTATCAAAAGTTACAGCTATTTATATGAAGTTGTACAAAAACGCTTTCTTTCGCCAAGACAGTGCGTTTCTCACTGTTACATGCATTTGAATGGGGAACTCGACCGAAACAAAGTATAAGTTTTCATTATGTGAATAACTTGGAAATCTTAGCTCAAACAGCTGCAAAACCTGTTTTCCCAGCACGGAGACCTTGAGTTCTATAATATAAGGCCATAAACATGTTTGTCTGAGTCTTCTATCAAAAGTTACAGCTATTTCTATGAAGTTGTACAAAAACGCTTTCTTTCGCCAAGACAGTGCGTTTCTCACTGTTACATGCATTTGAATGGGGAACTCGACCGAAACAAAGTATAGGTTTTCATTATGTGAATAACTTGGAAATCTTAGCTCAAACAGCTGCAAAACCTGTTTGCCCAGCACGGGAAACTTGAGTTCTATAAGATAAAGCCATAAACATGTGTATCCGAGTCTTCTATCAAAAGTTACAGCTATTCATATGAAGTTGTACAAAAACGCTTTCTTTCGCCAAGACAGTGCGTTTCTCACTGTTACATGCATTTGAATGGGGAACTCGACCGAAAAAAAGTATAAGTTTTCATTATGTGAATAACTTGGAAATCTTAGCTCAAACAGCTGCAAAACCTGTTTTCCCAGCACGGAGACCTTGAGTTCTATAATATAAGGCCATAAACATGTTTGTCTGAGTCTTCTATCAAAAGTTACAGCTATTTATATGAAGTTGTACAAAATAGCTTTCTTTCGCCAAGACAGTGCGTTTCTCACTGTTACATGCATTTGAATGGGGAACTCGACCGAAACAAAGTATAGGTTTTCATTATGTGAATAACTTGGAAATCTTAGCTCAAACAGCTGCAAAACCTGTTTTCCCAGCACGGAGACCTTGAGTTCTATAAGATAAAGCCATAAACATGTGTATCCGAGTCTTCTATCAAAAGTTACAGCTATTTTTATGAAGTTGTACAAAAACGCTTTCTTTCGCCAAGACAGTGCGTTTCTCACTGTTACATGCATTTGAATGGGGAACTCGACCGAAACAAAGTATAGGTTTTCATTATGTGAATAACTTGGAAATCTTAGCTCAAACAGCTGCAAAACCTGTTTGACCAGCACGGAGACCTTGAGTTCTATAATATAAGGCCATAAACATGTTTGTCTGAGTCTTCTATCAAAAGTTACAGCTATTTATATGAAGTTGTACAAAAACGCTTTCTTTCGCCAAGACAGTGCGTTTCTCACTGTTACATGCATTTGAATGGGGAACTCGACCGAAACAAAGTATAGGTTTTCATTATGTGAATAACTTGGAAATCTTAGCTCAAACAGCTGCAAAACCTGTTTGCCCAGCACGGGAAACTTGAGTTCTATAAGATAAAGCCATAAACATGTGTATCCGAGTCTTCTATCAAAAGTTACAGCTATTTATATGAAGTTGTACAAAAACGCTTTCTTTCGCCAAGACAGTGCGTTTCTCACTGTTACATGCATTTGAATGGGGAACTCGACCGAAACAAAGTATAGGTTTTCATTATGTGAATAACTTGGAAATCTTAGCTCAAACAGCTGCAAAACGTATTTGCCCAGCACGGAGACCTTGAGTTCTATAAGATAAAGCCATAAACATGTGTATCCGAGTCTTCTATCAAAAGTTACAGCTATTTATATGAAGTTGTACAAAAACGCTTTCTTTCGCCAAGACAGTGCGTTTCTCACTGTTACATGCATTTGAATGGGGAACTCGACCGAAAAAAAGTATAAGTTTTCATTATGTGAATAACTTGGAAATCTTAGCTCAAACAGCTGCAAAACCTGTTTGACCAGCACGGAGACCTTGAGTTCTATAATATAAGGCCATAAACATGTTTGTCTGAGTCTTCTATCAAAAGTTACAGCTATTTATATGAAGTTGTACAAAATAGCTTTCTTTCGCCAAGACAGTGCGTTTCTCACTGTTACATGCATTTGAATGGGGAACTCGACCGAAACAAAGTATAGGTTTTCATTATGTGAATAACTTGGAAATCTTAGCTCAAACAGCTGCAAAACCTGTTTGACCAGCACGGAGACCTTGAGTTCTATAATATAAGGCCATAAACATGTTTGTCTGAGTCTTCTATCAAAAGTTACAGCTATTTATATGAAGTTGTACAAAAACGCTTTCTTTCGCCAAGACAGTGCGTTTCTCACTGTTACATGCATTTGAAGTGGGAACTCGACCGAAACAAAGTATAAGTTTTCATTATGTGAATAACTTGGAAATCTTAGCTCAAACAGCTGCAAAACCTGTTTTCCCAGCACGGAGACCTTGAGTTCTATAAGATAAAGCCATAAACATGTGTATCCGAGTCTTCTATCAAAAGTTACAGCTATTTATATGAAGTTGTACAAAAACGCTTTCTTTCGCCAAGACAGTGCGTTTCTCACTGTTACATGCATTTGAATGGGGAACTCGACCGAAACAAAGTATAAGTTTTCATTATGTGAATAACTTGGAAATCTTAGCTCAAACAGCTGCAAAACCTGTTTTCCCAGCACGGAGACCTTGAGTTCTATAATATAAGGCCATAAACATGTTTGTCTGAGTCTTCTATCAAAAGTTACAGCTATTTCTATGAAGTTGTACAAAAACGCTTTCTTTCGCCAAGACAGTGCGTTTCTCACTGTTACATGCATTTGAATGGGGAACTCGACCGAAACAAAGTATAGGTTTTCATTATGTGAATAACTTGGAAATCTTAGCTCAAACAGCTGCAAAACCTGTTTGCCCAGCACGGGAAACTTGAGTTCTATAAGATAAAGCCATAAACATGTGTATCCGAGTCTTCTATCAAAAGTTACAGCTATTCATATGAAGTTGTACAAAAACGCTTTCTTTCGCCAAGACAGTGCGTTTCTCACTGTTACATGCATTTGAATGGGGAACTCGACCGAAAAAAAGTATAAGTTTTCATTATGTGAATAACTTGGAAATCTTAGCTCAAACAGCTGCAAAACCTGTTTTCCCAGCACGGAGACCTTGAGTTCTATAATATAAGGCCATAAACATGTTTGTCTGAGTCTTCTATCAAAAGTTACAGCTATTTATATGAAGTTGTACAAAATAGCTTTCTTTCGCCAAGACAGTGCGTTTCTCACTGTTACATGCATTTGAATGGGGAACTCGACCGAAACAAAGTATAGGTTTTCATTATGTGAATAACTTGGAAATCTTAGCTCAAACAGCTGCAAAACCTGTTTGCCCAGCACGGAGACCTTGAGTTCTATAAGATAAAGCCATAAACATGTGTATCCGAGTCTTCTATCAAAAGTTACAGCTATTTTTATGAAGTTGTACAAAAACGCTTTCTTTCGCCAAGACAGTGCGTTTCTCACTGTTACATGCATTTGAATGGGGAACTCGACCGAAACAAAGTATAGGTTTTCATTATGTGAATAACTTGGAAATCTTAGCTCAAACAGCTGCAAAACCTATTTGCCCAGCACGGAGACCTTGAGTTCTATAATATAAGGCCATAAACATGTTTGTCTGAGTCTTCTATCAAAAGTTACAGCTATTTATATGAAGTTGTACAAAATAGCTTTCTTTCGCCAAGACAGTGCGTTTCTCACTGTTACATGCATTTGAATGGGGAACTCGACCGAAACAAAGTATAGGTTTTCATTATGTGAATAACTTGGAAATCTTAGCTCAAACAGCTGCAAAACCTGTTTGACCAGCACGGAGACCTTGAGTTCTATAATATAAGGCCTTAAACATGTTTGTCTGAGTCTTCTATCAAAAGTTACAGCTATTTATATGAAGTTGTACAAAAACGCTTTCTTTCGCCAAGACAGTGCGTTTCTCACTGTTACATGCATTTGAATGGGGAACTCGACCGAAACAAAGTATAGGTTTTCATTATGTGAATAACTTGGAAATCTTAGCTCAAACAGCTGCAAAACCTGTTTGCCCAGCACGGGAAACTTGAGTTCTATAAGATAAAGCCATAAACATGTGTATCCGAGTCTTCTATCAAAAGTTACAGCTATTTATATGAAGTTGTACAAAAATGCTTTCTTTCGCCAAGACAGTGCGTTTCTCACTGTTACATGCATTTGAATGGGGAACTCGACCGAAACAAAGTATAGGTTTTCATTATGTGAATAACTTGGAAATCTTAGCTCAAACAGCTGCAAAACCTGTTTTCCCAGCACGGAGACCTTGAGTTCTATAATATAAGGCCATAAACATGTTTGTCTAAGTCTTCTATCAAAAGTTACAGCTATTTATATGAAGTTGTACAAAATAGCTTTCTTTCGCCAAGACAGTGCGTTTCTCACTGTTACATGCATTTGAATGGGGAACTCGACCGAAACAAAGTATAGGTTTTCATTATGTGAATAACTTGGAAATCTTAGCTCAAACAGCTGCAAAACCTGTTTGCCCAGCACGGGAAACTTGAGTTCTATAAGATAAAGCCATAAACATGTGTATCCGAGTCTTCTATCAAAAGTTACAGCTATTTATATGAAGTTGTACAAAAACGCTTTCTTTCGCCAAGACAGTGCGTTTCTCACTGTTACATGCATTTGAATGGGGAACTCGACCGAAACAAAGTATAGGTTTTCATTATGTGAATAACTTGGAAATCTTAGCTCAAACAGCTGCAAAACCTGTTTGCCCAGCACGGGAAACTTGAGTTCTATAAGATAAAGCCATAAACATGTGTATCCGAGTCTTCTATCAAAAGTTACAGCTATTTATATGAAGTTGTACAAAAACGCTTTCTTTCGCCAAGACAGTGCGTTTCTCACTGTTACATGCATTTGAATGGGGAACTCGACCGAAACAAAGTATAGGTTTTCATTATGTGAATAACTTGGAAATCTTAGCTCAAACAGCTGCAAAACCTATTTGCCCAGCACGGAGACCTTGAGTTCTATAAGATAAAGCCATAAACATGTGTATCCGAGTCTTCTATCAAAAGTTACAGCTATTTATATGAAGTTGTACAAAAACGCTTTCTTTCGCCAAGACAGTGCGTTTCTCACTGTTACATGCATTTGAATGGGGAACTCGACCGAAAAAAAGTATAAGTTTTCATTATGTGAATAACTTGGAAATCTTAGCTCAAACAGCTGCAAAACCTGTTTGCCCAGCACGGAGACCTTGAGTTCTATAAGATAAAGCCATAAACATGTGTATCCGAGTCTTCTATCAAAAGTTACAGCTATTTCTATGAAGTTGTACAAAATAGCTTTCTTTCGCCAAGACAGTGCGTTTCTCACTGTTACATGCATTTGAATGGGGAACTCGACCGAAACAAAGTATAGGTTTTCATTATGTGAATAACTTGGAAATCTTAGCTCAAACAGCTGCAAAACCTGTTTGACCAGCACGGAGACCTTGAGTTCTATAATATAAGGCCATAAACATGTTTGTCTGAGTCTTCTATCAAAAGTTACAGCTATTTATATGAAGTTGTACAAAATAGCTTTCTTTCGCCAAGACAGTGCGTTTCTCACTGTTACATGCATTTGAATGGGGAACTCGACCGAAACAAAGTATAAGTTTTCATTATGTGAATAACTTGGAAATCTTAGCTCAAACAGCTGCAAAACCTGTTTTCCCAGCACGGAGACCTTGAGTTCTATAATATAAGGCCATAAACATGTTTGTCTGAGTCTTCTATCAAAAGTTACAGCTATTTCTATGAAGTTGTACAAAAACGCTTTCTTTCGCCAAGACAGTGCGTTTCTCACTGTTACATGCATTTGAATGGGGAACTCGACCGAAACAAAGTATAGGTTTTCATTATGTGAATAACTTGGAAATCTTAGCTCAAACAGCTGCAAAACCTGTTTTCCCAGCACGGAGACCTTGAGTTCTATAAGATAAAGCCATAAACATGTGTATCCGAGTCTTCTATCAAAAGTTACAGCTATTTTTATGAAGTTGTACAAAAACGCTTTCTTTCGCCAAGACAGTGCGTTTCTCACTGTTACATGCATTTGAATGGGGAACTCGACCGAAACAAAGTATAGGTTTTCATTATGTGAATAACTTGGAAATCTTAGCTCAAACAGCTGCAAAACCTGTTTGACCAGCACGGAGACCTTGAGTTCTATAATATAAGGCCATAAACATGTTTGTCTGAGTCTTCTATCAAAAGTTACAGCTATTTATATGAAGTTGTACAAAAACGCTTTCTTTCGCCAAGACAGTGCGTTTCTCACTGTTACATGCATTTGAATGGGGAACTCGACCGAAACAAAGTATAGGTTTTCATTATGTGAATAACTTGGAAATCTTAGCTCAAACAGCTGCAAAACCTGTTTGCCCAGCACGGGAAACTTGAGTTCTATAAGATAAAGCCATAAACATGTGTATCCGAGTCTTCTATCAAAAGTTACAGCTATTTATATGAAGTTGTACAAAAACGCTTTCTTTCGCCAAGACAGTGCGTTTCTCACTGTTACATGCATTTGAATGGGGAACTCGACCGAAACAAAGTATAGGTTTTCATTATGTGAATAACTTGGAAATCTTAGCTCAAACAGCTGCAAAACCTGTTTGCCCAGCACGGGAAACTTGAGTTCTATAAGATAAAGCCATAAACATGTGTATCCGAGTCTTCTATCAAAAGTTACAGCTATTTATATGAAGTTGTACAAAAACGCTTTCTTTCGCCAAGACAGTGCGTTTCTCACTGTTACATGCATTTGAATGGGGAACTCGACCGAAACAAAGTATAGGTTTTCATTATGTGAATAACTTGGAAATCTTAGCTCAAACAGCTGCAAAACCTGTTTTCCCAGCACGGAGACCTTGAGTTCTATAATATAAGGCCATAAACATGTTTGTCTAAGTCTTCTATCAAAAGTTACAGCTATTTATATGAAGTTGTACAAAATAGCTTTCTTTCGCCAAGACAGTGCGTTTCTCACTGTTACATGCATTTGAATGGGGAACTCGACCGAAAAAAAGTATAAGTTTTCATTATGTGAATAACTTGGAAATCTTAGCTCAAACAGCTGCAAAACCTGTTTGACCAGCACGGAGACCTTGAGTTCTATAATATAAGGCCATAAACATGTTTGTCTGAGTCTTCTATCAAAAGTTACAGCTATTTATATGAAGTTGTACAAAATAGCTTTCTTTCGCCAAGACAGTGCGTTTCTCACTGTTACATGCATTTGAATGGGGAACTCGACCGAAACAAAGTATAGGTTTTCATTATGTGAATAACTTGGAAATCTTAGCTCAAACAGCTGCAAAACCTGTTTGACCAGCACGGAGACCTTGAGTTCTATAATATAAGGCCATAAACATGTTTGTCTGAGTCTTCTATCAAAAGTTACAGCTATTTCTATGAAGTTGTACAAAAACGCTTTCTTTCGCCAAGACAGTGCGTTTCTCACTGTTACATGCATTTGAATGGGGAACTCGACCGAAACAAAGTATAAGTTTTCATTATGTGAATAACTTGGAAATCTTAGCTCAAACAGCTGCAAAACCTGTTTTCCCAGCACGGAGACCTTGAGTTCTATAATATAAGGCCATAAACATGTTTGTCTGAGTCTTCTATCAAAAGTTACAGCTATTTATATGAAGTTGTACAAAAACGCTTTCTTTCGCCAAGACAGTGCGTTTCTCACTGTTACATGCATTTGAAGTGGGAACTCGACCGAAACAAAGTATAAGTTTTCATTATGTGAATAACTTGGAAATCTTAGCTCAAACAGCTGCAAAACCTGTTTTCCCAGCACGGAGACCTTGAGTTCTATAAGATAAAGCCATAAACATGTGTATCCGAGTCTTCTATCAAAAGTTACAGCTATTTATATGAAGTTGTACAAAAACGCTTTCTTTCGCCAAGACAGTGCGTTTCTCACTGTTACATGCATTTGAATGGGGAACTCGACCGAAACAAAGTATAAGTTTTCATTATGTGAATAACTTGGAAATCTTAGCTCAAACAGCTGCAAAACCTGTTTTCCCAGCACGGAGACCTTGAGTTCTATAATATAAGGCCATAAACATGTTTGTCTGAGTCTTCTATCAAAAGTTACAGCTATTTCTATGAAGTTGTACAAAAACGCTTTCTTTCGCCAAGACAGTGCGTTTCTCACTGTTACATGCATTTGAATGGGGAACTCGACCGAAACAAAGTATAGGTTTTCATTATGTGAATAACTTGGAAATCTTAGCTCAAACAGCTGCAAAACCTGTTTGCCCAGCACGGGAAACTTGAGTTCTATAAGATAAAGCCATAAACATGTGTATCCGAGTCTTCTATCAAAAGTTACAGCTATTCATATGAAGTTGTACAAAAACGCTTTCTTTCGCCAAGACAGTGCGTTTCTCACTGTTACATGCATTTGAATGGGGAACTCGACCGAAAAAAAGTATAAGTTTTCATTATGTGAATAACTTGGAAATCTTAGCTCAAACAGCTGCAAAACCTGTTTTCCCAGCACGGAGACCTTGAGTTCTATAATATAAGGCCATAAACATGTTTGTCTGAGTCTTCTATCAAAAGTTACAGCTATTTATATGAAGTTGTACAAAATAGCTTTCTTTCGCCAAGACAGTGCGTTTCTCACTGTTACATGCATTTGAATGGGGAACTCGACCGAAACAAAGTATAGGTTTTCATTATGTGAATAACTTGGAAATCTTAGCTCAAACAGCTGCAAAACCTGTTTGCCCAGCACGGAGACCTTGAGTTCTATAAGATAAAGCCATAAACATGTGTATCCGAGTCTTCTATCAAAAGTTACAGCTATTTTTATGAAGTTGTACAAAAACGCTTTCTTTCGCCAAGACAGTGCGTTTCTCACTGTTACATGCATTTGAATGGGGAACTCGACCGAAACAAAGTATAGGTTTTCATTATGTGAATAACTTGGAAATCTTAGCTCAAACAGCTGCAAAACCTATTTGCCCAGCACGGAGACCTTGAGTTCTATAATATAAGGCCATAAACATGTTTGTCTGAGTCTTCTATCAAAAGTTACAGCTATTTATATGAAGTTGTACAAAATAGCTTTCTTTCGCCAAGACAGTGCGTTTCTCACTGTTACATGCATTTGAATGGGGAACTCGACCGAAACAAAGTATAGGTTTTCATTATGTGAATAACTTGGAAATCTTAGCTCAAACAGCTGCAAAACCTGTTTGCCCAGCACGGGAAACTTGAGTTCTATAAGATAAAGCCATAAACATGTGTATCCGAGTCTTCTATCAAAAGTTACAGCTATTTATATGAAGTTGTACAAAAACGCTTTCTTTCGCCAAGACAGTGCGTTTCTCACTGTTACATGCATTTGAATGGGGAACTCGACCGAAACAAAGTATAGGTTTTCATTATGTGAATAACTTGGAAATCTTAGCTCAAACAGCTGCAAAACCTGTTTTCCCAGCACGGAGACCTTGAGTTCTATAATATAAGGCCATAAACATGTTTGTCTAAGTCTTCTATCAAAAGTTACAGCTATTTATATGAAGTTGTACAAAATAGCTTTCTTTCGCCAAGACAGTGCGTTTCTCACTGTTACATGCATTTGAATGGGGAACTCGACCGAAACAAAGTATAGGTTTTCATTATGTGAATAACTTGGAAATCTTAGCTCAAACAGCTGCAAAACCTGTTTGCCCAGCACGGGAAACTTGAGTTCTATAAGATAAAGCCATAAACATGTGTATCCGAGTCTTCTATCAAAAGTTACAGCTATTTATATGAAGTTGTACAAAAACGCTTTCTTTCGCCAAGACAGTGCGTTTCTCACTGTTACATGCATTTGAATGGGGAACTCGACCGAAACAAAGTATAGGTTTTCATTATGTGAATAACTTGGAAATCTTAGCTCAAACAGCTGCAAAACCTGTTTGCCCAGCACGGAGACCTTGAGTTCTATAAGATAAAGCCATAAACATGTGTATCCGAGTCTTCTATCAAAAGTTACAGCTATTTATATGAAGTTGTACAAAAACGCTTTCTTTCGCCAAGACAGTGCGTTTCTCACTGTTACATGCATTTGAATGGGGAACTCGACCGAAAAAAAGTATAAGTTTTCATTATGTGAATAACTTGGAAATCTTAGCTCAAACAGCTGCAAAACCTGTTTGCCCAGCACGGAGACCTTGAGTTCTATAAGATAAAGCCATAAACATGTGTATCCGAGTCTTCTATCAAAAGTTACAGCTATTTCTATGAAGTTGTACAAAATAGCTTTCTTTCGCCAAGACAGTGCGTTTCTCACTGTTACATGCATTTGAATGGGGAACTCGACCGAAACAAAGTATAGGTTTTCATTATGTGAATAACTTGGAAATCTTAGCTCAAACAGCTGCAAAACCTGTTTGACCAGCACGGAGACCTTGAGTTCTATAATATAAGGCCATAAACATGTTTGTCTGAGTCTTCTATCAAAAGTTACAGCTATTTATATGAAGTTGTACAAAATAGCTTTCTTTCGCCAAGACAGTGCGTTTCTCACTGTTACATGCATTTGAATGGGGAACTCGACCGAAACAAAGTATAGGTTTTCATTATGTGAATAACTTGGAAATCTTAGCTCAAACAGCTGCAAAACCTGTTTGACCAGCACGGAGACCTTGAGTTCTATAATATAAGGCCATAAACATGTTTGTCTGAGTCTTCTATCAAAAGTTACAGCTATTTCTATGAAGTTGTACAAAAACGCTTTCTTTCGCCAAGACAGTGCGTTTCTCACTGTTACATGCATTTGAATGGGGAACTCGACCGAAACAAAGTATAAGTTTTCATTATGTGAATAACTTGGAAATCTTAGCTCAAACAGCTGCAAAACCTGTTTTCCCAGCACGGAGACCTTGAGTTCTATAATATAAGGCCATAAACATGTTTGTCTGAGTCTTCTATCAAAAGTTACAGCTATTTCTATGAAGTTGTACAAAAACGCTTTCTTTCGCCAAGACAGTGCGTTTCTCACTGTTACATGCATTTGAATGGGGAACTCGACCGAAAAAAAGTATAAGTTTTCATTATGTGAATAACTTGGAAATCTTAGCTCAAACAGCTGCAAAACCTGTTTGACCAGCACGGAGACCTTGAGTTCTATAATATAAGGCCATAAACATGTTTGTCTGAGTCTTCTATCAAAAGTTACAGCTATTTATATGAAGTTGTACAAAATAGCTTTCTTTCGCCAAGACAGTGCGTTTCTCACTGTTACATGCATTTGAATGGGGAACTCGACCGAAACAAAGTATAGGTTTTCATTATGTGAATAACTTGGAAATCTTAGCTCAAACAGCTGCAAAACCTGTTTGACCAGCACGGAGACCTTGAGTTCTATAATATAAGGCCATAAACATGTTTGTCTGAGTCTTCTATCAAAAGTTACAGCTATTTCTATGAAGTTGTACAAAAACGCTTTCTTTCGCCAAGACAGTGCGTTTCTCACTGTTACATGCATTTGAATGGGGAACTCGACCGAAACAAAGTATAAGTTTTCATTATGTGAATAACTTGGAAATCTTAGCTCAAACAGCTGCAAAACCTGTTTTCCCAGCACGGAGACCTTGAGTTCTATAATATAAGGCCATAAACATGTTTGTCTGAGTCTTCTATCAAAAGTTACAGCTATTTATATGAAGTTGTACAAAAACGCTTTCTTTCGCCAAGACAGTGCGTTTCTCACTGTTACATGCATTTGAAGTGGGAACTCGACCGAAACAAAGTATAAGTTTTCATTATGTGAATAACTTGGAAATCTTAGCTCAAACAGCTGCAAAACCTGTTTTCCCAGCACGGAGACCTTGAGTTCTATAAGATAAAGCCATAAACATGTGTATCCGAGTCTTCTATCAAAAGTTACAGCTATTTATATGAAGTTGTACAAAAACGCTTTCTTTCGCCAAGACAGTGCGTTTCTCACTGTTACATGCATTTGAATGGGGAACTCGACCGAAACAAAGTATAAGTTTTCATTATGTGAATAACTTGGAAATCTTAGCTCAAACAGCTGCAAAACCTGTTTTCCCAGCACGGAGACCTTGAGTTCTATAATATAAGGCCATAAACATGTTTGTCTGAGTCTTCTATCAAAAGTTACAGCTATTTCTATGAAGTTGTACAAAAACGCTTTCTTTCGCCAAGACAGTGCGTTTCTCACTGTTACATGCATTTGAATGGGGAACTCGACCGAAACAAAGTATAGGTTTTCATTATGTGAATAACTTGGAAATCTTAGCTCAAACAGCTGCAAAACCTGTTTGCCCAGCACGGGAAACTTGAGTTCTATAAGATAAAGCCATAAACATGTGTATCCGAGTCTTCTATCAAAAGTTACAGCTATTCATATGAAGTTGTACAAAAACGCTTTCTTTCGCCAAGACAGTGCATTTCTCACTGTTACATGCATTTGAATGGGGAACTCGACCGAAAAAAAGTATAAGTTTTCATTATGTGAATAACTTGGAAATCTTAGCTCAAACAGCTGCAAAACCTGTTTGACCAGCACGGAGACCTTGAGTTCTATAATATAAGGCCATAAACATGTTTGTCTGAGTCTTCTATCAAAAGTTACAGCTATTTATATGAAGTTGTACAAAAACGCTTTCTTTCGCCAAGACAGTGCGTTTCTCACTGTTACATGCATTTGAATGGGGAACTCGACCGAAACAAAGTATAGGTTTTCATTATGTGAATAACTTGGAAATCTTAGCTCAAACAGCTGCAAAACCTGTTTGCCCAGCACGGGAAACTTGAGTTCTATAAGATAAAGCCATAAACATGTGTATCCGAGTCTTCTATCAAAAGTTACAGCTATTCATATGAAGTTGTACAAAAACGCTTTCTTTCGCCAAGACAGTGCGTTTCTCACTGTTACATGCATTTGAATGGGGAACTCGACCGAAAAAAAGTATAAGTTTTCATTATGTGAATAACTTGGAAATCTTAGCTCAAACAGCTGCAAAACCTGTTTGACCAGCACGGAGACCTTGAGTTCTATAATATAAGGCCATAAACATGTTTGTCTGAGTCTTCTATCAAAAGTTACAGCTATTTATATGAAGTTGTACAAAAACGCTTTCTTTCGCCAAGACAGTGCGTTTCTCACTGTTACATGCATTTGAATGGGGAACTCGACCGAAACAAAGTATAGGTTTTCATTATGTGAATAACTTGGAAATCTTAGCTCAAACAGCTGCAAAACCTGTTTGCCCAGCACGGAGACCTTGAGTTCTATAAGATAAAGCCATAAACATGTGTATCCGAGTCTTCTATCAAAAGTTACAGCTATTTCTATGAAGTTGTACAAAAACGCTTTCTTTCGCCAAGACAGTGTGTTTCTCACTGTTACATGCATTTGAAGTGGGAACTCGACCGAAACAAAGTATAAGTTTTCATTATGTGAATAACTTGGAAATCTTAGCTCAAACAGCTGCAAAACCTGTTTTCCCAGCACGGGAAACTTGAGTTCTATAAGATAAAGCCATAAACATGTGTATCCGAGTCTTCTATCAAAAGTTACAGCTATTCATATGAAGTTGTACAAAAACGCTTTCTTTCGCCAAGACAGTGCGTTTCTCACTGTTACATGCATTTGAATGGGGAACTCGACCGAAAAAAAGTATAAGTTTTCATTATGTGAATAACTTGGAAATCTTAGCTCAAACAGCTGCAAAACCTGTTTTCCCAGCACGGAGACCTTGAGTTCTATAATATAAGGCCATAAACATGTTTGTCTGAGTCTTCTATCAAAAGTTACAGCTATTTATATGAAGTTGTACAAAATAGCTTTCTTTCGCCAAGACAGTGCGTTTCTCACTGTTACATGCATTTGAATGGGGAACTCGACCGAAACAAAGTATAGGTTTTCATTATGTGAATAACTTGGAAATCTTAGCTCAAACAGCTGCAAAACCTGTTTGCCCAGCACGGAGACCTTGAGTTCTATAAGATAAAGCCATAAACATGTGTATCCGAGTCTTCTATCAAAAGTTACAGCTATTTTTATGAAGTTGTACAAAAACGCTTTCTTTCGCCAAGACAGTGCGTTTCTCACTGTTACATGCATTTGAATGGGGAACTCGACCGAAACAAAGTATAGGTTTTCATTATGTGAATAACTTGGAAATCTTAGCTCAAACAGCTGCAAAACCTATTTGCCCAGCACGGAGACCTTGAGTTCTATAATATAAGGCCATAAACATGTTTGTCTGAGTCTTCTATCAAAAGTTACAGCTATTTATATGAAGTTGTACAAAAACGCTTTCTTTCGCCAAGACAGTGCGTTTCTCACTGTTACATGCATTTGAATGGGGAACTCGACCGAAACAAAGTATAGGTTTTCATTATGTGAATAACTTGGAAATCTTAGCTCAAACAGCTGCAAAACCTGTTTGCCCAGCACGGGAAACTTGAGTTCTATAAGATAAAGCCATAAACATGTGTATCCGAGTCTTCTATCAAAAGTTACAGCTATTTATATGAAGTTGTACAAAAACGCTTTCTTTCGCCAAGACAGTGCGTTTCTCACTGTTACATGCATTTGAATGGGGAACTCGACCGAAACAAAGTATAGGTTTTCATTATGTGAATAACTTGGAAATCTTAGCTCAAACAGCTGCAAAACCTGTTTTCCCAGCACGGAGACCTTGAGTTCTATAATATAAGGCCATAAACATGTTTGTCTAAGTCTTCTATCAAAAGTTACAGCTATTTATATGAAGTTGTACAAAATAGCTTTCTTTCGCCAAGACAGTGCGTTTCTCACTGTTACATGCATTTGAATGGGGAACTCGACCGAAACAAAGTATAGGTTTTCATTATGTGAATAACTTGGAAATCTTAGCTCAAACAGCTGCAAAACCTGTTTGCCCAGCACGGGAAACTTGAGTTCTATAAGATAAAGCCATAAACATGTGTATCCGAGTCTTCTATCAAAAGTTACAGCTATTTATATGAAGTTGTACAAAAACGCTTTCTTTCGCCAAGACAGTGCGTTTCTCACTGTTACATGCATTTGAATGGGGAACTCGACCGAAACAAAGTATAGGTTTTCATTATGTGAATAACTTGGAAATCTTAGCTCAAACAGCTGCAAAACCTGTTTGCCCAGCACGGAGACCTTGAGTTCTATAAGATAAAGCCATAAACATGTGTATCCGAGTCTTCTATCAAAAGTTACAGCTATTTATATGAAGTTGTACAAAAACGCTTTCTTTCGCCAAGACAGTGCGTTTCTCACTGTTACATGCATTTGAATGGGGAACTCGACCGAAAAAAAGTATAAGTTTTCATTATGTGAATAACTTGGAAATCTTAGCTCAAACAGCTGCAAAACCTGTTTGCCCAGCACGGAGACCTTGAGTTCTATAAGATAAAGCCATAAACATGTGTATCCGAGTCTTCTATCAAAAGTTACAGCTATTTCTATGAAGTTGTACAAAATAGCTTTCTTTCGCCAAGACAGTGCGTTTCTCACTGTTACATGCATTTGAATGGGGAACTCGACCGAAACAAAGTATAGGTTTTCATTATGTGAATAACTTGGAAATCTTAGCTCAAACAGCTGCAAAACCTGTTTGACCAGCACGGAGACCTTGAGTTCTATAATATAAGGCCATAAACATGTTTGTCTGAGTCTTCTATCAAAAGTTACAGCTATTTATATGAAGTTGTACAAAATAGCTTTCTTTCGCCAAGACAGTGCGTTTCTCACTGTTACATGCATTTGAATGGGGAACTCGACCGAAACAAAGTATAGGTTTTCATTATGTGAATAACTTGGAAATCTTAGCTCAAACAGCTGCAAAACCTGTTTGACCAGCACGGAGACCTTGAGTTCTATAATATAAGGCCATAAACATGTTTGTCTGAGTCTTCTATCAAAAGTTACAGCTATTTCTATGAAGTTGTACAAAAACGCTTTCTTTCGCCAAGACAGTGCGTTTCTCACTGTTACATGCATTTGAATGGGGAACTCGACCGAAACAAAGTATAAGTTTTCATTATGTGAATAACTTGGAAATCTTAGCTCAAACAGCTGCAAAACCTGTTTTCCCAGCACGGAGACCTTGAGTTCTATAATATAAGGCCATAAACATGTTTGTCTGAGTCTTCTATCAAAAGTTACAGCTATTTCTATGAAGTTGTACAAAAACGCTTTCTTTCGCCAAGACAGTGCGTTTCTCACTGTTACATGCATTTGAATGGGGAACTCGACCGAAAAAAAGTATAAGTTTTCATTATGTGAATAACTTGGAAATCTTAGCTCAAACAGCTGCAAAACCTGTTTGACCAGCACGGAGACCTTGAGTTCTATAATATAAGGCCATAAACATGTTTGTCTGAGTCTTCTATCAAAAGTTACAGCTATTTATATGAAGTTGTACAAAATAGCTTTCTTTCGCCAAGACAGTGCGTTTCTCACTGTTACATGCATTTGAATGGGGAACTCGACCGAAACAAAGTATAGGTTTTCATTATGTGAATAACTTGGAAATCTTAGCTCAAACAGCTGCAAAACCTGTTTGACCAGCACGGAGACCTTGAGTTCTATAATATAAGGCCATAAACATGTTTGTCTGAGTCTTCTATCAAAAGTTACAGCTATTTCTATGAAGTTGTACAAAAACGCTTTCTTTCGCCAAGACAGTGCGTTTCTCACTGTTACATGCATTTGAATGGGGAACTCGACCGAAACAAAGTATAAGTTTTCATTATGTGAATAACTTGGAAATCTTAGCTCAAACAGCTGCAAAACCTGTTTTCCCAGCACGGAGACCTTGAGTTCTATAATATAAGGCCATAAACATGTTTGTCTGAGTCTTCTATCAAAAGTTACAGCTATTTATATGAAGTTGTACAAAAACGCTTTCTTTCGCCAAGACAGTGCGTTTCTCACTGTTACATGCATTTGAAGTGGGAACTCGACCGAAACAAAGTACAAGTTTTCATTATGTGAATAACTTGGAAATCTTAGCTCAAACAGCTGCAAAACCTGTTTTCCCAGCACGGAGACCTTGAGTTCTATAAGATAAAGCCATAAACATGTGTATCCGAGTCTTCTATCAAAAGTTACAGCTATTTATATGAAGTTGTACAAAAACGCTTTCTTTCGCCAAGACAGTGCGTTTCTCACTGTTACATGCATTTGAATGGGGAACTCGACCGAAACAAAGTATAAGTTTTCATTATGTGAATAACTTGGAAATCTTAGCTCAAACAGCTGCAAAACCTGTTTTCCCAGCACGGAGACCTTGAGTTCTATAATATAAGGCCATAAACATGTTTGTCTGAGTCTTCTATCAAAAGTTACAGCTATTTCTATGAAGTTGTACAAAAACGCTTTCTTTCGCCAAGACAGTGCGTTTCTCACTGTTACATGCATTTGAATGGGGAACTCGACCGAAACAAAGTATAGGTTTTCATTATGTGAATAACTTGGAAATCTTAGCTCAAACAGCTGCAAAACCTGTTTGCCCAGCACGGGAAACTTGAGTTCTATAAGATAAAGCCATAAACATGTGTATCCGAGTCTTCTATCAAAAGTTACAGCTATTCATATGAAGTTGTACAAAAACGCTTTCTTTCGCCAAGACAGTGCGTTTCTCACTGTTACATGCATTTGAATGGGGAACTCGACCGAAAAAAAGTATAAGTTTTCATTATGTGAATAACTTGGAAATCTTAGCTCAAACAGCTGCAAAACCTGTTTGACCAGCACGGAGACCTTGAGTTCTATAATATAAGGCCATAAACATGTTTGTCTGAGTCTTCTATCAAAAGTTACAGCTATTTATATGAAGTTGTACAAAAACGCTTTCTTTCGCCAAGACAGTGCGTTTCTCACTGTTACATGCATTTGAATGGGGAACTCGACCGAAACAAAGTATAGGTTTTCATTATGTGAATAACTTGGAAATCTTAGCTCAAACAGCTGCAAAACCTGTTTTCCCAGCACGGGAAACTTGAGTTCTATAAGATAAAGCCATAAACATGTGTATCCGAGTCTTCTATCAAAAGTTACAGCTATTTATATGAAGTTGTACAAAAACGCTTTCTTTCGCCAAGACAGTGCGTTTCTCACTGTTACATGCATTTGAATGGGGAACTCGACCGAAACAAAGTATAGGTTTTCATTATGTGAATAACTTGGAAATCTTAGCTCAAACAGCTGCAAAACCTGTTTTCCCAGCACGGAGACCTTGAGTTCTATAATATAAGGCCATAAACATGTTTGTCTAAGTCTTCTATCAAAAGTTACAGCTATTTATATGAAGTTGTACAAAATAGCTTTCTTTCGCCAAGACAGTGCGTTTCTCACTGTTACATGCATTTGAATGGGGAACTCGACCGAAACAAAGTATAGGTTTTCATTATGTGAATAACTTGGAAATCTTAGCTCAAACAGCTGCAAAACCTGTTTGCCCAGCACGGGAAACTTGAGTTCTATAAGATAAAGCCATAAACATGTGTATCCGAGTCTTCTATCAAAAGTTACAGCTATTTATATGAAGTTGTACAAAAACGCTTTCTTTCGCCAAGACAGTGCGTTTCTCACTGTTACATGCATTTGAATGGGGAACTCGACCGAAACAAAGTATAGGTTTTCATTATGTGAATAACTTGGAAATCTTAGCTCAAACAGCTGCAAAACCTGTTTGCCCAGCACGGGAAACTTGAGTTCTATAAGATAAAGCCATAAACATGTGTATCCGAGTCTTCTATCAAAAGTTACAGCTATTTATATGAAGTTGTACAAAAACGCTTTCTTTCGCCAAGACAGTGCGTTTCTCACTGTTACATGCATTTGAATGGGGAACTCGACCGAAACAAAGTATAGGTTTTCATTATGTGAATAACTTGGAAATCTTAGCTCAAACAGCTGCAAAACCTATTTGCCCAGCACGGAGACCTTGAGTTCTATAAGATAAAGCCATAAACATGTGTATCCGAGTCTTCTATCAAAAGTTACAGCTATTTATATGAAGTTGTACAAAAACGCTTTCTTTCGCCAAGACAGTGCGTTTCTCACTGTTACATGCATTTGAATGGGGAACTCGACCGAAAAAAAGTATAAGTTTTCATTATGTGAATAACTTGGAAATCTTAGCTCAAACAGCTGCAAAACCTGTTTGCCCAGCACGGAGACCTTGAGTTCTATAAGATAAAGCCATAAACATGTGTATCCGAGTCTTCTATCAAAAGTTACAGCTATTTCTATGAAGTTGTACAAAATAGCTTTCTTTCGCCAAGACAGTGCGTTTCTCACTGTTACATGCATTTGAATGGGGAACTCGACCGAAACAAAGTATAGGTTTTCATTATGTGAATAACTTGGAAATCTTAGCTCAAACAGCTGCAAAACCTGTTTGACCAGCACGGAGACCTTGAGTTCTATAATATAAGGCCATAAACATGTTTGTCTGAGTCTTCTATCAAAAGTTACAGCTATTTCTATGAAGTTGTACAAAAACGCTTTCTTTCGCCAAGACAGTGCGTTTCTCACTGTTACATGCATTTGAATGGGGAACTCGACCGAAACAAAGTATAAGTTTTCATTATGTGAATAACTTGGAAATCTTAGCTCAAACAGCTGCAAAACCTGTTTGCCCAGCACGGAGACCTTGAGTTCTATAAGATAAAGCCATAAACATGTGTATCCGAGTCTTCTATCAAAAGTTACAGCTATTTCTATGAAGTTGTACAAAAACGCTTTCTTTCGCCAAGACAGTGTGTTTCTCACTGTTACATGCATTTGAAGTGGGAACTCGACCGAAACAAAGTATAAGTTTTCATTATGTGAATAACTTGGAAATCTTAGCTCAAACAGCTGCAAAACCTGTTTTCCCAGCACGGAGACCTTGAGTTCTATAAGATAAAGCCATAAACATGTGTATCCGAGTCTTCTATCAAAAGTTACAGCTATTTATATGAAGTTGTACAAAAACGCTTTCTTTCGCCAAGACAGTGCGTTTCTCACTGTTACATGCATTTGAATGGGGAACTCGACCGAAACAAAGTATAAGTTTTCATTATGTGAATAACTTGGAAATCTTAGCTCAAACAGCTGCAAAACCTGTTTTCCCAGCACGGAGACCTTGAGTTCTATAATATAAGGCCATAAACATGTTTGTCTGAGTCTTCTATCAAAAGTTACAGCTATTTATATGAAGTTGTACAAAAACGCTTTCTTTCGCCAAGACAGTGCGTTTCTCACTGTTACATGCATTTGAATGGGGAACTCGACCGAAACAAAGTATAGGTTTTCATTATGTGAATAACTTGGAAATCTTAGCTCAAACAGCTGCAAAACCTGTTTGCCCAGCACGGAGACCTTGAGTTCTATAAGATAAAGCCATAAACATGTGTATCCGAGTCTTCTATCAAAAGTTACAGCTATTCATATGAAGTTGTACAAAAACGCTTTCTTTCGCCAAGACAGTGCGTTTCTCACTGTTACATGCATTTGAATGGGGAACTCGACCGAAACAAAGTATAGGTTTTCATTATGTGAATAACTTGGAAATCTTAGCTCAAACAGCTGCAAAACCTGTTTTCCCAGCACGGGAACCTTGAGTTCTATAAGATAAAGCCATAAACATGTGTATCCGAATCTTCTATCAAAAGTTACAGCTATTTCTATGAAGTTGTACAAAAACGCTTTCTTTCGCCAAGACAGTGCGTTTCTCACTGTTACATGCATTTTGAATGGGGAACTCGACCGAAACAAAGTATAGGTTTTCATTATGTGAATAACTTGGAAATCTTAGCTCAAACAGCTGCAAAACCTGTTTGCCCAGCACGGGATCCTTGAGTTCTATAAGATAAAGCCATAAACATGTGTATCCGAGTCTTCTATCAAAAGTTACAGCTATTTCTATGAAGTTGTACAAAAACGCTTTCTTTCGCCAAGACAGTGCGTTTCTCACTGTTACATGCATTTGAATGGGGAACTCGACCGAAACAAAGTATAGGTTTTCATTATGTGAATAACTTGGAAATCTTAGTTCAAACAGCTGCAAAACCTGTTTTCCCAGCACGGAGACCTTGAGTTCTATAAGATAAAGCCATAAACATGTGTATCCGAGTCTTCTATCAAAAGTTACAGCTATTTATATGAAGTTGTACAAAAACGCTTTCTTTCGCCAAGACAGTGCGTTTCTCACTGTTACATGCATTTTGAATGGGGAACTCGACCGAAACAAAGTATAGGTTTTCATTATGTGAATAACTTGGAAATCTTAGCTCAAACAGCTGCAAAACCTGTTTTCCCAGCACGGAGACCTTGAGTTCTATAAGATAAAGCCATAAACATGTTTGTCTGAGTCTTCTATCAAAAGTTACAGCTATTTATATGAAGTTGTACAAAAACGCTTTCTTTCGCCAAGACAGTGCGTTTCTCACTGTTACATGCATTTGAATGGGGAACTCGACCGAAACAAAGTATAGGTTTTCATTATGTGAATAACTTGGAAATCTTAGCTCAAACAGCTGCAAAACCTGTTTGCCCAGCACGGAGACCTTGAGTTCTATAAGATAAAGCCATAAACATGTGTATCCGAGTCCTCTATCAAAAGTTACAGCTATTTATATGAAGTTGTACAAAAACGCTTTCTTTCGCCAAGACAGTGCGTTTCTCACTGTTACATGCATTTTGAATGGGGAACTCGACCGAAACAAAGTATAGGTTTTCATTATGTGAATAACTTGGAAATCTTAGCTCAAACAGCTGCAAAACCTGTTTTCCCAGCACGTAGACCTTGAGTTCTATAAGATAAAGCCATAAACATGTTTGTCTGAGTCTTCTATCAAAAGTTACAGCTATTTATATGAAGTTGTACAAAAACGCTTTCTTTCGCCAAGACAGTGCGTTTCTCACTGTTACATGCATTTGAATGGGGAACTCGACCGAAACAAAGTATAGGTTTTCATTATGTGAATAACTTGGAAATCTTAGCTCAAACAGCTGCAAAACCTGTTTTCCCAGCACGGAGACCTTGAGTTCTATAAGATAAAGCCATAAACATGTGTATCCGAGTCTTCTATCAAAAGTTACAGCTATTTATATGAAGTTGTACAAAAACGCTTTCTTTCGCCAAGACAGTGCGTTTCTCACTGTTACATGCATTTTGAATGGGGAACTCGACCGAAACAAAGTATAAGTTTTCATTATGTGAATAACTTGGAAATCTTAGCTCAAACAGCTGCAAAACCTGTTTTCCCAGCACGTAGACCTTGAGTTCTATAAGATAAAGCCATAAACATGTTTGTCTGAGTCTTCTATCAAAAGTTACAGCTATTTCTATGAAGTTGTACAAAAACGCTTTCTTTCGCCAAGACAGTGCGTTTCTCACTGTTACATGCATTTTGAATGGGGAACTCGACCGAAACAAAGTATAGGTTTTCATTATGTGAATAACTTGGAAATCTTAGCTCAAACAGCTGCAAAACCTGTTTGCCCAGCACGGAGACCTTGAGTTCTATAAGATAAAGCCATAAACATGTGTATCCGAGTCTTCTATCAAAAGTTACAGCTATTTCTATGAAGTTGTACAAAAACACTTTCTTTCGCCAAGACAGTGCGTTTCTCACTGTTACATGCATTTTGAATGGGGAACTCGACCGAAACAAAGTATAGGTTTTCATTATGTGAATAACTTGGAAATCTTAGCTCAAACAGCTGCAAAACCTGTTTGCCCAGCACGGAGACCTTGAGTTCTATAAGATAAAGCCATAAACATGTTTGTCTGAGTCTTCTATCAAAAGTTACAGCTATTTCTATGAAGTTGTACAAAAACGCTTTCTTTCGCCAAGACAGTGCGTTTCTCACTGTTACATACATTTGAATGGGGAACTCGACCGAAACAAAGTATAGGTTTTCATTATGTGAATAACTTGGAAATCTTAGTTCAAACAGCTGCAAAACCTGTTTTCCCAGCACGGAGACCTTGAGTTCTATAAGATTAAGCCATAAACATGTGTATCCGAGTCTTCTATCAAAAGTTACAGCTATTTATATGAAGTAGTACAAAAACGCTTTCTTTCGCCAAGACAGTGCGTTTCTCACTGTTACATGCATTTTGAATGGGGAACTCGACCGAAACAAAGTATAGGTTTTCATTATGTGAATAACTTGGAAATCTTAGCTCAAACAGCTGCAAAACCTGTTTGCCCAGCACGGAGACCTTGAGTTCTATAAGATAAAGCCATAAACATGTTTGTCTGAGTCTTCTATCAAAAGTTACAGCTATTTATATGAAGTTGTACAAAAACGCTTTCTTTCGCCAAGACAGTGCGTTTCTCACTGTTACATGCATTTGAATGGGGAACTCGACCGAAACAAAGTATAGGTTTTCATTATGTGAATAACTTGGAAATCTTAGCTCAAACAGCTGCAAAACCTGTTTTCCCAGCACGGAGACCTTGAGTTCTATAAGATAAAGCCATAAACATGTGTATCCGAGTCTTCTATCAAAAGTTACAGCTATTTATATGAAGTTGTACAAAAACGCTTTCTTTCGCCAAGACAGTGCGTTTCTCACTGTTACATGCATTTTGAATGGGGAACTCGACCGAAACAAAGTATAAGTTTTCATTATGTGAATAACTTGGAAATCTTAGCTCAAACAGCTGCAAAACCTGTTTTCCCAGCACGTAGACCTTGAGTTCTATAAGATAAAGCCATAAACATGTTTGTCTGAGTCTTCTATCAAAAGTTACAGCTATTTCTATGAAGTTGTACAAAAACGCTTTCTTTCGCCAAGACAGTGCGTTTCTCACTGTTACATGCATTTGAATGGGGAACTCGACCGAAACAAAGTATAGGTTTTCATTATGTGAATAACTTGGAAATCTTAGTTCAAACAGCTGCAAAACCTGTTTTCCCAGCACGTAGACCTTGAGTTCTATAAGATAAAGCCATAAACATGTGTATCCGAGTCTTCTATCAAAAGTTACAGCTATTTATATGAAGTTGTACAAAAACGCTTTCTTTCGCCAAGACAGTGCGTTTCTCACTGTTACATGCATTTTGAATGGGGAACTCGACCGAAACAAAGTATAGGTTTTCATTATGTGAATAACTTGGAAATCTTAGCTCAAACAGCTGCAAAACCTGTTTTCCCAGCACGGAGACCTTGAGTTCTATAAGATAAAGCCATAAACATGTGTATCCGAGTCTTCTATCAAAAGTTACAGCTATTTATATGAAGTTGTACAAAAACGCTTTCTTTCGCCAAGACAGTGCGTTTCTCACTGTTACATGCATTTTGAATGGGGAACTCGACCGAAACAAAGTATAGGTTTTCATTATGTGAATAACTTGGAAATCTTAGCTCAAACAGCTGCAAAACCTGTTTGCCCAGCACGGAGACCTTGAGTTCTATAAGATAAAGCCATAAACATGTGTATCCGAGTCTTCTATCAAAAGTTACAGCTATTTCTATGAAGTTGTACAAAAACGCTTTCTTTCGCCAAGACAGTGCGTTTCTCACTGTTACATGCATTTGAATGGGGAACTCGACCGAAACAAAGTATAGGTTTTCATTATGTGAATAACTTGGAAATCTTAGCTCAAACAGCTGCAAAACCTGTTTTCCCAGCACGTAGACCTTGAGTTCTATAAGATAAAGCCATAAACATGTTTGTCTGAGTCTTCTATCAAAAGTTACAGCTATTTATATGAAGTTGTACAAAAACGCTTTCTTTCGCCAAGACAGTGCGTTTCTCACTGTTACATGCATTTGAATGGGGAACTCGACCGAAACAAAGTATAGGTTTTCATTATGTGAATAACTTGGAAATCTTAGCTCAAACAGCTGCAAAACCTGTTTGCCCAGCACGGAGACCTTGAGTTCTATAAGATAAAGCCATAAACATGTTTGTCTGAGTCTTCTATCAAAAGTTACAGCTATTTCTATGAAGTTGTACAAAAACGCTTTCTTTCGCCAAGACAGTGCGTTTCTCACTGTTACATGCATTTTGAATGGGGAACTCGACCGAAACAAAGTATAGGTTTTCATTATGTGAATAACTTGGAAATCTTAGCTCAAACAGCTGCAAAACCTGTTTTCCCAGCACGGAGACCTTGAGTTCTATAAGATAAAGCCATAAACATGTGTATCCGAGTCTTCTATCAAAAGTTACAGCTATTTATATGAAGTTGTACAAAAACGCTTTCTTTCGCCAAGACAGTGCGTTTCTCACTGTTACATGCATTTTGAATGGGGAACTCGACCGAAACAAAGTATAGGTTTTCATTATGTGAATAACTTGGAAATCTTAGCTCAAACAGCTGCAAAACCTGTTTGCCCAGCACGGAGACCTTGAGTTCTATAAGATAAAGCCATAAACATGTGTATCCGAGTCTTCTATCAAAAGTTACAGCTATTTCTATGAAGTTGTACAAAAACGCTTTCTTTCGCCAAGACAGTGCGTTTCTCACTGTTACATGCATTTGAATGGGGAACTCGACCGAAACAAAGTATAGGTTTTCATTATGTGAATAACTTGGAAATCTTAGCTCAAACAGCTGCAAAACCTGTTTTCCCAGCACGTAGACCTTGAGTTCTATAAGATAAAGCCATAAACATGTTTGTCTGAGTCTTCTATCAAAAGTTACAGCTATTTATATGAAGTTGTACAAAAACGCTTTCTTTCGCCAAGACAGTGCGTTTCTCACTGTTACATGCATTTGAATGGGGAACTCGACCGAAACAAAGTATAGGTTTTCATTATGTGAATAACTTGGAAATCTTAGCTCAAACAGCTGCAAAACCTGTTTGCCCAGCACGGAGACCTTGAGTTCTATAAGATAAAGCCATAAACATGTTTGTCTGAGTCTTCTATCAAAAGTTACAGCTATTTCTATGAAGTTGTACAAAAACGCTTTCTTTCGCCAAGACAGTGCGTTTCTCACTGTTACATGCATTTGAATGGGGAACTCGACCGAAACAAAGTATAGGTTTTCATTATGTGAATAACTTGGAAATCTTAGTTCAAACAGCTGCAAAACCTGTTTTCCCAGCACGTAGACCTTGAGTTCTATAAGATAAAGCCATAAACATGTGTATCCGAGTCTTCTATCAAAAGTTACAGCTATTTATATGAAGTTGTACAAAAACGCTTTCTTTCGCCAAGACAGTGCGTTTCTCACTGTTACATGCATTTTGAATGGGGAACTCGACCGAAACAAAGTATAGGTTTTCATTATGTGAATAACTTGGAAATCTTAGCTCAAACAGCTGCAAAACCTGTTTGCCCAGCACGGAGACCTTGAGTTCTATAAGATAAAGCCATAAACATGTTTGTCTGAGTCTTCTATCAAAAGTTACAGCTATTTATATGAAGTTGTACAAAAACGCTTTCTTTCGCCAAGACAGTGCGTTTCTCACTGTTACATGCATTTGAATGGGGAACTCGACCGAAACAAAGTATAGGTTTTCATTATGTGAATAACTTGGAAATCTTAGTTCAAACAGCTGCAAAACCTGTTTTCCCAGCACGGAGACCTTGAGTTCTATAAGATAAAGCCATAAACATGTGTATCCGAGTCTTCTATCAAAAGTTACAGCTATTTATATGAAGTTGTACAAAAACGCTTTCTTTCGCCAAGACAGTGCGTTTCTCACTGTTACATGCATTTGAATGGGGAACTCGACCGAAACAAAGTATAGGTTTTCATTATGTGAATAACTTGGAAATCTTAGCTCAAACAGCTGCAAAACCTGTTTTCCCAGCACGGAGACCTTGAGTTCTATAAGATAAAGCCATAAACATGTGTATCCGAGTCTTCTATCAAAAGTTACAGCTATTTATATGAAGTTGTACAAAAACGCTTTCTTTCGCCAAGACAGTGCGTTTCTCACTGTTACATGCATTTTGAATGGGGAACTCGACCGAAACAAAGTATAGGTTTTCATTATGTGAATAACTTGGAAATCTTAGCTCAAACAGCTGCAAAACCTGTTTTCCCAGCACGGAGACCTTGAGTTCTATAAGATAAAGCCATAAACATGTTTGTCTGAGTCTTCTATCAAAAGTTACAGCTATTTATATGAAGTTGTACAAAAACGCTTTCTTTCGCCAAGACAGTGCGTTTCTCACTGTTACATGCATTTGAATGGGGAACTCGACCGAAACAAAGTATAGGTTTTCATTATGTGAATAACTTGGAAATCTTAGCTCAAACAGCTGCAAAACCTGTTTGCCCAGCACGGAGACCTTGAGTTCTATAAGATAAAGCCATAAACATGTGTATCCGAGTCTTCTATCAAAAGTTACAGCTATTTCTATGAAGTTGTACAAAAACGCTTTCTTTCGCCAAGACAGTGCGTTTCTCACTGTTACATGCATTTGAATGGGGAACTCGACCGAAACAAAGTATAGGTTTTCATTATGTGAATAACTTGGAAATCTTAGCTCAAACAGCTGCAAAACCTGTTTGCCCAGCACGGAGACCTTGAGTTCTATAAGATAAAGCCATAAACATGTTTGTCTGAGTCTTCTATCAAAAGTTACAGCTATTTCTATGAAGTTGTACAAAAACGCTTTCTTTCGCCAAGACAGTGCGTTTCTCACTGTTACATGCATTTTGAATGGGGAACTCGACCGAAACAAAGTATAGGTTTTCATTATGTGAATAACTTGGAAATCTTAGCTCAAACAGCTGCAAAACCTGTTTTCCCAGCACGGAGACCTTGAGTTCTATAAGATAAAGCCATAAACATGTGTATCCGAGTCTTCTATCAAAAGTTACAGCTATTTATATGAAGTTGTACAAAAACGCTTTCTTTCGCCAAGACAGTGCGTTTCTCACTGTTACATGCATTTTGAATGGGGAACTCGACCGAAACAAAGTATAGGTTTTCATTATGTGAATAACTTGGAAATCTTAGCTCAAACAGCTGCAAAACCTGTTTGCCCAGCACGGAGACCTTGAGTTCTATAAGATAAAGCCATAAACATGTGTATCCGAGTCTTCTATCAAAAGTTACAGCTATTTCTATGAAGTTGTACAAAAACGCTTTCTTTCGCCAAGACAGTGCGTTTCTCACTGTTACATGCATTTGAATGGGGAACTCGACCAAAACAAAGTATAGGTTTTCATTATGTGAATAACTTGGAAATCTTAGTTCAAACAGCTGCAAAACCTGTTTTCCCAGCACGTAGACCTTGAGTTCTATAAGATAAAGCCATAAACATGTTTGTCTGAGTCTTCTATCAAAAGTTACAGCTATTTATATGAAGTTGTACAAAAACGCTTTCTTTCGCCAAGACAGTGCGTTTCTCACTGTTACATGCATTTGAATGGGGAACTCGACCGAAACAAAGTATAGGTTTTCATTATGTGAATAACTTGGAAATCTTAGCTCAAACAGCTGCAAAACCTGTTTGCCCAGCACGGAGACCTTGAGTTCTATAAGATAAAGCCATAAACATGTTTGTCTGAGTCTTCTATCAAAAGTTACAGCTATTTCTATGAAGTTGTACAAAAACGCTTTCTTTCGCCAAGACAGTGCGTTTCTCACTGTTACATGCATTTGAATGGGGAACTCGACCGAAACAAAGTATAGGTTTTCATTATGTGAATAACTTGGAAATCTTAGCTCAAACAGCTGCAAAACCTGTTTGCCCAGCACGGAGACCTTGAGTTCTATAAGATAAAGCCATAAACATGTTTGTCTGAGTCTTCTATCAAAAGTTACAGCTATTTATATGAAGTTGTACAAAAACGCTTTCTTTCGCCAAGACAGTGCGTTTCTCACTGTTACATGCATTTGAATGGGGAACTCGACCGAAACAAAGTATAGGTTTTCATTATGTGAATAACTTGGAAATCTTAGTTCAAACAGCTGCAAAACCTGTTTTCCCAGCACGGAGACCTTGAGTTCTATAAGATAAAGCCATAAACATGTGTATCCGAGTCTTCTATCAAAAGTTACAGCTATTTATATGAAGTTGTACAAAAACGCTTTCTTTCGCCAAGACAGTGCGTTTCTCACTGTTACATGCATTTGAATGGGGAACTCGACCGAAACAAAGTATAGGTTTTCATTATGTGAATAACTTGGAAATCTTAGCTCAAACAGCTGCAAAACCTGTTTTCCCAGCACGGAGACCTTGAGTTCTATAAGATAAAGCCATAAACATGTGTATCCGAGTCTTCTATCAAAAGTTACAGCTATTTATATGAAGTTGTACAAAAACGCTTTCTTTCGCCAAGACAGTGCGTTTCTCACTGTTACATGCATTTTGAATGGGGAACTCGACCGAAACAAAGTATAGGTTTTCATTATGTGAATAACTTGGAAATCTTAGCTCAAACAGCTGCAAAACCTGTTTTCCCAGCACGGAGACCTTGAGTTCTATAAGATAAAGCCATAAACATGTTTGTCTGAGTCTTCTATCAAAAGTTACAGCTATTTATATGAAGTTGTACAAAAACGCTTTCTTTCGCCAAGACAGTGCGTTTCTCACTGTTACATGCATTTGAATGGGGAACTCGACCGAAACAAAGTATAGGTTTTCATTATGTGAATAACTTGGAAATCTTAGCTCAAACAGCTGCAAAACCTGTTTGCCCAGCACGGAGACCTTGAGTTCTATAAGATAAAGCCATAAACATGTGTATCCGAGTCTTCTATCAAAAGTTACAGCTATTTCTATGAAGTTGTACAAAAACGCTTTCTTTCGCCAAGACAGTGCGTTTCTCACTGTTACATGCATTTGAATGGGGAACTCGACCGAAACAAAGTATAGGTTTTCATTATGTGAATAACTTGGAAATCTTAGCTCAAACAGCTGCAAAACCTGTTTGCCCAGCACGGAGACCTTGAGTTCTATAAGATAAAGCCATAAACATGTGTATCCGAGTCTTCTATCAAAAGTTACAGCTATTTCTATGAAGTTGTACAAAAACGCTTTCTTTCGCCAAGACAGTGCGTTTCTCACTGTTACATGCATTTTGAATGGGGAACTCGACCGAAACAAAGTATAGGTTTTCATTATGTGAATAACTTGGAAATCTTAGCTCAAACAGCTGCAAAACCTGTTTGCCCAGCACGGAGACCTTGAGTTCTATAAGATAAAGCCATAAACATGTTTGTCTGAGTCTTCTATCAAAAGTTACAGCTATTTATATGAAGTTGTACAAAAACGCTTTCTTTCGCCAAGACAGTGCGTTTCTCACTGTTACATGCATTTGAATGGGGAACTCGACCGAAACAAAGTATAAGTTTTCATTATGTGAATAACTTGGAAATCTTAGCTCAAACAGCTGCAAAACCTGTTTGCCCAGCACGGAGACCTTGAGTTCTATAAGATAAAGCCATAAACATGTGTATCCGAGTCTTCTATCAAAAGTTACAGCTATTTCTATGAAGTTGTACAAAAACGCTTTCTTTCGCCAAGACAGTGCGTTTCTCACTGTTACATGCATTTGAATGGGGAACTCGACCGAAACAAAGTATAGGTTTTCATTATGTGAATAACTTGGAAATCTTAGCTCAAACAGCTGCAAAACCTGTTTTCCCAGCACGTAGACCTTGAGTTCTATAAGATAAAGCCATAAACATGTTTGTCTGAGTCTTCTATCAAAAGTTACAGCTATTTATATGAAGTTGTACAAAAACGCTTTCTTTCGCCAAGACAGTGCGTTTCTCACTGTTACATGCATTTGAATGGGGAACTCGACCGAAACAAAGTATAGGTTTTCATTATGTGAATAACTTGGAAATCTTAGCTCAAACAGCTGCAAAACCTGTTTTCCCAGCACGGAGACCTTGAGTTCTATAAGATAAAGCCATAAACATGTGTATCCGAGTCTTCTATCAAAAGTTACAGCTATTTATATGAAGTTGTACAAAAACGCTTTCTTTCGCCAAGACAGTGCGTTTCTCACTGTTACATGCATTTTGAATGGGGAACTCGACCGAAACAAAGTATAAGTTTTCATTATGTGAATAACTTGGAAATCTTAGCTCAAACAGCTGCAAAACCTGTTTTCCCAGCACGTAGACCTTGAGTTCTATAAGATAAAGCCATAAACATGTTTGTCTGAGTCTTCTATCAAAAGTTACAGCTATTTCTATGAAGTTGTACAAAAACGCTTTCTTTCGCCAAGACAGTGCGTTTCTCACTGTTACATGCATTTGAATGGGGAACTCGACCGAAACAAAGTATAAGTTTTCATTATGTGAATAACTTGGAAATCTTAGCTCAAACAGCTGCAAAACCTGTTTGCCCAGCACGGAGACCTTGAGTTCTATAAGATAAAGCCATAAACATGTGTATCCGAGTCTTCTATCAAAAGTTACAGCTATTTCTATGAAGTTGTACAAAAACGTTTTCTTTCGCCAAGACAGTGCGTTTCTCACTGTTACATGCATTTTGAATGGGGAACTCGACCGAAACAAAGTATAGGTTTTCATTATGTGAATAACTTGGAAATCTTAGCTCAAACAGCTGCAAAACCTGTTTGCCCAGCACGTAGACCTTGAGTTCTATAAGATAAAGCCATAAACATGTGTATCCGAGTCTTCTATCAAAAGTTACAGCTATTTCTATGAAGTTGTACAAAAACACTTTCTTTCGCCAAGACAGTGCGTTTCTCACTGTTACATGCATTTGAATGGGGAACTCGACCGAAACAAAGTATAGGTTTTCATTATGTGAATAACTTGGAAATCTTACCTCAAACAGCTGCAAAACCTGTTTGCCCAGCACGTAGACCTTGAGTTCTATAAGATAAAGCCATAAACATGTTTGTCTGAGTCTTCTATCAAAAGTTACAGCTATTTCTATGAAGTTGTACAAAAACGCTTTCTTTCGCCAAGACAGTGCGTTTCTCACTGTTACATGCATTTTGAATGGGGAACTCGACCGAAACAAAGTATAGGTTTTCATTATGTGAATAACTTGGAAATCTTAGCTCAAACAGCTGCAAAACCTGTTTGCCCAGCACGGAGACCTTGAGTTCTATAAGATAAAGCCATAAACATGTGTATCCGAGTCTTCTATCAAAAGTTACAGCTATTTCTATGAAGTTGTACAAAAACGCTTTCTTTCGCCAAGACAGTGCGTTTCTCACTGTTACATGCATTTGAATGGGGAACTCGACCGAAACAAAGTATAGGTTTTCATTATGTGAATAACTTGGAAATCTTAGCTCAAACAGCTGCAAAACCTGTTTGCCCAGCACGGAGACCTTGAGTTCTATAAGATAAAGCCATAAACATGTGTATCCGAGTCTTCTATCAAAAGTTACAGCTATTTCTATGAAGTTGTACAAAAACACTTTCTTTCGCCAAGACAGTGCGTTTCTCACTGTTACATGCATTTGAATGGGGAACTCGACCGAAACAAAGTATAGGTTTTCATTATGTGAATAACTTGGAAATCTTAGCTCAAACAGCTGCAAAACCTGTTTGCCCAGCACGGAGACCTTGAGTTCTATAAGATAAAGCCATAAACATGTTTGTCTGAGTCTTCTATCAAAAGTTACAGCTATTTCTATGAAGTTGTACAAAAACGCTTTCTTTCGCCAAGACAGTGCGTTTCTCACTGTTACATGCATTTTGAATGGGGAACTCGACCGAAACAAAGTATAGGTTTTCATTATGTGAATAACTTGGAAATCTTAGCTCAAACAGCTGCAAAACCTGTTTGCCCAGCACGGAGACCTTGAGTTCTATAAGATAAAGCCATAAACATGTGTATCCGAGTCTTCTATCAAAAGTTACAGCTATTTCTATGAAGTTGTACAAAAACGCTTTCTTTCGCCAAGACAGTGCGTTTCTCACTGTTACATGCATTTGAATGGGGAACTCGACCGAAACAAAGTATAGGTTTTCATTATGTGAATAACTTGGAAATCTTAGCTCAAACAGCTGCAAAACCTGTTTTCCCAGCACGGAGACCTTGAGTTCTATAAGATAAAGCCATAAACATGTTTGTCTGAGTCTTCTATCAAAAGTTACAGCTATTTATATGAAGTTGTACAAAAACGCTTTCTTTCGCCAAGACAGTGCGTTTCTCACTGTTACATGCATTTGAATGGGGAACTCGACCGAAACAAAGTATAGGTTTTCATTATGTGAATAACTTGGAAATCTTAGCTCAAACAGCTGCAAAACCTGTTTGCCCAGCACGGAGACCTTGAGTTCTATAAGATAAAGCCATAAACATGTGTATCCGAGTCTTCTATCAAAAGTTACAGCTATTTCTATGAAGTTGTACAAAAACGCTTTCTTTCGCCAAGACAGTGCGTTTCTCACTGTTACATGCATTTTGAATGGGGAACTCGACCGAAACAAAGTATAGGTTTTCATTATGTGAATAACTTGGAAATCTTAGCTCAAACAGCTGCAAAACCTGTTTGCCCAGCACGTAGACCTTGAGTTCTATAAGATAAAGCCATAAACATGTGTATCCGAGTCTTCTATCAAAAGTTACAGCTATTTCTATGAAGTTGTACAAAAACACTTTCTTTCGCCAAGACAGTGCGTTTCTCACTGTTACATGCATTTGAATGGGGAACTCGACCGAAACAAAGTATAGGTTTTCATTATGTGAATAACTTGGAAATCTTAGCTCAAACAGCTGCAAAACCTGTTTTCCCAGCACGGAGACCTTGAGTTCTATAAGATAAAGCCATAAACATGTTTGTCTGAGTCTTCTATCAAAAGTTACAGCTATTTATATGAAGTTGTACAAAAACGCTTTCTTTCGCCAAGACAGTGCGTTTCTCACTGTTACATGCATTTGAATGGGGAACTCGACCGAAACAAAGTATAGGTTTTCATTATGTGAATAACTTGGAAATCTTAGCTCAAACAGCTGCAAAACCTGTTTGCCCAGCACGGAGACCTTGAGTTCTATAAGATAAAGCCATAAACATGTGTATCCGAGTCTTCTATCAAAAGTTACAGCTATTTCTATGAAGTTGTACAAAAACGCTTTCTTTCGCCAAGACAGTGCGTTTCTCACTGTTACATGCATTTTGAATGGGGAACTCGACCGAAACAAAGTATAGGTTTTCATTATGTGAATAACTTGGAAATCTTAGCTCAAACAGCTGCAAAACCTGTTTGCCCAGCACGGAGACCTTGAGTTCTATAAGATAAAGCCATAAACATGTGTATCCGAGTCTTCTATCAAAAGTTACAGCTATTTCTATGAAGTTGTACAAAAACACTTTCTTTCGCCAAGACAGTGCGTTTCTCACTGTTACATGCATTTGAATGGGGAACTCGACCGAAACAAAGTATAGGTTTTCATTATGTGAATAACTTGGAAATCTTACCTCAAACAGCTGCAAAACCTGTTTGCCCAGCACGTAGACCTTGAGTTCTATAAGATAAAGCCATAAACATGTTTGTCTGAGTCTTCTATCAAAAGTTACAGCTATTTCTATGAAGTTGTACAAAAACGCTTTCTTTCGCCAAGACAGTGCGTTTCTCACTGTTACATGCATTTTGAATGGGGAACTCGACCGAAACAAAGTATAGGTTTTCATTATGTGAATAACTTGGAAATCTTAGCTCAAACAGCTGCAAAACCTGTTTGCCCAGCACGGAGACCTTGAGTTCTATAAGATAAAGCCATAAACATGTGTATCCGAGTCTTCTATCAAAAGTTACAGCTATTTCTATGAAGTTGTACAAAAACGCTTTCTTTCGCCAAGACAGTGCGTTTCTCACTGTTACATGCATTTGAATGGGGAACTCGACCGAAACAAAGTATAGGTTTTCATTATGTGAATAACTTGGAAATCTTAGCTCAAACAGCTGCAAAACCTGTTTGCCCAGCACGGAGACCTTGAGTTCTATAAGATAAAGCCATAAACATGTGTATCCGAGTCTTCTATCAAAAGTTACAGCTATTTCTATGAAGTTGTACAAAAACACTTTCTTTCGCCAAGACAGTGCGTTTCTCACTGTTACATGCATTTGAATGGGGAACTCGACCGAAACAAAGTATAGGTTTTCATTATGTGAATAACTTGGAAATCTTAGCTCAAACAGCTGCAAAACCTGTTTGCCCAGCACGGAGACCTTGAGTTCTATAAGATAAAGCCATAAACATGTTTGTCTGAGTCTTCTATCAAAAGTTACAGCTATTTCTATGAAGTTGTACAAAAACGCTTTCTTTCGCCAAGACAGTGCGTTTCTCACTGTTACATGCATTTTGAATGGGGAACTCGACCGAAACAAAGTATAGGTTTTCATTATGTGAATAACTTGGAAATCTTAGCTCAAACAGCTGCAAAACCTGTTTGCCCAGCACGGAGACCTTGAGTTCTATAAGATAAAGCCATAAACATGTGTATCCGAGTCTTCTATCAAAAGTTACAGCTATTTCTATGAAGTTGTACAAAAACGCTTTCTTTCGCCAAGACAGTGCGTTTCTCACTGTTACATGCATTTGAATGGGGAACTCGACCGAAACAAAGTATAGGTTTTCATTATGTGAATAACTTGGAAATCTTAGCTCAAACAGCTGCAAAACCTGTTTTCCCAGCACGGAGACCTTGAGTTCTATAAGATAAAGCCATAAACATGTTTGTCTGAGTCTTCTATCAAAAGTTACAGCTATTTATATGAAGTTGTACAAAAACGCTTTCTTTCGCCAAGACAGTGCGTTTCTCACTGTTACATGCATTTGAATGGGGAACTCGACCGAAACAAAGTATAGGTTTTCATTATGTGAATAACTTGGAAATCTTAGCTCAAACAGCTGCAAAACCTGTTTGCCCAGCACGGAGACCTTGAGTTCTATAAGATAAAGCCATAAACATGTGTATCCGAGTCTTCTATCAAAAGTTACAGCTATTTCTATGAAGTTGTACAAAAACGCTTTCTTTCGCCAAGACAGTGCGTTTCTCACTGTTACATGCATTTTGAATGGGGAACTCGACCGAAACAAAGTATAGGTTTTCATTATGTGAATAACTTGGAAATCTTAGCTCAAACAGCTGCAAAACCTGTTTGCCCAGCACGTAGACCTTGAGTTCTATAAGATAAAGCCATAAACATGTGTATCCGAGTCTTCTATCAAAAGTTACAGCTATTTCTATGAAGTTGTACAAAAACACTTTCTTTCGCCAAGACAGTGCGTTTCTCACTGTTACATGCATTTGAATGGGGAACTCGACCGAAACAAAGTATAGGTTTTCATTATGTGAATAACTTGGAAATCTTACCTCAAACAGCTGCAAAACCTGTTTGCCCAGCACGTAGACCTTGAGTTCTATAAGATAAAGCCATAAACATGTTTGTCTGAGTCTTCTATCAAAAGTTACAGCTATTTCTATGAAGTTGTACAAAAACGCTTTCTTTCGCCAAGACAGTGCGTTTCTCACTGTTACATGCATTTTGAATGGGGAACTCGACCGAAACAAAGTATAGGTTTTCATTATGTGAATAACTTGGAAATCTTAGCTCAAACAGCTGCAAAACCTGTTTGCCCAGCACGGAGACCTTGAGTTCTATAAGATAAAGCCATAAACATGTGTATCCGAGTCTTCTATCAAAAGTTACAGCTATTTCTATGAAGTTGTACAAAAACGCTTTCTTTCGCCAAGACAGTGCGTTTCTCACTGTTACATGCATTTGAATGGGGAACTCGACCGAAACAAAGTATAGGTTTTCATTATGTGAATAACTTGGAAATCTTAGCTCAAACAGCTGCAAAACCTGTTTGCCCAGCACGGAGACCTTGAGTTCTATAAGATAAAGCCATAAACATGTGTATCCGAGTCTTCTATCAAAAGTTACAGCTATTTCTATGAAGTTGTACAAAAACACTTTCTTTCGCCAAGACAGTGCGTTTCTCACTGTTACATGCATTTGAATGGGGAACTCGACCGAAACAAAGTATAGGTTTTCATTATGTGAATAACTTGGAAATCTTAGCTCAAACAGCTGCAAAACCTGTTTGCCCAGCACGGAGACCTTGAGTTCTATAAGATAAAGCCATAAACATGTTTGTCTGAGTCTTCTATCAAAAGTTACAGCTATTTCTATGAAGTTGTACAAAAACGCTTTCTTTCGCCAAGACAGTGCGTTTCTCACTGTTACATGCATTTTGAATGGGGAACTCGACCGAAACAAAGTATAGGTTTTCATTATGTGAATAACTTGGAAATCTTAGCTCAAACAGCTGCAAAACCTGTTTGCCCAGCACGGAGACCTTGAGTTCTATAAGATAAAGCCATAAACATGTGTATCCGAGTCTTCTATCAAAAGTTACAGCTATTTCTATGAAGTTGTACAAAAACGCTTTCTTTCGCCAAGACAGTGCGTTTCTCACTGTTACATGCATTTGAATGGGGAACTCGACCGAAACAAAGTATAGGTTTTCATTATGTGAATAACTTGGAAATCTTAGCTCAAACAGCTGCAAAACCTGTTTTCCCAGCACGGAGACCTTGAGTTCTATAAGATAAAGCCATAAACATGTTTGTCTGAGTCTTCTATCAAAAGTTACAGCTATTTATATGAAGTTGTACAAAAACGCTTTCTTTCGCCAAGACAGTGCGTTTCTCACTGTTACATGCATTTGAATGGGGAACTCGACCGAAACAAAGTATAGGTTTTCATTATGTGAATAACTTGGAAATCTTAGCTCAAACAGCTGCAAAACCTGTTTGCCCAGCACGGAGACCTTGAGTTCTATAAGATAAAGCCATAAACATGTGTATCCGAGTCTTCTATCAAAAGTTACAGCTATTTATATGATGTTGTACAAAAACGCTTTCTTTCGCCAAGACAGTGCGTTTCTCACTGTTACATGCATTTGAATGGGGAACTCGACCGAAACAAAGTATAGGTTTTCATTATGTGAATAACTTGGAAATCTTAGCTCAAACAGCTGCAAAACCTGTTTGCCCAGCACGGAGACCTTGAGTTCTATAAGATAAAGCCATAAACATGTTTGTCTGAGTCTTCTATCAAAAGTTACAGCTATTTATATGAAGTTGTACAAAAACGCTTTCTTTCGCCAAGACAGTGCGTTTCTCACTGTTACATGCATTTGAATGGGGAACTCGACCGAAACAAAGTATAGGTTTTCATTATGTGAATAACTTGGAAATCTTAGCTCAAACAGCTGCAAAACCTGTTTGCCCAGCACGGAGACCTTGAGTTCTATAAGATAAAGCCATAAACATGTGTATCCGAGTCTTCTATCAAAAGTTACAGCTATTTCTATGAAGTTGTACAAAAACGCTTTCTTTCGCCAAGACAGTGCGTTTCTCACTGTTACATGCATTTTGAATGGGGAACTCGACCGAAACAAAGTATAGGTTTTCATTATGTGAATAACTTGGAAATCTTAGCTCAAACAGCTGCAAAACCTGTTTGCCCAGCACGTAGACCTTGAGTTCTATAAGATAAAGCCATAAACATGTGTATCCGAGTCTTCTATCAAAAGTTACAGCTATTTCTATGAAGTTGTACAAAAACACTTTCTTTCGCCAAGACAGTGCGTTTCTCACTGTTACATGCATTTGAATGGGGAACTCGACCGAAACAAAGTATAGGTTTTCATTATGTGAATAACTTGGAAATCTTACCTCAAACAGCTGCAAAACCTGTTTGCCCAGCACGTAGACCTTGAGTTCTATAAGATAAAGCCATAAACATGTTTGTCTGAGTCTTCTATCAAAAGTTACAGCTATTTCTATGAAGTTGTACAAAAACGCTTTCTTTCGCCAAGACAGTGCGTTTCTCACTGTTACATGCATTTTGAATGGGGAACTCGACCGAAACAAAGTATAGGTTTTCATTATGTGAATAACTTGGAAATCTTAGCTCAAACAGCTGCAAAACCTGTTTGCCCAGCACGGAGACCTTGAGTTCTATAAGATAAAGCCATAAACATGTGTATCCGAGTCTTCTATCAAAAGTTACAGCTATTTCTATGAAGTTGTACAAAAACGCTTTCTTTCGCCAAGACAGTGCGTTTCTCACTGTTACATGCATTTGAATGGGGAACTCGACCGAAACAAAGTATAGGTTTTCATTATGTGAATAACTTGGAAATCTTAGCTCAAACAGCTGCAAAACCTGTTTGCCCAGCACGGAGACCTTGAGTTCTATAAGATAAAGCCATAAACATGTGTATCCGAGTCTTCTATCAAAAGTTACAGCTATTTCTATGAAGTTGTACAAAAACACTTTCTTTCGCCAAGACAGTGCGTTTCTCACTGTTACATGCATTTGAATGGGGAACTCGACCGAAACAAAGTATAGGTTTTCATTATGTGAATAACTTGGAAATCTTAGCTCAAACAGCTGCAAAACCTGTTTGCCCAGCACGGAGACCTTGAGTTCTATAAGATAAAGCCATAAACATGTTTGTCTGAGTCTTCTATCAAAAGTTACAGCTATTTCTATGAAGTTGTACAAAAACGCTTTCTTTCGCCAAGACAGTGCGTTTCTCACTGTTACATGCATTTTGAATGGGGAACTCGACCGAAACAAAGTATAGGTTTTCATTATGTGAATAACTTGGAAATCTTAGCTCAAACAGCTGCAAAACCTGTTTGCCCAGCACGGAGACCTTGAGTTCTATAAGATAAAGCCATAAACATGTGTATCCGAGTCTTCTATCAAAAGTTACAGCTATTTCTATGAAGTTGTACAAAAACGCTTTCTTTCGCCAAGACAGTGCGTTTCTCACTGTTACATGCATTTGAATGGGGAACTCGACCGAAACAAAGTATAGGTTTTCATTATGTGAATAACTTGGAAATCTTAGCTCAAACAGCTGCAAAACCTGTTTTCCCAGCACGGAGACCTTGAGTTCTATAAGATAAAGCCATAAACATGTTTGTCTGAGTCTTCTATCAAAAGTTACAGCTATTTATATGAAGTTGTACAAAAACGCTTTCTTTCGCCAAGACAGTGCGTTTCTCACTGTTACATGCATTTGAATGGGGAACTCGACCGAAACAAAGTATAGGTTTTCATTATGTGAATAACTTGGAAATCTTAGCTCAAACAGCTGCAAAACCTGTTTGCCCAGCACGGAGACCTTGAGTTCTATAAGATAAAGCCATAAACATGTGTATCCGAGTCTTCTATCAAAAGTTACAGCTATTTATATGATGTTGTACAAAAACGCTTTCTTTCGCCAAGACAGTGCGTTTCTCACTGTTACATGCATTTTGAATGGGGAACTCGACCGAAACAAAGTATAGGTTTTCATTATGTGAATAACTTGGAAATCTTAGCTCAAACAGCTGCAAAACCTGTTTTCCCAGCACGTAGACCTTGAGTTCTATAAGATAAAGCCATAAACATGTTTGTCTGAGTCTTCTATCAAAAGTTACAGCTATTTATATGAAGTTGTACAAAAACGCTTTCTTTCGCCAAGACAGTGCGTTTCTCACTGTTACATGCATTTGAATGGGGAACTCGACCGAAACAAAGTATAGGTTTTCATTATGTGAATAACTTGGAAATCTTAGTTCAAACAGCTGCAAAACCTGTTTTCCCAGCACGGAGACCTTGAGTTCTATAAGATAAAGCCATAAACATGTGTATCCGAGTCTTCTATCAAAAGTTACAGCTATTTCTATGAAGTTGTACAAAAACGCTTTCTTTCGCCAAGACAGTGCGTTTCTCACTGTTACATGCATTTGAATGGGGAACTCGACCGAAACAAAGTATAGGTTTTCATTATGTGAATAACTTGGAAATCTTAGCTCAAACAGCTGCAAAACCTGTTTGCCCAGCACGGAGACCTTGAGTTCTATAAGATAAAGCCATAAACATGTTTGTCTGAGTCTTCTATCAAAAGTTACAGCTATTTATATGAAGTTGTACAAAAACGCTTTCTTTCGCCAAGACAGTGCGTTTCTCACTGTTACATGCATTTGAATGGGGAACTCGACCGAAACAAAGTATAGGTTTTCATTATGTGAATAACTTGGAAATCTTAGCTCAAACAGCTGCAAAACCTGTTTGCCCAGCACGGAGACCTTGAGTTCTATAAGATAAAGCCATAAACATGTGTATCCGAGTCTTCTATCAAAAGTTACAGCTATTTCTATGAAGTTGTACAAAAACGCTTTCTTTCGCCAAGACAGTGCGTTTCTCACTGTTACATGCATTTGAATGGGGAACTCGACCGAAACAAAGTATAGGTTTTCATTATGTGAATAACTTGGAAATCTTAGCTCAAACAGCTGCAAAACCTGTTTTCCCAGCACGTAGACCTTGAGTTCTATAAGATAAAGCCATAAACATGTTTGTCTGAGTCTTCTATCAAAAGTTACAGCTATTTCTATGAAGTTGTACAAAAACGCTTTCTTTCGCCAAGACAGTGCGTTTCTCACTGTTACATGCATTTGAATGGGGAACTCGACCGAAACAAAGTATAAGTTTTCATTATGTGAATAACTTGGAAATCTTAGCTCAAACAGCTGCAAAACCTGTTTGCCCAGCACGGAGACCTTGAGTTCTATAAGATAAAGCCATAAACATGTGTATCCGAGTCTTCTATCAAAAGTTACAGCTATTTCTATGAAGTTGTACAAAAACACTTTCTTTCGCCAAGACAGTGCGTTTCTCACTGTTACATGCATTTTGAATGGGGAACTCGACCGAAACAAAGTATAGGTTTTCATTATGTGAATAACTTGGAAATCTTAGCTCAAACAGCTGCAAAACCTGTTTGCCCAGCACGGAGACCTTGAGTTCTATAAGATAAAGCCATAAACATGTTTGTCTGAGTCTTCTATCAAAAGTTACAGCTATTTATATGAAGTTGTACAAAAACGCTTTCTTTCGCCAAGACAGTGCGTTTCTCACTGTTACATGCATTTGAATGGGGAACTCGACCGAAACAAAGTATAGGTTTTCATTATGTGAATAACTTGGAAATCTTAGCTCAAACAGCTGCAAAACCTGTTTGCCCAGCACGGAGACCTTGAGTTCTATAAGATAAAGCCATAAACATGTGTATCCGAGTCTTCTATCAAAAGTTACAGCTATTTATATGAAGTTGTACAAAAACGCTTTCTTTCGCCAAGACAGTGCGTTTCTCACTGTTACATGCATTTTGAATGGGGAACTCGACCGAAACAAAGTATAGGTTTTCATTATGTGAATAACTTGGAAATCTTAGCTCAAACAGCTGCAAAACCTGTTTTCCCAGCACGGAGACCTTGAGTTCTATAAGATAAAGCCATAAACATGTGTATCCGAGTCTTCTATCAAAAGTTACAGCTATTTATATGAAGTTGTACAAAAACGCTTTCTTTCGCCAAGACAGTGCGTTTCTCACTGTTACATGCATTTTGAATGGGGAACTCGACCGAAACAAAGTATAAGTTTTCATTATGTGAATAACTTGGAAATCTTAGCTCAAACAGCTGCAAAACCTGTTTTCCCAGCACGTAGACCTTGAGTTCTATAAGATAAAGCCATAAACATGTTTGTCTGAGTCTTCTATCAAAAGTTACAGCTATTTCTATGAAGTTGTACAAAAACGCTTTCTTTCGCCAAGACAGTGCGTTTCTCACTGTTACATGCATTTGAATGGGGAACTCGACCGAAACAAAGTATAAGTTTTCATTATGTGAATAACTTGGAAATCTTAGCTCAAACAGCTGCAAAACCTGTTTGCCCAGCACGGAGACCTTGAGTTCTATAAGATAAAGCCATAAACATGTGTATCCGAGTCTTCTATCAAAAGTTACAGCTATTTCTATGAAGTTGTACAAAAACGCTTTCTTTCGCCAAGACAGTGCGTTTCTCACTGTTACATGCATTTTGAATGGGGAACTCGACCGAAACAAAGTATAGGTTTTCATTATGTGAATAACTTGGAAATCTTAGCTCAAACAGCTGCAAAACCTGTTTGCCCAGCACGGAGACCTTGAGTTCTATAAGATAAAGCCATAAACATGTGTATCCGAGTCTTCTATCAAAAGTTACAGCTATTTCTATGAAGTTGTACAAAAACACTTTCTTTCGCCAAGACAGTGCGTTTCTCACTGTTACATGCATTTGAATGGGGAACTCGACCGAAACAAAGTATAGGTTTTCATTATGTGAATAACTTGGAAATCTTAGCTCAAACAGCTGCAAAACCTGTTTGCCCAGCACGTAGACCTTGAGTTCTATAAGATAAAGCCATAAACATGTGTATCCGAGTCTTCTATCAAAAGTTACAGCTATTTATATGAAGTTGTACAAAAACGCTTTCTTTCGCCAAGACAGTGCGTTTCTCACTGTTACATGCATTTGAATGGGGAACTCGACCGAAACAAAGTATAGGTTTTCATTATGTGAATAACTTGGAAATCTTAGCTCAAACAGCTGCAAAACCTGTTTGCCCAGCACGTAGACCTTGAGTTCTATAAGATAAAGCCATAAACATGTTTGTCTGAGTCTTCTATCAAAAGTTACAGCTATTTCTATGAAGTTGTACAAAAACGCTTTCTTTCGCCAAGACAGTGCGTTTCTCACTGTTACATGCATTTTGAATGGGGAACTCGACCGAAACAAAGTATAGGTTTTCATTATGTGAATAACTTGGAAATCTTAGCTCAAACAGCTGCAAAACCTGTTTGCCCAGCACGGAGACCTTGAGTTCTATAAGATAAAGCCATAAACATGTGTATCCGAGTCTTCTATCAAAAGTTACAGCTATTTCTATGAAGTTGTACAAAAACGCTTTCTTTCGCCAAGACAGTGCGTTTCTCACTGTTACATGCATTTGAATGGGGAACTCGACCGAAACAAAGTATAGGTTTTCATTATGTGAATAACTTGGAAATCTTAGCTCAAACAGCTGCAAAACCTGTTTTCCCAGCACGGAGACCTTGAGTTCTATAAGATAAAGCCATAAACATGTTTGTCTGAGTCTTCTATCAAAAGTTACAGCTATTTATATGAAGTTGTACAAAAACGCTTTCTTTCGCCAAGACAGTGCGTTTCTCACTGTTACATGCATTTGAATGGGGAACTCGACCGAAACAAAGTATAGGTTTTCATTATGTGAATAACTTGGAAATCTTAGCTCAAACAGCTGCAAAACCTGTTTGCCCAGCACGGAGACCTTGAGTTCTATAAGATAAAGCCATAAACATGTGTATCCGAGTCTTCTATCAAAAGTTACAGCTATTTATATGATGTTGTACAAAAACGCTTTCTTTCGCCAAGACAGTGCGTTTCTCACTGTTACATGCATTTTGAATGGGGAACTCGACCGAAACAAAGTATAGGTTTTCATTATGTGAATAACTTGGAAATCTTAGCTCAAACAGCTGCAAAACCTGTTTTCCCAGCACGTAGACCTTGAGTTCTATAAGATAAAGCCATAAACATGTTTGTCTGAGTCTTCTATCAAAAGTTACAGCTATTTATATGAAGTTGTACAAAAACGCTTTCTTTCGCCAAGACAGTGCGTTTCTCACTGTTACATGCATTTGAATGGGGAACTCGACCGAAACAAAGTATAGGTTTTCATTATGTGAATAACTTGGAAATCTTAGCTCAAACAGCTGCAAAACCTGTTTGCCCAGCACGGAGACCTTGAGTTCTATAAGATAAAGCCATAAACATGTTTGTCTGAGTCTTCTATCAAAAGTTACAGCTATTTATATGAAGTTGTACAAAAACGCTTTCTTTCGCCAAGACAGTGCGTTTCTCACTGTTACATGCATTTGAATGGGGAACTCGACCGAAACAAAGTATAGGTTTTCATTATGTGAATAACTTGGAAATCTTAGTTCAAACAGCTGCAAAACCTGTTTTCCCAGCACGGAGACCTTGAGTTCTATAAGATAAAGCCATAAACATGTGTATCCGAGTCTTCTATCAAAAGTTACAGCTATTTATATGAAGTTGTACAAAAACGCTTTCTTTCGCCAAGACAGTGCGTTTCTCACTGTTACATGCATTTGAATGGGGAACTCGACCGAAACAAAGTATAGGTTTTCATTATGTGAATAACTTGGAAATCTTAGCTCAAACAGCTGCAAAACCTGTTTGCCCAGCACGGAGACCTTGAGTTCTATAAGATAAAGCCATAAACATGTTTGTCTGAGTCTTCTATCAAAAGTTACAGCTATTTATATGAAGTTGTACAAAAACGCTTTCTTTCGCCAAGACAGTGCGTTTCTCACTGTTACATGCATTTGAATGGGGAACTCGACCGAAACAAAGTATAGGTTTTCATTATGTGAATAACTTGGAAATCTTAGCTCAAACAGCTGCAAAACCTGTTTTCCCAGCACGGAGACCTTGAGTTCTATAAGATAAAGCCATAAACATGTGTATCCGAGTCTTCTATCAAAAGTTACAGCTATTTCTATGAAGTTGTACAAAAACGCTTTCTTTCGCCAAGACAGTGCGTTTCTCACTGTTACATGCATTTGAATGGGGAACTCGACCGAAACAAAGTATAGGTTTTCATTATGTGAATAACTTGGAAATCTTAGCTCAAACAGCTGCAAAACCTGTTTTCCCAGCACGGAGACCTTGAGTTCTATAAGATAAAGCCATAAACATGTTTGTCTGAGTCTTCTATCAAAAGTTACAGCTATTTCTATGAAGTTGTACAAAAACGCTTTCTTTCGCCAAGACAGTGCGTTTCTCACTGTTACATGGTTTTCATTATGTGAATAACTTGGAAATCTTAGCTCAAACAGCTGCAAAACCTGTTTTCCCAGCACGGAGACCTTGAGTTCTATAAGATAAAGCCATAAACATGTTTGTCTGAGTCTTCTATCAAAAGTTACAGCTATTTCTATGAAGTTGTACAAAAACGCTTTCTTTCGCCAAGACAGTGCGTTTCTCACTGTTACATGGGGAACTCGACCGAAACAAAGTATAAGTTTTCATTATGTGAATAACTTGGAAATCTTAGCTCAAACAGCTGCAAAACCTGTTTGCCCAGCACGGAGACCTTGAGTTCTATAAGATAAAGCCATAAACATGTGTATCCGAGTCTTCTATCAAAAGTTACAGCTATTTCTATGAAGTTGTACAAAAACGCTTTCTTTCGCCAAGACAGTGCGTTTCTCACTGTTACATGCATTTGAATGGGGAACTCGACCGAAACAAAGTATAGGTTTTCATTATGTGAATAACTTGGAAATCTTAGCTCAAACAGCTGCAAAACCTGTTTGCCCAGCACGGAGACCTTGAGTTCTATAAGATAAAGCCATAAACATGTGTATCCGAGTCTTCTATCAAAAGTTACAGCTATTTCTATGAAGTTGTACAAAAACACTTTCTTTCGCCAAGACAGTGCGTTTCTCACTGTTACATGCATTTGAATGGGGAACTCGACCGAAACAAAGTATAGGTTTTCATTATGTGAATAACTTGGAAATCTTAGCTCAAACAGCTGCAAAACCTGTTTGCCCAGCACGGAGACCTTGAGTTCTATAAGATAAAGCCATAAACATGTTTGTCTGAGTCTTCTATCAAAAGTTACAGCTATTTCTATGAAGTTGTACAAAAACGCTTTCTTTCGCCAAGACAGTGCGTTTCTCACTGTTACATGCATTTTGAATGGGGAACTCGACCGAAACAAAGTATAGGTTTTCATTATGTGAATAACTTGGAAATCTTAGCTCAAACAGCTGCAAAACCTGTTTGCCCAGCACGGAGACCTTGAGTTCTATAAGATAAAGCCATAAACATGTGTATCCGAGTCTTCTATCAAAAGTTACAGCTATTTCTATGAAGTTGTACAAAAACGCTTTCTTTCGCCAAGACAGTGCGTTTCTCACTGTTACATGCATTTGAATGGGGAACTCGACCGAAACAAAGTATAGGTTTTCATTATGTGAATAACTTGGAAATCTTAGCTCAAACAGCTGCAAAACCTGTTTTCCCAGCACGGAGACCTTGAGTTCTATAAGATAAAGCCATAAACATGTTTGTCTGAGTCTTCTATCAAAAGTTACAGCTATTTATATGAAGTTGTACAAAAACGCTTTCTTTCGCCAAGACAGTGCGTTTCTCACTGTTACATGCATTTGAATGGGGAACTCGACCGAAACAAAGTATAGGTTTTCATTATGTGAATAACTTGGAAATCTTAGCTCAAACAGCTGCAAAACCTGTTTGCCCAGCACGGAGACCTTGAGTTCTATAAGATAAAGCCATAAACATGTGTATCCGAGTCTTCTATCAAAAGTTACAGCTATTTATATGATGTTGTACAAAAACGCTTTCTTTCGCCAAGACAGTGCGTTTCTCACTGTTACATGCATTTTGAATGGGGAACTCGACCGAAACAAAGTATAGGTTTTCATTATGTGAATAACTTGGAAATCTTAGCTCAAACAGCTGCAAAACCTGTTTTCCCAGCACGTAGACCTTGAGTTCTATAAGATAAAGCCATAAACATGTTTGTCTGAGTCTTCTATCAAAAGTTACAGCTATTTATATGAAGTTGTACAAAAACGCTTTCTTTCGCCAAGACAGTGCGTTTCTCACTGTTACATGCATTTGAATGGGGAACTCGAACGAAACAAAGTATAGGTTTTCATTATGTGAATAACTTGGAAATCTTAGTTCAAACAGCTGCAAAACCTGTTTTCCCAGCACGGAGACCTTGAGTTCTATAAGATAAAGCCATAAACATGTGTATCCGAGTCTTCTATCAAAAGTTACAGCTATTTCTATGAAGTTGTACAAAAACGCTTTCTTTCGCCAAGACAGTGCGTTTCTCACTGTTACATGCATTTGAATGGGGAACTCGACCGAAACAAAGTATAGGTTTTCATTATGTGAATAACTTGGAAATCTTAGCTCAAACAGCTGCAAAACCTGTTTGCCCAGCACGGAGACCTTGAGTTCTATAAGATAAAGCCATAAACATGTTTGTCTGAGTCTTCTATCAAAAGTTACAGCTATTTATATGAAGTTGTACAAAAACGCTTTCTTTCGCCAAGACAGTGCGTTTCTCACTGTTACATGCATTTGAATGGGGAACTCGACCGAAACAAAGTATAGGTTTTCATTATGTGAATAACTTGGAAATCTTAGCTCAAACAGCTGCAAAACCTGTTTGCCCAGCACGGAGACCTTGAGTTCTATAAGATAAAGCCATAAACATGTGTATCCGAGTCTTCTATCAAAAGTTACAGCTATTTCTATGAAGTTGTACAAAAACGCTTTCTTTCGCCAAGACAGTGCGTTTCTCACTGTTACATGCATTTGAATGGGGAACTCGACCGAAACAAAGTATAGGTTTTCATTATGTGAATAACTTGGAAATCTTAGCTCAAACAGCTGCAAAACCTGTTTTCCCAGCACGTAGACCTTGAGTTCTATAAGATAAAGCCATAAACATGTTTGTCTGAGTCTTCTATCAAAAGTTACAGCTATTTCTATGAAGTTGTACAAAAACGCTTTCTTTCGCCAAGACAGTGCGTTTCTCACTGTTACATGCATTTGAATGGGGAACTCGACCGAAACAAAGTATAAGTTTTCATTATGTGAATAACTTGGAAATCTTAGCTCAAACAGCTGCAAAACCTGTTTGCCCAGCACGGAGACCTTGAGTTCTATAAGATAAAGCCATAAACATGTGTATCCGAGTCTTCTATCAAAAGTTACAGCTATTTCTATGAAGTTGTACAAAAACACTTTCTTTCGCCAAGACAGTGCGTTTCTCACTGTTACATGCATTTTGAATGGGGAACTCGACCGAAACAAAGTATAGGTTTTCATTATGTGAATAACTTGGAAATCTTAGCTCAAACAGCTGCAAAACCTGTTTGCCCAGCACGGAGACCTTGAGTTCTATAAGATAAAGCCATAAACATGTTTGTCTGAGTCTTCTATCAAAAGTTACAGCTATTTATATGAAGTTGTACAAAAACGCTTTCTTTCGCCAAGACAGTGCGTTTCTCACTGTTACATGCATTTGAATGGGGAACTCGACCGAAACAAAGTATAGGTTTTCATTATGTGAATAACTTGGAAATCTTAGCTCAAACAGCTGCAAAACCTGTTTGCCCAGCACGGAGACCTTGAGTTCTATAAGATAAAGCCATAAACATGTGTATCCGAGTCTTCTATCAAAAGTTACAGCTATTTATATGAAGTTGTACAAAAACGCTTTCTTTCGCCAAGACAGTGCGTTTCTCACTGTTACATGCATTTTGAATGGGGAACTCGACCGAAACAAAGTATAGGTTTTCATTATGTGAATAACTTGGAAATCTTAGCTCAAACAGCTGCAAAACCTGTTTTCCCAGCACGGAGACCTTGAGTTCTATAAGATAAAGCCATAAACATGTGTATCCGAGTCTTCTATCAAAAGTTACAGCTATTTATATGAAGTTGTACAAAAACGCTTTCTTTCGCCAAGACAGTGCGTTTCTCACTGTTACATGCATTTTGAATGGGGAACTCGACCGAAACAAAGTATAAGTTTTCATTATGTGAATAACTTGGAAATCTTAGCTCAAACAGCTGCAAAACCTGTTTTCCCAGCACGTAGACCTTGAGTTCTATAAGATAAAGCCATAAACATGTTTGTCTGAGTCTTCTATCAAAAGTTACAGCTATTTCTATGAAGTTGTACAAAAACGCTTTCTTTCGCCAAGACAGTGCGTTTCTCACTGTTACATGCATTTGAATGGGGAACTCGACCGAAACAAAGTATAAGTTTTCATTATGTGAATAACTTGGAAATCTTAGCTCAAACAGCTGCAAAACCTGTTTGCCCAGCACGGAGACCTTGAGTTCTATAAGATAAAGCCATAAACATGTGTATCCGAGTCTTCTATCAAAAGTTACAGCTATTTCTATGAAGTTGTACAAAAACGCTTTCTTTCGCCAAGACAGTGCGTTTCTCACTGTTACATGCATTTTGAATGGGGAACTCGACCGAAACAAAGTATAGGTTTTCATTATGTGAATAACTTGGAAATCTTAGCTCAAACAGCTGCAAAACCTGTTTGCCCAGCACGGAGACCTTGAGTTCTATAAGATAAAGCCATAAACATGTGTATCCGAGTCTTCTATCAAAAGTTACAGCTATTTCTATGAAGTTGTACAAAAACACTTTCTTTCGCCAAGACAGTGCGTTTCTCACTGTTACATGCATTTGAATGGGGAACTCGACCGAAACAAAGTATAGGTTTTCATTATGTGAATAACTTGGAAATCTTAGCTCAAACAGCTGCAAAACCTGTTTGCCCAGCACGTAGACCTTGAGTTCTATAAGATAAAGCCATAAACATGTGTATCCGAGTCTTCTATCAAAAGTTACAGCTATTTATATGAAGTTGTACAAAAACGCTTTCTTTCGCCAAGACAGTGCGTTTCTCACTGTTACATGCATTTGAATGGGGAACTCGACCGAAACAAAGTATAGGTTTTCATTATGTGAATAACTTGGAAATCTTAGCTCAAACAGCTGCAAAACCTGTTTGCCCAGCACGGAGACCTTGAGTTCTATAAGATAAAGCCATAAACATGTGTATCCGAGTCTTCTATCAAAAGTTACAGCTATTTCTATGAAGTTGTACAAAAACACTTTCTTTCGCCAAGACAGTGCGTTTCTCACTGTTACATGCATTTGAATGGGGAACTCGACCGAAACAAAGTATAGGTTTTCATTATGTGAATAACTTGGAAATCTTACCTCAAACAGCTGCAAAACCTGTTTGCCCAGCACGTAGACCTTGAGTTCTATAAGATAAAGCCATAAACATGTTTGTCTGAGTCTTCTATCAAAAGTTACAGCTATTTCTATGAAGTTGTACAAAAACGCTTTCTTTCGCCAAGACAGTGCGTTTCTCACTGTTACATGCATTTTGAATGGGGAACTCGACCGAAACAAAGTATAGGTTTTCATTATGTGAATAACTTGGAAATCTTAGCTCAAACAGCTGCAAAACCTGTTTGCCCAGCACGGAGACCTTGAGTTCTATAAGATAAAGCCATAAACATGTGTATCCGAGTCTTCTATCAAAAGTTACAGCTATTTCTATGAAGTTGTACAAAAACGCTTTCTTTCGCCAAGACAGTGCGTTTCTCACTGTTACATGCATTTGAATGGGGAACTCGACCGAAACAAAGTATAGGTTTTCATTATGTGAATAACTTGGAAATCTTAGCTCAAACAGCTGCAAAACCTGTTTTCCCAGCACGGAGACCTTGAGTTCTATAAGATAAAGCCATAAACATGTTTGTCTGAGTATTCTATCAAAAGTTACAGCTATTTATATGAAGTTGTACAAAAACGCTTTCTTTCGCCAAGACAGTGCGTTTCTCACTGTTACATGCATTTGAATGGGGAACTCGACCGAAACAAAGTATAGGTTTTCATTATGTGAATAACTTGGAAATCTTAGCTCAAACAGCTGCAAAACCTGTTTGCCCAGCACGGAGACCTTGAGTTCTATAAGATAAAGCCATAAACATGTGTATCCGAGTCTTCTATCAAAAGTTACAGCTATTTATATGATGTTGTACAAAAACGCTTTCTTTCGCCAAGACAGTGCGTTTCTCACTGTTACATGCATTTTGAATGGGGAACTCGACCGAAACAAAGTATAGGTTTTCATTATGTGAATAACTTGGAAATCTTAGCTCAAACAGCTGCAAAACCTGTTTTCCCAGCACGTAGACCTTGAGTTCTATAAGATAAAGCCATAAACATGTTTGTCTGAGTCTTCTATCAAAAGTTACAGCTATTTATATGAAGTTGTACAAAAACGCTTTCTTTCGCCAAGACAGTGCGTTTCTCACTGTTACATGCATTTGAATGGGGAACTCGACCGAAACAAAGTATAGGTTTTCATTATGTGAATAACTTGGAAATCTTAGCTCAAACAGCTGCAAAACCTGTTTGCCCAGCACGGAGACCTTGAGTTCTATAAGATAAAGCCATAAACATGTTTGTCTGAGTCTTCTATCAAAAGTTACAGCTATTTATATGAAGTTGTACAAAAACGCTTTCTTTCGCCAAGACAGTGCGTTTCTCACTGTTACATGCATTTGAATGGGGAACTCGACCGAAACAAAGTATAGGTTTTCATTATGTGAATAACTTGGAAATCTTAGTTCAAACAGCTGCAAAACCTGTTTTCCCAGCACGGAGACCTTGAGTTCTATAAGATAAAGCCATAAACATGTGTATCCGAGTCTTCTATCAAAAGTTACAGCTATTTATATGAAGTTGTACAAAAACGCTTTCTTTCGCCAAGACAGTGCGTTTCTCACTGTTACATGCATTTGAATGGGGAACTCGACCGAAACAAAGTATAGGTTTTCATTATGTGAATAACTTGGAAATCTTAGCTCAAACAGCTGCAAAACCTGTTTGCCCAGCACGGAGACCTTGAGTTCTATAAGATAAAGCCATAAACATGTTTGTCTGAGTCTTCTATCAAAAGTTACAGCTATTTATATGAAGTTGTACAAAAACGCTTTCTTTCGCCAAGACAGTGCGTTTCTCACTGTTACATGCATTTGAATGGGGAACTCGACCGAAACAAAGTATAGGTTTTCATTATGTGAATAACTTGGAAATCTTAGCTCAAACAGCTGCAAAACCTGTTTGCCCAGCACGGAGACCTTGAGTTCTATAAGATAAAGCCATAAACATGTGTATCCGAGTCTTCTATCAAAAGTTACAGCTATTTCTATGAAGTTGTACAAAAACGCTTTCTTTCGCCAAGACAGTGCGTTTCTCACTGTTACATGCATTTGAATGGGGAACTCGACCGAAACAAAGTATAGGTTTTCATTATGTGAATAACTTGGAAATCTTAGCTCAAACAGCTGCAAAACCTGTTTTCCCAGCACGGAGACCTTGAGTTCTATAAGATAAAGCCATAAACATGTTTGTCTGAGTCTTCTATCAAAAGTTACAGCTATTTCTATGAAGTTGTACAAAAACGCTTTCTTTCGCCAAGACAGTGCGTTTCTCACTGTTACATGCATTTGAATGGGGAACTCGACCGAAACAAAGTATAAGTTTTCATTATGTGAATAACTTGGAAATCTTAGCTCAAACAGCTGCAAAACCTGTTTGCCCAGCACGGAGACCTTGAGTTCTATAAGATAAAGCCATAAACATGTGTATCCGAGTCTTCTATCAAAAGTTACAGCTATTTCTATGAAGTTGTACAAAAACACTTTCTTTCGCCAAGACAGTGCGTTTCTCACTGTTACATGCATTTTGAATGGGGAACTCGACCGAAACAAAGTATAGGTTTTCATTATGTGAATAACTTGGAAATCTTAGCTCAAACAGCTGCAAAACCTGTTTGCCCAGCACGGAGACCTTGAGTTCTATAAGATAAAGCCATAAACATGTTTGTCTGAGTCTTCTATCAAAAGTTACAGCTATTTCTATGAAGTTGTACAAAAACGCTTTCTTTCGCCAAGACAGTGCGTTTCTCACTGTTACATGCATTTTGAATGGGGAACTCGACCGAAACAAAGTATAGGTTTTCATTATGTGAATAACTTGGAAATCTTAGCTCAAACAGCTGCAAAACCTGTTTGCCCAGCACGGAGACCTTGAGTTCTATAAGATAAAGCCATAAACATGTGTATCCGAGTCTTCTATCAAAAGTTACAGCTATTTATATGAAGTTGTACAAAAACGCTTTCTTTCGCCAAGACAGTGCGTTTCTCACTGTTACATGCATTTGAATGGGGAACTCGACCGAAACAAAGTATAGGTTTTCATTATGTGAATAACTTGGAAATCTTAGCTCAAACAGCTGCAAAACCTGTTTGCCCAGCACGGAGACCTTGAGTTCTATAAGATAAAGCCATAAACATGTGTATCCGAGTCTTCTATCAAAAGTTACAGCTATTTCTATGAAGTTGTACAAAAACACTTTCTTTCGCCAAGACAGTGCGTTTCTCACTGTTACATGCATTTGAATGGGGAACTCGACCGAAACAAAGTATAGGTTTTCATTATGTGAATAACTTGGAAATCTTACCTCAAACAGCTGCAAAACCTGTTTGCCCAGCACGTAGACCTTGAGTTCTATAAGATAAAGCCATAAACATGTTTGTCTGAGTCTTCTATCAAAAGTTACAGCTATTTCTATGAAGTTGTACAAAAACGCTTTCTTTCGCCAAGACAGTGCGTTTCTCACTGTTACATGCATTTTGAATGGGGAACTCGACCGAAACAAAGTATAGGTTTTCATTATGTGAATAACTTGGAAATCTTAGCTCAAACAGCTGCAAAACCTGTTTGCCCAGCACGGAGACCTTGAGTTCTATAAGATAAAGCCATAAACATGTGTATCCGAGTCTTCTATCAAAAGTTACAGCTATTTCTATGAAGTTGTACAAAAACGCTTTCTTTCGCCAAGACAGTGCGTTTCTCACTGTTACATGCATTTGAATGGGGAACTCGACCGAAACAAAGTATAGGTTTTCATTATGTGAATAACTTGGAAATCTTAGCTCAAACAGCTGCAAAACCTGTTTTCCCAGCACGGAGACCTTGAGTTCTATAAGATAAAGCCATAAACATGTTTGTCTGAGTCTTCTATCAAAAGTTACAGCTATTTATATGAAGTTGTACAAAAACGCTTTCTTTCGCCAAGACAGTGTGTTTCTCACTGTTACATGCATTTGAATGGGGAACTCGACCGAAACAAAGTATAGGTTTTCATTATGTGAATAACTTGGAAATCTTAGCTCAAACAGCTGCAAAACCTGTTTGCCCAGCACGGAGACCTTGAGTTCTATAAGATAAAGCCATAAACATGTGTATCCGAGTCTTCTATCAAAAGTTACAGCTATTTATATGATGTTGTACAAAAACGCTTTCTTTCGCCAAGACAGTGCGTTTCTCACTGTTACATGCATTTTGAATGGGGAACTCGACCGAAACAAAGTATAGGTTTTCATTATGTGAATAACTTGGAAATCTTAGCTCAAACAGCTGCAAAACCTGTTTTCCCAGCACGTAGACCTTGAGTTCTATAAGATAAAGCCATAAACATGTTTGTCTGAGTCTTCTATCAAAAGTTACAGCTATTTATATGAAGTTGTACAAAAACGCTTTCTTTCGCCAAGACAGTGCGTTTCTCACTGTTACATGCATTTGAATGGGGAACTCGACCGAAACAAAGTATAGGTTTTCATTATGTGAATAACTTGGAAATCTTAGCTCAAACAGCTGCAAAACCTGTTTGCCCAGCACGGAGACCTTGAGTTCTATAAGATAAAGCCATAAACATGTTTGTCTGAGTCTTCTATCAAAAGTTACAGCTATTTATATGAAGTTGTACAAAAACGCTTTCTTTCGCCAAGACAGTGCGTTTCTCACTGTTACATGCATTTGAATGGGGAACTCGACCGAAACAAAGTATAGGTTTTCATTATGTGAATAACTTGGAAATCTTAGTTCAAACAGCTGCAAAACCTGTTTTCCCAGCACGGAGACCTTGAGTTCTATAAGATAAAGCCATAAACATGTGTATCCGAGTCTTCTATCAAAAGTTACAGCTATTTCTATGAAGTTGTACAAAAACGCTTTCTTTCGCCAAGACAGTGCGTTTCTCACTGTTACATGCATTTGAATGGGGAACTCGACCGAAACAAAGTATAGGTTTTCATTATGTGAATAACTTGGAAATCTTAGCTCAAACAGCTGCAAAACCTGTTTGCCCAGCACGGAGACCTTGAGTTCTATAAGATAAAGCCATAAACATGTTTGTCTGAGTCTTCTATCAAAAGTTACAGCTATTTATATGAAGTTGTACAAAAACGCTTTCTTTCGCCAAGACAGTGCGTTTCTCACTGTTACATGCATTTGAATGGGGAACTCGACCGAAACAAAGTATAGGTTTTCATTATGTGAATAACTTGGAAATCTTAGCTCAAACAGCTGCAAAACCTGTTTGCCCAGCACGGAGACCTTGAGTTCTATAAGATAAAGCCATAAACATGTGTATCCGAGTCTTCTATCAAAAGTTACAGCTATTTCTATGAAGTTGTACAAAAACGCTTTCTTTCGCCAAGACAGTGCGTTTCTCACTGTTACATGCATTTGAATGG